>NW_027175141.1:0-312583 GCF_028021215.1 Eschrichtius robustus | reverse complement strand
TGGAATGTGCATGGAGAAACCCCCATAAGTTTATGTCTCATTATTTCTTCTTGGTTTTAATTTTTTTTTTATTTGGGATAAAGCTTAGAATATTGTTTGTCCTAGGTGTACACAATCTGGTCCATTTGTTCATTATATATGTGCATTCAAGTACAGATCCTCTTCCCATGTAAAATGTTACAGAGGGTTCCGCAGACCTCCCTTGCTATATGGTCGGTCTTTTCGAGATATGTATATAATATGCGTTTGTATACATATAGTAACACTAATCTTAATTTATCCATTCCCCCCACCTTTCCTTTTAGATGAGCCTAGTTTGTTTTCTAAGTCTGTGAGTGTCTTTCTCTGTGGAAATATGTTCATTTGTGTCAGTTATTAGATAACGCCTATACGTGATATCATAGAATATAGGTCTTTTGCTTTCCGACTTACCTCATGTTTCGTGATTATCTCCAGACTCATTTGTGGTGCCTCAGAGAGCAATGGTTCATTGTTTTCCATGGCTAATATTCCATTGTGTACATGGACCACTTCTTCTTTATCCATTCACCTCTTGTTGGACATTTTGATTGCTTCAATGTCTTGGCTATTGTGAATAAGGCTGCACTGCAGCTTTTTCGGTCTGTGTCTTCTCGATTCTTGTCTTCTCAGGTGAGAGGTCCAATGGTGCGCCTGCTGGATTGAATGGTACCTCCATTTTTACTTTTAAACACAGCTCCTTTCTGTTCTCATTATTGCCTGTTACCCCTTTACGTCTCACCAGCAGGTAGAGGGTACAAAGTTCTCTAAAACCCCTTCAGCATTTATCGTTTGTAGACTTTTTGCTGATGGTCAGGCGACTGGGGTAGGTTGAAACTTTTTGTAGATTAGATTGCATGGGTCTAACACTCCCTGAGGTTGAGATTTTATCCATTTCCCTTTTTTTTAAAAAAGAGCGTGAGTAAAACTTAACTCTTCATACTCTCTTCTTGAAACATTTGCCTGTTTTGAGTTTTTTCGTCCTTTCCCTACTTCAGCACAATTTTTTAGGGCAGGTGTCCTTTAAAGCCCTGAGTCCTTGTGAATGTTAAGTGACCATTAGCTGTGAGTTTAAAGCTGTTCTTGCAGGAAACGGCCACAAGGTGGCAGCCTTTCCCCGTTACCAAATTTGGTTACTAGGGAAACAGAGCCTTAATGGAAGTGGTGTTCTAGGTTGTAAATTAGAATGGAATGTGCCAGGAGAAAGCCCTTTAAGTTTATGTCCTATTACTTCTTGTTCATAGTTGTAATTTACTTTTTATTTTTTATCCCAGCAAATATGACTACAATGGTTTGTTTGTTCTAGGTGTGCAAGATGTGGTTCTTTCACACATATACATGTATCTATTCTTCCTCGCATCCTTTTCCCACGTAGGTCATGACACAATGTTGAGTAGTCTTCCCCTGGTCTTCCGTACGTCTTTGGTGGTTATATATTTCACCTGGTTTGTATATCTCTGTTAACCCCAATATGGTAATGTATCCGATCCTCATCCCTTTCTATGGGGTGAACCATAAGTTTTTTAATGAATCTGCGATTGCCTTTCTCTGTGGAAATATCTTCATTGGTATCAATTTTTAAGTAACTCCTAAAAGTGATGTGATAGGATATGTGTCTTTTGCTTTCTCACTTACTATAGGAGGCGTGATTACGTCTGGACTCATCTATGGTGCTTGCAAATGGCATTGTTTCATTTTTTTCACTAGCGAATATTCCATCTGTACATGGAGGAGTTCCTCTTTGTCCCCCCATCTGTTGGTGGACTTTTTGGTTACTTCCATATCTTGGCTATTTTAATACTGTGCAATGCAGATTTGCCTGCCTGTGTCTTTCCAATTCTCTCTTCTTAGATTATAGGTCGAGGAGTGGGCCTGCTGGATCATATGGTAGATCAATGTTTACCTTTGTAAGGCACCTCCATTCTGTTCTCATTCGTGGCCCTTTCCAACTTACGTCCCACTTGAACTTGAGGGTATGCATTTCTCCACAACGCCTTCAGCATTTATTGTTTGTAGTTTTCTTGCTGATGGTTAATCTGACAAGTGTGAGCTGATACCTCTCTGTGCTTGAATTCGAATGTGCCACATGATCCGTTGAAGTTGAGCTTTAAGGCATGTCCTTTTTATTTTTCAAGCTGTGATTACCCCTTAGTTCTTCAAAGTGTTCTCTTTAAGTATGTGTCACATTTTGAAATGTTTTGGCCATTACCTCCCTCAAGACATTTTGAGGGCAGGTTTCATTTACAGTTCTGCAGTACTTGTTCCTATGAAATGACCATTAGCACAGGCTTTAAAGCCGCTTTGGCAGGTAACTGCCAGAGGACGGCAGCCTCTCTATGTCCCCCACCCTGGTAACTAGGGAAAAGCCCTTGCGGCCTGTGGTGTTTCTCGGTTATAAATTAGAGTGGAGTGTGCCCGGACAAACCCACACAAGCTGATGTCTCCTTACTTTTGTTGGATTTTGAAATTTAATTTTTATTTTTTATTGGAGTAATTTTCCACTGTGTACGTGGACCACTTCTACTTTGTGCATTCCTCGGTTGATGGACATTTTCATTGATTCCAAGTGTTGGCTATGGTAAATATTGTTGGAGTGCAGGATTGCCAGCCTGTGACTTTTGGATTCTCATTTTCTCAGGTGATAGGCCCAGCAGTGGGTGTGATTGATTGACTGCTAGCACCGTGTTTCCCTTTTCAAAGCACCTTCTTTGTGTTTTCATTAGCGGCTCTTACCACGTCCCCCTTAGAATGGAGGGTACGCATTTCTCCACAATCGCTTCAGCATTTATTGTGTGCAGCATTTATGCTAATGGCCCTTCTGGCTGCTGTGAGCTGATAGGTTTTTGTAATCTGGGTTTGCATGTCTTTGAAAATTCGTAAAACTCATCATTTCTCTCCACCGTTTTCTTTTCCGTTAAAAAAAAGGAAACAATTGGGAGTACAATACAACTCTTGAAATTGTCGTCTTGGAAGGTGGCCCTCTTTTGAATTTTTTGGTCGATTTCCCACCCCTGAATTGTTTTAGAGAGCAGGTGTCATTTACCGAAATGCAGTTTGGCGAATATTTTGTGACCTTTAGCAATGGGTTTAAAGCTGCTGTTGTGGGAAGTGGCCTCAAGGAGGCAGCATTTCTCCATTCCCAAAGCTGGGTACTAGGGCAGCAGAGCCTTTCTGGAAGTCATGTTCCTAGGTTGTAAATTACATTGGAATGTGCATGGAGAAACCCCCATAAGTTTATGTCTCATTATTTCTTCTTGGTTTTAAATTTTTTTTTTTATTTGGGGTAAAGCTTAGAATATTGTTTGTCCTAGGTGTACACAATCTGGTCCATTTGTACATTATATATGTGTATTCAAGTACAGATCCTCTTCCCATGTAAAATGTCACAGAGGGTTCCGCAGACCTCCCTTGCTATATGGTCGGTCTTTTCAAGATATGTATATAATATGCGTTTGTATACATATAGTAACACTAATCTTAATTTATCCATTCCCCCCACCTTTCCTTTAGATGAGCATAGTTTGTTTTCTAAGTCTGTGAGTGTCTTTCTCTGTGGAAATATGTTCATTTGTGTCAGTTATTAGATAACGCCTATAAGTGATATCATAGAATATAGGTCTTTTGCTTTCTGACTTACCTCATGTTTCATGATTATCTCCAGACTCATTTGTGGTGCCTCAGAGAGCAATGGTTCATTGTTTTCCATGGCTAATATTCCATTGTGTACATGGACCACTTCTTCTTTATCCATTCACCTCTTGTTGGATATTTTGATTGCTTCACTGTCTTGGCTATTGTGAATAAGGCTGCACTGCAGCTTTTTCGGTCTGTGTCTTCTCGATTCTTGTCTTCTCAGGTGAGAGGTCCAATGGTGCGCCTGCTGGATTGAATGCTACCTCCATTTTTACGTTTAAACACAGCTCCTTTCTTTTCTCACTATTGGCTGTTACCACTTTACGTCTCACCAGCAGGTAGAGGGTACACAGTTCTCTAAAACCCCTTCAGCATTTATTGTTCGTAGACTTTTTGCTGATGGTCAGTCGACTGGTGTAAGTTGAAACTTTTTGTAGATTAGATTGCATGGGTCTAACACTCCCCGAGGTTGAGCTGTTATCCATTTTCCTTTTTTTTTTAAAAGAGTGTGTGTAAAACTTAACTCTTCATACTCTCTTCTTGAAACATTTGCCTGTTTTAAATTTTTTGTCCATTCCCTACTTCAGCACAATTTTTTAGGGCAGGTGTCCTTTACAGCCCTGAGCCCTTGTGAACTTTAAGTGAACATTAGCTGTGACTTTAAAGCTGCTCTTGCAGGAAACGGCCACAAGGTGGCAGCATTTCTCCTTTACCAAATTTGGTTACTAGGGAAACACAGCCTTAAGGGAAGTGGTGTTCTAGGTTGTAAATTAGAATGGAATGTGCCAGGAAAAAACCCTTTAAGGTTATGTCTCATTACTTCTTGTTCATAGTTGTAATTTACTTTTGATTTTTTATCCCAGCAAATATGAC
The DNA here is from genome assembly GCF_028021215.1 of Eschrichtius robustus. Taxonomy (NCBI): domain Eukaryota; kingdom Metazoa; phylum Chordata; class Mammalia; order Artiodactyla; family Eschrichtiidae; genus Eschrichtius; species Eschrichtius robustus. The sequence goes on along the minus strand of NW_027175141.1, from coordinate 308,059 downwards.
TACAATGGTTTGTTTGTTCTAGGTGTGCAAGATGTGGTTCTTTCACACATATACATGTATCTATTCTTCCTCACATCCCTTTCCCACGTACTTCATGACACAATATTGAGTAGTCTTCTCCTGGTCTTCCGTACGTCTTTGGTGGTTATATATTTCACATGGTTTGTATATCTCTGTTAACCCCAATATGGTAATGTATCCAATCCTCATCCCTTTCTATGGGGTGAACCATAAGTTTTTTAATGAATCTGCGATTGCCTTTCTCTGTGGAAATATCTTCATTGGTATCAATTTTTAGGTAACTCCTAAAAGTGATGTGATAGGATATGTGTCTTTTGCTTTCTCACTTACTACAGGAGGCGTGATTACGTCTAGACTCATCTATGGTGCTTGCAAATGGCATGGTTTCATTTTTTCCCCAAAGAATATTCCATCTGTACATGGAGGAGTTCTTCTTTGTCCCCCCATGTGTTGGTGGATTTTTTGGTTACTTCCATATCTTGGCTATTGTAATACTGTGCAATGCAGATTTGCCTGCCTGTGTCTTTCCAATTCTCTCTTCTTAGATTATAGGTCGAGGAGTGGGCCTGCTGGATCATATGGTAGATCGATGCTTACCTTTGTAAGGCACCTCCATTCTGTTCTCATTCATGGCCCTTTCCAACTTACGTCCCACTTGAAGTTGACGGTATGCATTTCTCCACAACACCTTCAGCATTCATTGTTTGTAGTTTTCTTGCTGATGGTTATTCTGACAAGTGTGAGCTGATACCTCTCTGTGCTTGAATTCGAATGTGCCACATGATCCGTTGAAGTTGAGCTTTAAGGCATGTCCGTTTTATTTTTCAAGCTGTGATTACCCCTTAGTTCTTCAAAGTGTTCTCTTTAAGTACGTGTCACATTTTGAAATGTTTTGGCCATTACCTCCCTCAAGATATTTTGAGGGCAGGTTTCATTTACAGTTCTGCAGTACTTGTTCCTATGAAATGACCATTAGCACAGGCTTTAAAGCCGCTTTGGCAGGTAACTGCCAGAGGGCGGCAGCCTTTCTATGTCCCCCACCCTGGTAACTAGGGAAAAGCCCTTGCGGCCTGTGGTGTTTCTCGGTTATAAGTTAGAGTGGAGTCTGCCCGGACAAACCCACACAAGCTGATGTCTCCTTACTTTTGTTGGATTTTGAAATTTAATTTTTATTTTTTATTGGAGGAATTTTCCACTGTGTACGTGTACCACTTCTACTTTGTGCATTCCTCGGTTGATGGACATTTTCATTGCTTCCAAGTGTTGGCTATGGTAAATATTGTTGGAGTGCACGATTGCCAGCCTGTGACTTTTGGATTCTCATTTTCTCAGGTGATAGGCCCAGCAGTGGGTGTGATTGATTGACTGCTAGCACCGTGTTTCCCTTTTCAAAGCACCTTCTTTGTGTTTTCATTAGTGGCTCTTACCACGTCCCCCTTAGAATCGAGGGTACGCATTTCTCCACAATCGCTTCAGCATTTATTGTGTGCAGCATTTATGCTAATGGCCCTTCTGGCTGCTGTGAGCTGATAGGTTTTTGTAATCTGGGTTTGCATGTCTTTGAAAATTCGTAAAACTCATCATTTCTCTCTACCGTTTTCTTTTCTGTTAAAAATAAAGAAAACAATGGGGAGTACAATAAAACTCTTGAAATTGTCTTCTTGGAAGGTGGCCCTCTTTTGAATTTTTTGGTCGATTTTCCACCCCAGAATTGTTTTAGAGAGCAGGTGTCATTTACCGAAATGCAGTTTGGCGAATATTTTGTGACCTTTAGCAATGGGTTTAAAGCTGCTGTTGTGGGAAGTGGCCTCAAGGAGGCAGCATTTCTCCATTCCCAAAGCGGGGTACTAGGGCAGCAGAGCCTTTCTGGAAGTCATGTTCCTAGGTTGTAAATTACATTGGAATGTGCATGGAGAAACCCCCATAAGTTTATGTCTCATTATTTCTTCTTGGTTTTAATTTTTTTTTTATTTGGGATAAAGCTTAGAATATTGTTTGTCCTAGGTGTACACAATCTGGTCCATTTGTACATTATATATGTGTATTCAAGTACAGATCCTCTTCCCATGTAAAATGTTACAGAGGGTTCCGCAGACCTCCCTTGCTATATGGTCGGTCTTTTCGAGATATGTATATAATATGCGTTTGTATACATATAGTAACACTAATCTTAATTTATCCATTCCCCCCACCTTTCCTTTTAGATGAGCATAGTTTGTTTTCTAAGTCTGTGAGTGTCTTTCTCTGTGGAAATATGTTCATTTGTGTCAGTTATTAGATAACGCCTATAAGTGATATCATAGAATATAGGTCTTTTGCTTTCTGACTTACCTCATGTTTTATGATTATCTCCAGACTCATTAGTGGTGCCTCAGAGAGCAATGGTTCATTGTTTTCCATGGCTAATATTCCATTGTGTACATGGACCACTTCTTCTTTATCCATTCACCTCTTGTTGGATATTTTGATTGCTTCACTGTCTTGGCTATTGTGAATAAGGCTGCACTGCAGGTTTTTCGGTCTGTGTCTTCTCGATTCTTGTCTTCTCAGGTGAGAGGTCCAATGGTGCGCCTGCTGGATTGAATGGTACCTCCATTTTTACTTTTAAACACAGCTCCTTTCTGTTCTCATTATTGCCTGTTACCCCTTTACGTCTCACCAGCAGGTAGAGGGTACAAAGTTCTCTAAAACCCCTTCAGCATTTATCGTTTGTAGACTTTTTGCTGATGGTCAGGCGACTGGGGTAGGTTGAAACTTTTTGTAGATTAGATTGCATGGGTCTAACACTCCCTGAGGTTGAGATTTTATCCATTTCCCTTTTTTTTTAAAAAGAGCGTGAGTAAAACTTAACTCTTCATACTCTCTTCTTGAAACATTTGCCTGTTTTGAGTTTTTTCGTCCTTTCCCTACTTCAGCACAATTTTTTAGGGCAGGTGTCCTTTAAAGCCCTGAGTCCTTGTGAATGTTAAGTGACCATTAGCTGTGAGTTTAAAGCTGTTCTTGCAGGAAACGGCCACAAGGTGGCAGCCTTTCCCCGTTACCAAATTTGGTTACTAGGGAAACAGAGCCTTAATGGAAGTGGTGTTCTAGGTTGTAAATTAGAATGGAATGTGCCAGGAGAAAGCCCTTTAAGTTTATGTCCTATTACTTCTTGTTCATAGTTGTAATTTACTTTTTATTTTTTATCCCAGCAAATATGACTACAATGGTTTGTTTGTTCTAGGTGTGCAAGATGTGGTTCTTTCACACATATACATATATCTATTCTTCCTCGCATCCTTTTCCCACGTAGGTCATGACACAATGTTGAGTAGTCTTCCCCTGGTCTTCCATACGTCTTTGGTGGTTATATATTTCACCTGGTTTGTATATCTCTGTTAACCCCAATATGGTAATGTATCCAATCCTCATCCCTTTCTATGGGGTGAACCATAAGTTTTTTAATGAATCTGTGATTGCCTTTCTCTGTGGAAATATCTTCATTGGTATCAATTTTTAAGTAACTCCTAAAAGTGATGTGATAGGATATGTGTCTTTTGCTTTCTCACTTACTATAGGAGGCGTGATTACGTCTGGACTCATCTATGGTGCTTGCAAATGGCATTGTTTCATTTTTTTCACTAGCGAATATTCCATCTGTACATGGAGGAGTTCTTCTTTGTCCCCCCATCTGTTGGTGGACTTTTTGGTTACTTCCATATCTTGGCTATTTTAATACTGTGCAATGCAGATTTGCCTGCCTGTGTCTTTCCAATTATCTCTTCTTAGATTATAGGTCGAGGAGTGGGCCTGCTGGATCATATGGTAGATCGATGTTTACCTTTGTAAGGAACCTCCGTTCTGTTCTCATTCGTGGCCCTTTCCAACTTATGTCCCACTTGAACTTGAGGGTATGCATTTCTCCACAACGCCTTCAGCATTTATTGTTTGTAGTTTCCTTGCTGATGGTTATTCTGACAAGTGTGAGCTGATACCTCTCTGTGCTTGAATTCAAATGTGCCACATGATCCGTTGAAGTTGAACTTTAAGGCATGTCCTTTTTATTTTTCAAGCTGTGATTACCCCTTAGTTCTTCAAAGTGTTCTCTTTAAGTATGTGTCACATTTTGAAATGTTTTGGCCATTACCTCCCTCAAGACATTTTGAGGGCAGGTTTCATTTACAGTTCTGCAGTACTTGTTCCTATGAAATGACCATTAGCACAGGCTTTAAAGCCGCTTTGGCAGGTAACTGCCAGAGGGCGGCAGCCTTTCTATGTCCCCCACCCTGGTAACTAGGGAAAAGCCCTTGCGGCCTGTGGTGTTTCTCGGTTATAAGTTAGAGTGGAGTCTGCCCGGACAAACCCACACAAGCTGATGTCTCCTTACTTTTGTTGGATTTTGAAATTTAATTTTTATTTTTTATTGGAGTAATTTTCCACTGTGTACGTGGACCACTTCTACTTTGTGCATTCCTCGGTTGATGGACATTTTCATTGCTTCCAAGTGTTGGCTATGGTAAATATTGTTGGAGTGCAGGATTGCCAGCCTGTGACTTTTGGATTCTCATTTTCTCAGGTGATAGGCCCAGCAGTGGGTGTGATTGATTGACTGCTAGCACCGTGTTTCCCTTTTCAAAGCACCTTCTTTGTGTTTTCATTAGTGGCTCTTACCACGTCCCCCTTAGACTCGAGGGTACGCATTTCTCCACAATCACTTCAGCATTTATTGTGTGCAGCATTTATGCTAATGGCCCTTCTGGCTGCTGTGAGCTGATAGGTTTTTGTAATCTGGGTTTGCATGTCTTTGAAAATTCGTAAAACTCATCATTTCTCTCCACCGTTTTCTTTTCTGTTAAAAAAAGGAAACAATTGGGAGTACAATACAACTCTTGAAATTGTCTTGTTGGAAGGTGGCCCTCTTTTGAATTTTTTGGTCGATTTTCCACCCCAGAATTGTTTTAGAGAGCAGGTGTCATTTACCGAAATGCAGTTTGGCGAATATTTTGTGACCTTTAGCAATGGGTTTAAAGCTGCTGTTGTGGGAAGTGGCCTCAAGGAGGCAGCATTTCTCCATTCCCAAAGCTGGGTACTAGGGCAGCAGAGCCTTTCTGGAAGTCATGTTCCTAGGTTGTAAATTACATTGGAATGTGCATGGAGAAACCCCCATAAGTTTATGTCTCATTATTTCTTCTTGGTTTTAATTTTTTTTTTTTTATTTGGGGTAAAGCTTAGAATATTGTTTGTCCTAGGTGTACACAATCTGGTCCATTTGTACATTATATATGTGCATTCAAGTACAGATCCTCTTCCCATGTAAAATGTTACAGAGGGTTCCGCAGACCTCCCTTGCTATATGGTCGGTCTTTTCGAGATATGTATATAATATGCGTTTGTATACATATAGTAACACTAATCTTAATTTATCCATTCCCCCCACCTTTCCTTTTAGATGAGCCTAGTTTGTTTTCTAAGTCTGTGAGTGTCTTTCTCTGTGGAAATATGTTCATTTGTGTCAGTTATTAGATAACGCCTATACGTGATATCATAGAATATAGGTCTTTTGCTTTCCGACTTACCTCATGTTTCGTGATTATCTCCAGACTCATTTGTGGTGCCTCAGAGAGCAATGGTTCATTGTTTTCCATGGCTAATATTCCATTGTGTACATGGACCACTTCTTCTTTATCCATTCACCTCTTGTTGGATATTTTGATTGCTTCACTGTCTTGGCTATTGTGAATAAGGCTGCACTGCAGCTTTTTCGGTCTGTGTCTTCTCGATTCTTGTCTTCTCAGGTGAGAGGTCCAATGGTGCGCCTGCTGGATTGAATGCTACCTCCATTTTTACGTTTAAACACAGCTCCTTTCTTTTCTCACTATTGGCTGTTACCCTTTACGTCTCACCAGCAGGTAGAGGGTACACAGTTCTCTAAAACCCCTTCAGCATTTATTGTTCGTAGACTTTTTGCTGATGGTCAGTCGACTGGTGTAAGTTGAAACTTTTTGTAGATTAGATTGCATGGGTCTAACACTCCCCGAGGTTGAGCTGTTATCCATTTTCCTTTTTTTTTCAAAGAGTGTGAGTAAAACTTAACTCTTCATACTCTCTTCTTGAAACATTTGCCTGTTTTGAATTTTTTGTCCATTCCCTACTTCAGCACAATTTTTTAGGGCAGGTGTCCTTTACAGCCCTTAGCCCTTGTGAATGTTAAGTGAACATTAGCTGTGACTTTAAAGCTGCTCTTGCAGGAAACGGCCACAAGGTGGCAGCATTTCTCCTTTACCAAATTTGGTTACTAGGGAAACACAGCCTTAAGGGAAGTGGTGTTCTAGGTTGTAAATTAGAATGGAATGTGCCAGGAAAAAACCCTTTAAGGTTATGTCTCATTACTTCTTGTTCATATTTGTAATTTACATTTGATTTTTTATCCCAGCAAATATGACTACAATGGTTTGTTTGTTCTAGGTGTGCAAGATGTGGTTCTTTCACACATATACATGTATCTATTCTTCCTTACATCCTTTTCCCACGTAGGTCATGACACAATGTTGAGTAGTCTTCTCCTGGTCTTCCGTACGTCTTTGGTGGTTATATATTTCACATGGTTTGTATATCTCTGTTAACCCCAATATGGTAATGTATCCAATCCTCATCCCTTTCTATGGGGTGAACCATAAGTTTTTTAATGAATCTGCGATTGCCTTTCTCTGTGGAAATATCTTCATTGGTATCAATTTTTAAGTAACTCCTAAAAGTGATGTGATAGGATATGTGTCTTTTGCTTTCTCACTTACTACAGGAGGCGTGATTACGTCTAGACTCATCTATGGTGCTTGCAAATGGCATTGTTTCATTTTTTTCACTAGCGAATATTCCATCTGTACATGGAGGAGTTCTTCTTTGTCCTCCCATCTGTTGGTGGACTTTTTGGTTACTTCCATATCTTTGCTATTGTAATACTGTGCAATGCAGATTTGCCTGCCTGTGTCTTTCCAATTCTCTCTTCTTAGATTATAGGTCGAGGAGTGGGCCTGCTGGATCATATGGTAGATCGATGTTTACCTTTGTAAGGAACCTCCATTCTGTTCTCATTCGTGGCCCTTTCCAACTTATGTCCCACTTGAACTTGAGGGTATGCATTTCTCCACAACGCCTTCAGCATTTATTGTTTGTAGTTTCCTTGCTGATGGTTATTCTGACAAGTGTGAGCTGATACCTCTCTGTGCTTGAATTCGAATGTGCCACATGATCCGTTGAAGTTGAACTTTAAGGCATGTCCTTTTTATTTTTCAAGCTGTGATTACCCCTTAGTTCTTCAAAGTGTTCTCTTTAAGTATGTGTCACATTTTGAAATGTTTTGGCCATTACCTCCCTCAAGACATTTTGAGGGCAGGTTTCATTTACAGTTCTGCAGTACTTGTTCCTATGAAATGAACATTAGCACAGGCTTTAAAGCCGATTTGGCAGGTAACTGCCAGAGGACGGCAGCCTTTCTATGTCCCCCACCCTGGTAACTAGGGAAAATACCTTGCGGCCTGTGGTGTTTCTCGGTTATAAGTTAGAGTGGAGTCTGCCCGGACAAACCCACACAAGCTGATGTCTCCTTACTTTTGTTGGATTTTGAAATTTAATTTTTATTTTTTATTGGAGTAATTTTCCACTGTGTACGTGGACCACTTCTACTTTGTGCATTCCTCGGTTGATGGACATTTTCATTGCTTCCAAGTGTTGGCTATGGTAAATATTGTTGGAGTGCAGGATTGCCAGCCTGTGACTTTTGGATTCTCATTTTCTCAGGTGATAGGCCCAGCAGTGGGAGTGATTGATTGACTGCTAGCACCGTGTTTCCCTTTTCAAAGCACCTTCTTTGTGTTTTCATTAGTGGCTCTTACCACGTCCCCCTTAGAATGGAGAGTACGCATTTCTCCACAATCGCTTCAGCATTTATTGTGTGCAGCATTTATGCTAATGGCCCTTCTGGCTGCTGTGAGCTGATAGGTTTTTGTAATCTGGGTTTGCATGTCTTTGAGAATTCGTAAAACTCATCATTTCTCTCCACCGTTTTCTTTTCTGTTAAAAAAAAAGGAAACAATTGGGAGTACAATACAACTCTTGAAATTGTCTTCTTGGAAGGTGGCCCTCTTTTGAATTTTTTGGTCGATTTTCCACCCCAGAATTGTTTTAGAGAGCAGGTGTCATTTACCGAAATGCAGTTTGGCGAATATTTTGTGACCTTTAGCAATGGGTTTAAAGCTGCTGTTGTGGGAAGTGGCCTCAAGGAGGCAGCATTTCTCCATTCCCAAAGCTGGGTACTAGGGCAGCAGAGCCTTTCTGGAAGTCATGTTCCTAGGTTGTAAATTACATTGGAATGTGCATGGAGAAACCCCCATAAGTTTATGTCTCATTATTTCTTCTTGGTTTTAATTTTTTTTTTTATTTGGGATAAAGCTTAGAATATTGTTTGTCCTAGGTGTACACAATCTGGTCCATTTGTTCATTATATATGTGTATTCAAGTACAGATCCTCTTCCCATGTAAAATGTTACAGAGGGTTCCGCAGACCTCCCTTGCTATATGGTCGGTCTTTTCGAGATATGTATATAATATGCGTTTGTATACATATAGTAACACTAATCTTAATTTATCCATTCCCCCCACCTTTCCTTTTAGATGAGCCTAGTTTGTTTTCTAAGTCTGTGAGTGTCTTTCTCTGTGGAAATATGTTCATTTGTGTCAGTTATTAGATAACGCCTATACGTGATATCATAGAATATAGGTCTTTTGCTTTCCGACTTACCTCATGTTTCGTGATTATCTCCAGACTCATTTGTGGTGCCTCAGAGAGCAATGGTTCATTGTTTTCCATGGCTAATATTCCATTGTGTACATGGACCACTTCTTCTTTATCCATTCACCTCTTGTTGGACATTTTGATTGCTTCAATGTCTTGGCTATTGTGAATAAGGCTGCACTGCAGCTTTTTCGGTCTGTGTCTTCTCGATTCTTGTCTTCTCAGGTGAGAGGTCCAATGGTGCGCCTGCTGGATTGAATGGTACCTCCATTTTTACTTTTAAACACAGCTCCTTTCTGTTCTCATTATTGCCTGTTACCCCTTTACGTCTCACCAGCAGGTAGAGGGTACAAAGTTCTCTAAAACCCCTTCAGCATTTATCGTTTGTAGACTTTTTGCTGATGGTCAGGCGACTGGGGTAGGTTGAAACTTTTTGTAGATTAGATTGCATGGGTCTAACACTCCCTGAGGTTGAGATTTTATCCATTTCCCTTTTTTTTAAAAAAGAGCGTGAGTAAAACTTAACTCTTCATACTCTCTTCTTGAAACATTTGCCTGTTTTGAGTTTTTTCGTCCTTTCCCTACTTCAGCACAATTTTTTAGGGCAGGTGTCCTTTAAAGCCCTGAGTCCTTGTGAATGTTAAGTGACCATTAGCTGTGAGTTTAAAGCTGTTCTTGCAGGAAACGGCCACAAGGTGGCAGCCTTTCCCCGTTACCAAATTTGGTTACTAGGGAAACAGAGCCTTAATGGAAGTGGTGTTCTAGGTTGTAAATTAGAATGGAATGTGCCAGGAGAAAGCCCTTTAAGTTTATGTCCTATTACTTCTTGTTCATAGCTGTAATTTACTTTTTATTTTTTATCCCAGCAAATATGACTACAATGGTTTGTTTGTTCTAGGTGTGCAAGATGTGGTTCTTTCACACATATACATGTATCTATTCTTCCTCGCATCCTTTTCCCACGTAGGTCATGACACAATGTTGAGTAGTCTTCCCCTGGTCTTCCGTACGTCTTTGGTGGTTATATATTTCACCTGGTTTGTATATCTCTGTTAACCCCAATATGGTAATGTATCCGATCCTCATCCCTTTCTATGGGGTGAACCATAAGTTTTTTAATGAATCTGCGATTGCCTTTCTCTGTGGAAATATCTTCATTGGTATCAATTTTTAAGTAACTCCTAAAAGTGATGTGATAGGATATGTGTCTTTTGCTTTCTCACTTACTATAGGAGGCGTGATTACGTCTGGACTCATCTATGGTGCTTGCAAATGGCATTGTTTCATTTTTTTCACTAGCGAATATTCCATCTGTACATGGAGGAGTTCCTCTTTGTCCCCCCATCTGTTGGTGGACTTTTTGGTTACTTCCATATCTTGGCTATTTTAATACTGTGCAATGCAGATTTGCTTGCCTGTGTCTTTCCAATTCTCTCTTCTTAGATTATAGGTCGAGGAGTGGGCCTGCTGGATCATATGGTAGATCAATGTTTACCTTTGTAAGACACCTCCATTCTGTTCTCATTCGTGGCCCTTTCCAACTTACGTCCCACTTGAACTTGAGGGTATGCATTTCTCCACAACGCCTTCAGCATTTATTGTTTGTAGTTTTCTTGCTGATGGTTAATCTGACAAGTGTGAGCTGATACCTCTCTGTGCTTGAATTCGAATGTGCCACATGATCCGTTGAAGTTGAGCTTTAAGGCATGTCCTTTTTATTTTTCAAGCTGTGATTACCCCTTAGTTCTTCAAAGTGTTCTCTTTAAGTATGTGTCACATTTTGAAATGTTTTGGCCATTACCTCCCTCAAGACATTTTGAGGGCAGTTTTCATTTACAGTTCTGCAGTACTTGTTCCTATGAAATGACCATTAGCACAGGCTTTAAAGCCGCTTTGGCAGGTAACTGCCAGAGGACGGCAGCCTCTCTATGTCCCCCACCCTGGTAACTAGGGAAAAGCCCTTGCGGCCTGTGGTGTTTCTCGGTTATAAATTAGAGTGGAGTGTGCCCGGACAAACCCACACAAGCTGATGTCTCCTTACTTTTGTTGGATTTTGAAATTTAATTTTTATTTTTTATTGGAGTAATTTTCCACTGTGTACGTGGACCACTTCTACTTTGTGCATTCCTCGGTTGATGGACATTTTCATTGATTCCAAGTGTTGGCTATGGTAAATATTGTTGGAGTGCAGGATTGCCAGCCTGTGACTTTTGGATTCTCATTTTCTCAGGTGATAGGCCCAGCAGTGGGTGTGATTGATTGACTGCTAGCACCGTGTTTCCCTTTTCAAAGCACCTTCTTTGTGTTTTCATTAGCGGCTCTTACCACGTCCCCCTTAGAATGGAGGGTACGCATTTCTCCACAATCGCTTCAGCATTTATTGTGTGCAGCATTTATGCTAATGGCCCTTCTGGCTGCTGTGAGCTGATAGGTTTTTGTAATCTGGGTTTGCATGTCTTTGAAAATTCGTAAAACTCATCATTTCTCTCCACCGTTTTCTTTTCCGTTAAAAAAAAGGAAACAATTGGGAGTACAATACAACTCTTGAAATTGTCGTCTTGGAAGGTGGCCCTCTTTTGAATTTTTTGGTCGATTTCCCACCCCTGAATTGTTTTAGAGAGCAGGTGTCATTTACCGAAATGCAGTTTGGCGAATATTTTGTGACCTTTAGCAATGGGTTTAAAGCTGCTGTTGTGGGAAGTGGCCTCAAGGAGGCAGCATTTCTCCATTCCCAAAGCTGGGTACTAGGGCAGCAGAGCCTTTCTGGAAGTCATGTTCCTAGGTTGTAAATTACATTGGAATGTGCATGGAGAAACCCCCATAAGTTTATGTCTCATTATTTCTTCTTGGTTTTAAATTTTTTTTTTTATTTGGGGTAAAGCTTAGAATATTGTTTGTCCTAGGTGTACACAATCTGGTCCATTTGTACATTATATATGTGTATTCAAGTACAGATCCTCTTCCCATGTAAAATGTCACAGAGGGTTCCGCAGACCTCCCTTGCTATATGGTCGGTCTTTTCAAGATATGTATATAATATGCGTTTGTATACATATAGTAACACTAATCTTAATTTATCCATTCCCCCCACCTTTCCTTTAGATGAGCATAGTTTGTTTTCTAAGTCTGTGAGTGTCTTTCTCTGTGGAAATATGTTCATTTGTGTCAGTTATTAGATAACGCCTATAAGTGATATCATAGAATATAGGTCTTTTGCTTTCTGACTTACCTCATGTTTCATGATTATCTCCAGACTCATTTGTGGTGCCTCAGAGAGCAATGGTTCATTGTTTTCCATGGCTAATATTCCATTGTGTACATGGACCACTTCTTCTTTATCCATTCACCTCTTGTTGGATATTTTGATTGCTTCACTGTCTTGGCTATTGTGAATAAGGCTGCACTGCAGCTTTTTCGGTCTGTGTCTTCTCGATTCTTGTCTTCTCAGGTGAGAGGTCCAATGGTGCGCCTGCTGGATTGAATGCTACCTCCATTTTTACGTTTAAACACAGCTCCTTTCTTTTCTCACTATTGGCTGTTACCCCTTTACGTCTCACCAGCAGGTAGAGGGTACACAGTTCTCTAAAACCCCTTCAGCATTTATTGTTCGTAGACTTTTTGCTGATGGTCAGTCGACTGGTGTAAGTTGAAACTTTTTGTAGATTAGATTGCATGGGTCTAACACTCCCCGAGGTTGAGCTGTTATCCATTTTCCTTTTTTTTTTAAAAGAGTGTGTGTAAAACTTAACTCTTCATACTCTCTTCTTGAAACATTTGCCTGTTTTAAATTTTTTGTCCATTCCCTACTTCAGCACAATTTTTTAGGGCAGGTGTCCTTTACAGCCCTGAGCCCTTGTGAACTTTAAGTGAACATTAGCTGTGACTTTAAAGCTGCTCTTGCAGGAAACGGCCACAAGGTGGCAGCATTTCTCCTTTACCAAATTTGGTTACTAGGGAAACACAGCCTTAAGGGAAGTGGTGTTCTAGGTTGTAAATTAGAATGGAATGTGCCAGGAAAAAACCCTTTAAGGTTATGTCTCATTACTTCTTGTTCATAGTTGTAATTTACTTTTGATTTTTTATCCCAGCAAATATGACTACAATGGTTTGTTTGTTCTAGGTGTGCAAGATGTGGTTCTTTCACACATATACATGTATCTATTCTTCCTCACATCCTTTTCCCACGTACTTCATGACACAATATTGAGTAGTCTTCTCCTGGTCTTCCGTACGTCTTTGGTGGTTATATATTTCACATGGTTTGTATATCTCTGTTAACCCCAATATGGTAATGTATCCAATCCTCATCCCTTTCTATGGGGTGAACCATAAGTTTTTTAATGAATCTGCGATTGCCTTTCTCTGTGGAAATATCTTCATTGGTATCAATTTTTAGGTAACTCCTAAAAGTGATGTGATAGGATATGTGTCTTTTGCTTTCTCACTTACTACAGGAGGCGTGATTACGTCTAGACTCATCTATGGTGCTTGCAAATGGCATGGTTTCATTTTTTCCCCAAAGAATATTCCATCTGTACATGGAGGAGTTCTTCTTTGTCCCCCCATGTGTTGGTGGATTTTTTGGTTACTTCCATATCTTGGCTATTGTAATACTGTGCAATGCAGATTTGCCTGCCTGTGTCTTTCCAATTCTCTCTTCTTAGATTATAGGTCGAGGAGTGGGCCTGCTGGATCATATGGTAGATCGATGCTTACCTTTGTAAGGCACCTCCATTCTGTTCTCATTCATGGCCCTTTCCAACTTACGTCCCACTTGAAGTTGACGGTATGCATTTCTCCACAACACCTTCAGCATTCATTGTTTGTAGTTTTCTTGCTGATGGTTATTCTGACAAGTGTGAGCTGATACCTCTCTGTGCTTGAATTCGAATGTGCCACATGATCCGTTGAAGTTGAGCTTTAAGGCATGTCCGTTTTATTTTTCAAGCTGTGATTACCCCTTAGTTCTTCAAAGTGTTCTCTTTAAGTACGTGTCACATTTTGAAATGTTTTGGCCATTACCTCCCTCAAGATATTTTGAGGGCAGGTTTCATTTACAGTTCTGCAGTACTTGTTCCTATGAAATGACCATTAGCACAGGCTTTAAAGCCGCTTTGGCAGGTAACTGCCAGAGGGCGGCAGCCTTTCTATGTCCCCCACCCTGGTAACTAGGGAAAAGCCCTTGCGGCCTGTGGTGTTTCTCGGTTATAAGTTAGAGTGGAGTCTGCCCGGACAAACCCACACAAGCTGATGTCTCCTTACTTTTGTTGGATTTTGAAATTTAATTTTTATTTTTTATTGGAGGAATTTTCCACTGTGTACGTGTACCACTTCTACTTTGTGCATTCCTCGGTTGATGGACATTTTCATTGCTTCCAAGTGTTGGCTATGGTAAATATTGTTGGAGTGCACGATTGCCAGCCTGTGACTTTTGGATTCTCATTTTCTCAGGTGATAGGCCCAGCAGTGGGTGTGATTGATTGACTGCTAGCACCGTGTTTCCCTTTTCAAAGCACCTTCTTTGTGTTTTCATTAGTGGCTCTTACCACGTCCCCCTTAGAATCGAGGGTACGCATTTCTCCACAATCGCTTCAGCATTTATTGTGTGCAGCATTTATGCTAATGGCCCTTCTGGCTGCTGTGAGCTGATAGGTTTTTGTAATCTGGGTTTGCATGTCTTTGAAAATTCGTAAAACTCATCATTTCTCTCTACCGTTTTCTTTTCTGTTAAAAATAAAGAAAACAATTGGGAGTACAATAAAACTCTTGAAATTGTCTTCTTGGAAGGTGGCCCTCTTTTGAATTTTTTGGTCGATTTTCCACCCCAGAATTGTTTTAGAGAGCAGGTGTCATTTACCGAAATGCAGTTTGGCGAATATTTTGTGACCTTTAGCAATGGGTTTAAAGCTGCTGTTGTGGGAAGTGGCCTCAAGGAGGCAGCATTTCTCCATTCCCAAAGCGGGGTACTAGGGCAGCAGAGCCTTTCTGGAAGTCATGTTCCTAGGTTGTAAATTACATTGGAATGTGCATGGAGAAACCCCCATAAGTTTATGTCTCATTATTTCTTCTTGGTTTTAATTTTTTTTTTATTTGGGATAAAGCTTAGAATATTGTTTGTCCTAGGTGTACACAATCTGGTCCATTTGTACATTATATATGTGTATTCAAGTACAGATCCTCTTCCCATGTAAAATGTTACAGAGGGTTCCGCAGACCTCCCTTGCTATATGGTCGGTCTTTTCGAGATATGTATATAATATGCGTTTGTATACATATAGTAACACTAATCTTAATTTATCCATTCCCCCCACCTTTCCTTTTAGATGAGCATAGTTTGTTTTCTAAGTCTGTGAGTGTCTTTCTCTGTGGAAATATGTTCATTTGTGTCAGTTATTAGATAACGCCTATAAGTGATATCATAGAATATAGGTCTTTTGCTTTCTGACTTACCTCATGTTTTATGATTATCTCCAGACTCATTAGTGGTGCCTCAGAGAGCAATGGTTCATTGTTTTCCATGGCTAATATTCCATTGTGTACATGGACCACTTCTTCTTTATCCATTCACCTCTTGTTGGATATTTTGATTGCTTCACTGTCTTGGCTATTGTGAATAAGGCTGCACTGCAGGTTTTTCGGTCTGTGTCTTCTCGATTCTTGTCTTCTCAGGTGAGAGGTCCAATGGTGCGCCTGCTGGATTGAATGGTACCTCCATTTTTACTTTTAAACACAGCTCCTTTCTGTTCTCATTATTGCCTGTTACCCCTTTACGTCTCACCAGCAGGTAGAGGGTACAAAGTTCTCTAAAACCCCTTCAGCATTTATCGTTTGTAGACTTTTTGCTGATGGTCAGGCGACTGGGGTAGGTTGAAACTTTTTGTAGATTAGATTGCATGGGTCTAACACTCCCTGAGGTTGAGATTTTATCCATTTCCCTTTTTTTTTAAAAAGAGCGTGAGTAAAACTTAACTCTTCATACTCTCTTCTTGAAACATTTGCCTGTTTTGAGTTTTTTCGTCCTTTCCCTACTTCAGCACAATTTTTTAGGGCAGGTGTCCTTTAAAGCCCTGAGTCCTTGTGAATGTTAAGTGACCATTAGCTGTGAGTTTAAAGCTGTTCTTGCAGGAAACGGCCACAAGGTGGCAGCCTTTCCCCGTTACCAAATTTGGTTACTAGGGAAACAGAGCCTTAATGGAAGTGGTGTTCTAGGTTGTAAATTAGAATGGAATGTGCCAGGAGAAAGCCCTTTAAGTTTATGTCCTATTACTTCTTGTTCATAGTTGTAATTTACTTTTTATTTTTTATCCCAGCAAATATGACTACAATGGTTTGTTTGTTCTAGGTGTGCAAGATGTGGTTCTTTCACACATATACATGTATCTATTCTTCCTCGCATCCTTTTCCCACATAGGTCATGACACAATGTTGAGTAGTCTTCCCCTGGTCTTCCGTACGTCTTTGGTGGTTATATATTTCACCTGGTTTGTATATCTCTGTTAACCCCAATATGGTAATGTATCCGATCCTCATCCCTTTCTATGGGGTGAACCATAAGTTTTTTAATGAATCTGCGATTGCCTTTCTCTGTGGAAATATCTTCATTGGTATCAATTTTTAAGTAACTCCTAAAAGTGATGTGATAGGATATGTGTCTTTTGCTTTCTCACTTACTATAGGAGGCGTGATTACGTCTGGACTCATCTATGGTGCTTGCAAATGGCATTGTTTCATTTTTTTCACTAGCGAATATTCCATCTGTACATGGAGGAGTTCCTCTTTGTCCCCCCATCTGTTGGTGGACTTTTTGGTTACTTCCATATCTTGGCTATTTTAATACTGTGCAATGCAGATTTGCCTGCCTGTGTCTTTCCAATTCTCTCTTCTTAGATTATAGGTCGAGGAGTGGGCCTGCTGGATCATATGGTAGATCAATGTTTACCTTTGTAAGGCACCTCCATTCTGTTCTCATTCGTGGCCCTTTCCAACTTACGTCCCACTTGAACTTGAGGGTATGCATTTCTCCACAACGCCTTCAGCATTTATTGTTTGTAGTTTTCTTGCTGATGGTTAATCTGACAAGTGTGAGCTGATACCTCTCTGTGCTTGAATTCGAATGTGCCACATGATCCGTTGAAGTTGAGCTTTAAGGCATGTCCTTTTTATTTTTCAAGCTGTGATTACCCCTTAGTTCTTCAAAGTGTTCTCTTTAAGTATGTGTCACATTTTGAAATGTTTTGGCCATTACCTCCCTCAAGACATTTTGAGGGCAGGTTTCATTTACAGTTCTGCAGTACTTGTTCCTATGAAATGACCATTAGCACAGGCTTTAAAGCCGCTTTGGCAGGTAACTGCCAGAGGACGGCAGCCTCTCTATGTCCCCCACCCTGGTAACTAGGGAAAAGCCCTTGCGGCCTGTGGTGTTTCTCGGTTATAAATTAGAGTGGAGTGTGCCCGGACAAACCCACACAAGCTGATGTCTCCTTACTTTTGTTGGATTTTGAAATTTAATTTTTATTTTTTATTGGAGTAATTTTCCACTGTGTACGTGGACCACTTCTACTTTGTGCATTCCTCGGTTGATGGACATTTTCATTGATTCCAAGTGTTGGCTATGGTAAATATTGTTGGAGTGCAGGATTGCCAGCCTGTGACTTTTGGATTCTCATTTTCTCAGGTGATAGGCCCAGCAGTGGGTGTGATTGATTGACTGCTAGCACCGTGTTTCCCTTTTCAAAGCACCTTCTTTGTGTTTTCATTAGCGGCTCTTACCACGTCCCCCTTAGAATGGAGGGTACGCATTTCTCCACAATCGCTTCAGCATTTATTGTGTGCAGCATTTATGCTAATGGCCCTTCTGGCTGCTGTGAGCTGATAGGTTTTTGTAATCTGGGTTTGCATGTCTTTGAAAATTCGTAAAACTCATCATTTCTCTCCACCGTTTTCTTTTCCGTTAAAAAAAAGGAAACAATTGGGAGTACAATACAACTCTTGAAATTGTCGTCTTGGAAGGTGGCCCTCTTTTGAATTTTTTGGTCGATTTCCCACCCCTGAATTGTTTTAGAGAGCAGGTGTCATTTACCGAAATGCAGTTTGGCGAATATTTTGTGACCTTTAGCAATGGGTTTAAAGCTGCTGTTGTGGGAAGTGGCCTCAAGGAGGCAGCATTTCTCCATTCCCAAAGCTGGGTACTAGGGCAGCAGAGCCTTTCTGGAAGTCATGTTCCTAGGTTGTAAATTACATTGGAATGTGCATGGAGAAACCCCCATAAGTTTATGTCTCATTATTTCTTCTTGGTTTTAAATTTTTTTTTTTATTTGGGGTAAAGCTTAGAATATTGTTTGTCCTAGGTGTACACAATCTGGTCCATTTGTACATTATATATGTGTATTCAAGTACAGATCCTCTTCCCATGTAAAATGTCACAGAGGGTTCCGCAGACCTCCCTTGCTATATGGTCGGTCTTTTCAAGATATGTATATAATATGCGTTTGTATACATATAGTAACACTAATCTTAATTTATCCATTCCCCCCACCTTTCCTTTAGATGAGCATAGTTTGTTTTCTAAGTCTGTGAGTGTCTTTCTCTGTGGAAATATGTTCATTTGTGTCAGTTATTAGATAACGCCTATAAGTGATATCATAGAATATAGGTCTTTTGCTTTCTGACTTACCTCATGTTTCATGATTATCTCCAGACTCATTTGTGGTGCCTCAGAGAGCAATGGTTCATTGTTTTCCATGGCTAATATTCCATTGTGTACATGGACCACTTCTTCTTTATCCATTCACCTCTTGTTGGATATTTTGATTGCTTCACTGTCTTGGCTATTGTGAATAAGGCTGCACTGCAGCTTTTTCGGTCTGTGTCTTCTCGATTCTTGTCTTCTCAGGTGAGAGGTCCAATGGTGCGCCTGCTGGATTGAATGCTACCTCCATTTTTACGTTTAAACACAGCTCCTTTCTTTTCTCACTATTGGCTGTTACCCCTTTACGTCTCACCAGCAGGTAGAGGGTACACAGTTCTCTAAAACCCCTTCAGCATTTATTGTTCGTAGACTTTTTGCTGATGGTCAGTCGACTGGTGTAAGTTGAAACTTTTTGTAGATTAGATTGCATGGGTCTAACACTCCCCGAGGTTGAGCTGTTATCCATTTTCCTTTTTTTTTTAAAAGAGTGTGTGTAAAACTTAACTCTTCATACTCTCTTCTTGAAACATTTGCCTGTTTTAAATTTTTTGTCCATTCCCTACTTCAGCACAATTTTTTAGGGCAGGTGTCCTTTACAGCCCTGAGCCCTTGTGAACTTTAAGTGAACATTAGCTGTGACTTTAAAGCTGCTCTTGCAGGAAACGGCCACAAGGTGGCAGCATTTCTCCTTTACCAAATTTGGTTACTAGGGAAACACAGCCTTAAGGGAAGTGGTGTTCTAGGTTGTAAATTAGAATGGAATGTGCCAGGAAAAAACCCTTTAAGGTTATGTCTCATTACTTCTTGTTCATAGTTGTAATTTACTTTTGATTTTTTATCCCAGCAAATATGACTACAATGGTTTGTTTGTTCTAGGTGTGCAAGATGTGGTTCTTTCACACATATACATGTATCTATTCTTCCTCACATCCTTTTCCCACGTACTTCATGACACAATATTGAGTAGTCTTCTCCTGGTCTTCCGTACGTCTTTGGTGGTTATATATTTCACATGGTTTGTATATCTCTGTTAACCCCAATATGGTAATGTATCCAATCCTCATCCCTTTCTATGGGGTGAACCATAAGTTTTTTAATGAATCTGCGATTGCCTTTCTCTGTGGAAATATCTTCATTGGTATCAATTTTTAGGTAACTCCTAAAAGTGATGTGATAGGATATGTGTCTTTTGCTTTCTCACTTACTACAGGAGGCGTGATTACGTCTAGACTCATCTATGGTGCTTGCAAATGGCATGGTTTCATTTTTTCCCCAAATAATATTCCATCTGTACATGGAGGAGTTCTTCTTTGTCCCCCCATGTGTTGGTGGATTTTTTGGTTACTTCCATATCTTGGCTATTGTAATACTGTGCAATGCAGATTTGCCTGCCTGTGTCTTTCCAATTCTCTCTTCTTAGATTATAGGTCGAGGAGTGGGCCTGCTGGATCATATGGTAGATCGATGCTTACCTTTGTAAGGCACCTCCATTCTGTTCTCATTCATGGCCCTTTCCAACTTACGTCCCACTTGAAGTTGACGGTATGCATTTCTCCACAACACCTTCAGCATTCATTGTTTGTAGTTTTCTTGCTGATGGTTATTCTGACAAGTGTGAGCTGATACCTCTCTGTGCTTGAATTCGAATGTGCCACATGATCCGTTGAAGTTGAGCTTTAAGGCATGTCCGTTTTATTTTTCAAGCTGTGATTACCCCTTAGTTCTTCAAAGTGTTCTCTTTAAGTACGTGTCACATTTTGAAATGTTTTGGCCATTACCTCCCTCAAGATATTTTGAGGGCAGGTTTCATTTACAGTTCTGCAGTACTTGTTCCTATGAAATGACCATTAGCACAGGCTTTAAAGCCGCTTTGGCAGGTAACTGCCAGAGGGCGGCAGCCTTTCTATGTCCCCCACCCTGGTAACTAGGGAAAAGCCCTTGCGGCCTGTGGTGTTTCTCGGTTATAAGTTAGAGTGGAGTCTGCCCGGACAAACCCACACAAGCTGATGTCTCCTTACTTTTGTTGGATTTTGAAATTTAATTTTTATTTTTTATTGGAGGAATTTTCCACTGTGTACGTGTACCACTTCTACTTTGTGCATTCCTCGGTTGATGGACATTTTCATTGCTTCCAAGTGTTGGCTATGGTAAATATTGTTGGAGTGCACGATTGCCAGCCTGTGACTTTTGGATTCTCATTTTCTCAGTTGATAGGCCCAGCAGTGGGTGTGATTGATTGACTGCTAGCACCGTGTTTCCCTTTTCAAAGCACCTTCTTTGTGTTTTCATTAGTGGCTCTTACCACGTCCCCCTTAGAATCGAGGGTACGCATTTCTCCACAATCGCTTCAGCATTTATTGTGTGCAGCATTTATGCTAATGGCCCTTCTGGCTGCTGTGAGCTGATAGGTTTTTGTAATCTGGGTTTGCATGTCTTTGAAAATTCGTAAAACTCATCATTTCTCTCTACCGTTTTCTTTTCTGTTAAAAATAAAGAAAACAATTGGGAGTACAATAAAACTCTTGAAATTGTCTTCTTGGAAGGTGGCCCTCTTTTGAATTTTTTGGTCGATTTTCCACCCCAGAATTGTTTTAGAGAGCAGGTGTCATTTACCGAAATGCAGTTTGGCGAATATTTTGTGACCTTTAGCAATGGGTTTAAAGCTGCTGTTGTGGGAAGTGGCCTCAAGGAGGCAGCATTTCTCCATTCCCAAAGCGGGGTACTAGGGCAGCAGAGCCTTTCTGGAAGTCATGTTCCTAGGTTGTAAATTACATTGGAATGTGCATGGAGAAACCCCCATAAGTTTATGTCTCATTATTTCTTCTTGGTTTTAATTTTTTTTTTATTTGGGATAAAGCTTAGAATATTGTTTGTCCTAGGTGTACACAATCTGGTCCATTTGTACATTATATATGTGTATTCAAGTACAGATCCTCTTCCCATGTAAAATGTTACAGAGGGTTCCGCAGACCTCCCTTGCTATATGGTCGGTCTTTTCGAGATATGTATATAATATGCGTTTGTATACATATAGTAACACTAATCTTAATTTATCCATTCCCCCCACCTTTCCTTTTAGATGAGCATAGTTTGTTTTCTAAGTCTGTGAGTGTCTTTCTCTGTGGAAATATGTTCATTTGTGTCAGTTATTAGATAACGCCTATAAGTGATATCATAGAATATAGGTCTTTTGCTTTCTGACTTACCTCATGTTTTATGATTATCTCCAGACTCATTAGTGGTGCCTCAGAGAGCAATGGTTCATTGTTTTCCATGGCTAATATTCCATTGTGTACATGGACCACTTCTTCTTTATCCATTCACCTCTTGTTGGATATTTTGATTGCTTCACTGTCTTGGCTATTGTGAATAAGGCTGCACTGCAGGTTTTTCGGTCTGTGTCTTCTCGATTCTTGTCTTCTCAGGTGAGAGGTCCAATGGTGCGCCTGCTGGATTGAATGGTACCTCCATTTTTACTTTTAAACACAGCTCCTTTCTGTTCTCATTATTGCCTGTTACCCCTTTACGTCTCACCAGCAGGTAGAGGGTACAAAGTTCTCTAAAACCCCTTCAGCATTTATCGTTTGTAGACTTTTTGCTGATGGTCAGGCGACTGGGGTAGGTTGAAACTTTTTGTAGATTAGATTGCATGGGTCTAACACTCCCTGAGGTTGAGATTTTATCCATTTCCCTTTTTTTTTAAAAAGAGCGTGAGTAAAACTTAACTCTTCATACTCTCTTCTTGAAACATTTGCCTGTTTTGAGTTTTTTCGTCCTTTCCCTACTTCAGCACAATTTTTTAGGGCAGGTGTCCTTTAAAGCCCTGAGTCCTTGTGAATGTTAAGTGACCATTAGCTGTGAGTTTAAAGCTGTTCTTGCAGGAAACGGCCACAAGGTGGCAGCCTTTCCCCGTTACCAAATTTGGTTACTAGGGAAACAGAGCCTTAATGGAAGTGGTGTTCTAGGTTGTAAATTAGAATGGAATGTGCCAGGAGAAAGCCCTTTAAGTTTATGTCCTATTACTTCTTGTTCATAGTTGTAATTTACTTTTTATTTTTTATCCCAGCAAATATGACTACAATGGTTTGTTTGTTCTAGGTGTGCAAGATGTGGTTCTTTCACACATATACATATATCTATTCTTCCTCGCATCCTTTTCCCACGTAGGTCATGACACAATGTTGAGTAGTCTTCCCCTGGTCTTCCATACGTCTTTGGTGGTTATATATTTCACCTGGTTTGTATATCTCTGTTAACCCCAATATGGTAATGTATCCAATCCTCATCCCTTTCTATGGGGTGAACCATAAGTTTTTTAATGAATCTGTGATTGCCTTTCTCTGTGGAAATATCTTCATTGGTATCAATTTTTAAGTAACTCCTAAAAGTGATGTGATAGGATATGTGTCTTTTGCTTTCTCACTTACTATAGGAGGCGTGATTACGTCTGGACTCATCTATGGTGCTTGCAAATGGCATTGTTTCATTTTTTTCACTAGCGAATATTCCATCTGTACATGGAGGAGTTCTTCTTTGTCCCCCCATCTGTTGGTGGACTTTTTGGTTACTTCCATATCTTGGCTATTTTAATACTGTGCAATGCAGATTTGCCTGCCTGTGTCTTTCCAATTATCTCTTCTTAGATTATAGGTCGAGGAGTGGGCCTGCTGGATCATATGGTAGATCGATGTTTACCTTTGTAAGGAACCTCCGTTCTGTTCTCATTCGTGGCCCTTTCCAACTTATGTCCCAATTGAACTTGAGGGTATGCATTTCTCCACAACGCCTTCAGCATTTATTGTTTGTAGTTTCCTTGCTGATGGTTATTCTGACAAGTGTGAGCTGATACCTCTCTGTGCTTGAATTCAAATGTGCCACATGATCCGTTGAAGTTGAACTTTAAGGCATGTCCTTTTTATTTTTCAAGCTGTGATTACCCCTTAGTTCTTCAAAGTGTTCTCTTTAAGTATGTGTCACATTTTGAAATGTTTTGGCCATTACCTCCCTCAAGACATTTTGAGGGCAGGTTTCATTTACAGTTCTGCAGTACTTGTTCCTATGAAATGACCATTAGCACAGGCTTTAAAGCCGCTTTGGCAGGTAACTGCCAGAGGGCGGCAGCCTTTCTATGTCCCCCACCCTGGTAACTAGGGAAAAGCCCTTGCGGCCTGTGGTGTTTCTCGGTTATAAGTTAGAGTGGAGTCTGCCCGGACAAACCCACACAAGCTGATGTCTCCTTACTTTTGTTGGATTTTGAAATTTAATTTTTATTTTTTATTGGAGTAATTTTCCACTGTGTACGTGGACCACTTCTACTTTGTGCATTCCTCGGTTGATGGACATTTTCATTGCTTCCAAGTGTTGGCTATGGTAAATATTGTTGGAGTGCAGGATTGCCAGCCTGTGACTTTTGGATTCTCATTTTCTCAGGTGATAGGCCCAGCAGTGGGTGTGATTGATTGACTGCTAGCACCGTGTTTCCCTTTTCAAAGCACCTTCTTTGTGTTTTCATTAGTGGCTCTTACCACGTCCCCCTTAGACTCGAGGGTACGCATTTCTCCACAATCACTTCAGCATTTATTGTGTGCAGCATTTATGCTAATGGCCCTTCTGGCTGCTGTGAGCTGATAGGTTTTTGTAATCTGGGTTTGCATGTCTTTGAAAATTCGTAAAACTCATCATTTCTCTCCACCGTTTTCTTTTCTGTTAAAAAAAGGAAACAATTGGGAGTACAATACAACTCTTGAAATTGTCTTGTTGGAAGGTGGCCCTCTTTTGAATTTTTTGGTCGATTTTCCACCCCAGAATTGTTTTAGAGAGCAGGTGTCATTTACCGAAATGCAGTTTGGCGAATATTTTGTGACCTTTAGCAATGGGTTTAAAGCTGCTGTTGTGGGAAGTGGCCTCAAGGAGGCAGCATTTCTCCATTCCCAAAGCTGGGTACTAGGGCAGCAGAGCCTTTCTGGAAGTCATGTTCCTAGGTTGTAAATTACATTGGAATGTGCATGGAGAAACCCCCATAAGTTTATGTCTCATTATTTCTTCTTGGTTTTAATTTTTTTTTTTTTTTATTTGGGGTAAAGCTTAGAATATTGTTTGTCCTAGGTGTACACAATCTGGTCCATTTGTACATTATATATGTGTATTCAAGTACAGATCCTCTTCCCATGTAAAATGTTACAGAGGGTTCCGCAGACCTCCCTTGCTATATGGTCGGTCTTTTCGAGATATTTATATAATATGCGTTTGTATACATATAGTAACACTAATCTTAATTTATCCATTCCCCCCACCTTTCCTTTTAGATGAGCCTAGTTTGTTTTCTAAGTCTGTGAGTGTCTTTCTCTGTGGAAATATGTTCATTTGTGTCAGTTATTAGATAACGCCTATACGTGATATCATAGAATATAGGTCTTTTGCTTTCCGACTTACCTCATGTTTCGTGATTATCTCCAGACTCATTTGTGGTGCCTCAGAGAGCAATGGTTCATTGTTTTCCATGGCTAATATTCCATTGTGTACATGGACCACTTCTTCTTTATCCATTCACCTCTTGTTGGATATTTTGATTGCTTCACTGTCTTGGCTATTGTGAATAAGGCTGCACTGCAGCTTTTTCGGTCTGTGTCTTCTCGATTCTTGTCTTCTCAGGTGAGAGGTCCAATGGTGCGCCTGCTGGATTGAATGCTACCTCCATTTTTACGTTTAAACACAGCTCCTTTCTTTTCTCACTATTGGCTGTTACCCTTTACGTCTCACCAGCAGGTAGAGGGTACACAGTTCTCTAAAACCCCTTCAGCATTTATTGTTCGTAGACTTTTTGCTGATGGTCAGTCGACTGGTGTAAGTTGAAACTTTTTGTAGATTAGATTGCATGGGTCTAACACTCCCCGAGGTTGAGCTGTTATCCATTTTCCTTTTTTTTTCAAAGAGTGTGAGTAAAACTTAACTCTTCATACTCTCTTCTTGAAACATTTGCCTGTTTTGAATTTTTTGTCCATTCCCTACTTCAGCACAATTTTTTAGGGCAGGTGTCCTTTACAGCCCTTAGCCCTTGTGAATGTTAAGTGAACATTAGCTGTGACTTTAAAGCTGCTCTTGCAGGAAACGGCCACAAGGTGGCAGCATTTCTCCTTTACCAAATTTGGTTACTAGGGAAACACAGCCTTAAGGGAAGTGGTGTTCTAGGTTGTAAATTAGAATGGAATGTGCCAGGAAAAAACCCTTTAAGGTTATGTCTCATTACTTCTTGTTCATATTTGTAATTTACATTTGATTTTTTATCCCAGCAAATATGACTACAATGGTTTGTTTGTTCTAGGTGTGCAAGATGTGGTTCTTTCACACATATACATGTATCTATTCTTCCTTACATCCTTTTCCCACGTAGGTCATGACACAATGTTGAGTAGTCTTCTCCTGGTCTTCCGTACGTCTTTGGTGGTTATATATTTCACATGGTTTGTATATCTCTGTTAACCCCAATATGGTAATGTATCCAATCCTCATCCCTTTCTATGGGGTGAACCATAAGTTTTTTAATGAATCTGCGATTGCCTTTCTCTGTGGAAATATCTTCATTGGTATCAATTTTTAAGTAACTCCTAAAAGTGATGTGATAGGATATGTGTCTTTTGCTTTCTCACTTACTACAGGAGGCGTGATTACGTCTAGACTCATCTATGGTGCTTGCAAATGGCATTGTTTCATTTTTTTCACTAGCGAATATTCCATCTGTACATGGAGGAGTTCTTCTTTGTCCTCCCATCTGTTGGTGGACTTTTTGGTTACTTCCATATCTTTGCTATTGTAATACTGTGCAATGCAGATTTGCCTGCCTGTGTCTTTCCAATTCTCTCTTCTTAGATTATAGGTCGAGGAGTGGGCCTGCTGGATCATATGGTAGATCGATGTTTACCTTTGTAAGGAACCTCCATTCTGTTCTCATTCGTGGCCCTTTCCAACTTATGTCCCACTTGAACTTGAGGGTATGCATTTCTCCACAACGCCTTCAGCATTTATTGTTTGTAGTTTCCTTGCTGATGGTTATTCTGACAAGTGTGAGCTGATACCTCTCTGTGCTTGAATTCGAATGTGCCACATGATCCGTTGAAGTTGAACTTTAAGGCATGTCCTTTTTATTTTTCAAGCTGTGATTACCCCTTAGTTCTTCAAAGTGTTCTCTTTAAGTATGTGTCACATTTTGAAATGTTTTGGCCATTACCTCCCTCAAGACATTTTGAGGGCAGGTTTCATTTACAGTTCTGCAGTACTTGTTCCTATGAAATGACCATTAGCACAGGCTTTAAAGCCGATTTGGCAGGTAACTGCCAGAGGACGGCAGCCTTTCTATGTCCCCCACCCTGGTAACTAGGGAAAAGACCTTGCGGCCTGTGGTGTTTCTCGGTTATAAGTTAGAGTGGAGTCTGCCCGGACAAACCCACACAAGCTGATGTCTCCTTACTTTTGTTGGATTTTGAAATTTAATTTTTATTTTTTATTGGAGTAATTTTCCACTGTGTACGTGGACCACTTCTACTTTGTGCATTCCTCGGTTGATGGACATTTTCATTGCTTCCAAGTGTTGGCTATGGTAAATATTGTTGGAGTGCAGGATTGCCAGCCTGTGACTTTTGGATTCTCATTTTCTCAGGTGATAGGCCCAGCAGTGGGTGTGATTGATTGACTGCTAGCACCGTGTTTCCCTTTTCAAAGCACCTTCTTTGTGTTTTCATTAGTGGCTCTTACCACGTCCCCCTTAGAATGGAGGGTACGCATTTCTCCACAATCGCTTCAGCATTTATTGTGTGCAGCATTTATGCTAATGGCCCTTCTGGCTGCTGTGAGCTGATAGGTTTTTGTAATCTGGGTTTGCATGTCTTTGAGAATTCGTAAAACTCATCATTTCTCTCCCCCGTTTTCTTTTCTGTTAAAAAAAAAGGAAACAATTGGGAGTACAATACAACTCTTGAAATTGTCTTCTTGGAAGGTGGCCCTCTTTTGAATTTTTTGGTCGATTTTCCACCCCAGAATTGTTTTAGAGAGCAGGTGTCATTTACCGAAATGCAGTTTGGCGAATATTTTGTGACCTTTAGCAATGGGTTTAAAGCTGCTGTTGTGGGAAGTGGCCTCAAGGAGGCAGCATTTCTCCATTCCCAAAGCTGGGTACTAGGGCAGCAGAGCCTTTCTGGAAGTCATGTTCCTAGGTTGTAAATTACATTGGAATGTGCATGGAGAAACCCCCATAAGTTTATGTCTCATTATTTCTTCTTGGTTTTAATTTTTTTTTTATTTGGGATAAAGCTTAGAATATTGTTTGTCCTAGGTGTACACAATCTGGTCCATTTGTTCATTATATATGTGTATTCAAGTACAGATCCTCTTCCCATGTAAAATGTTACAGAGGGTTCCGCAGACCTCCCTTGCTATATGGTCGGTCTTTTCGAGATATGTATATAATATGCGTTTGTATACATATAGTAACACTAATCTTAATTTATCCATTCCCCCCACCTTTCCTTTTAGATGAGCCTAGTTTGTTTTCTAAGTCTGTGAGTGTCTTTCTCTGTGGAAATATGTTCATTTGTGTCAGTTATTAGATAACGCCTATACGTGATATCATAGAATATAGGTCTTTTGCTTTCCGACTTACCTCATGTTTCGTGATTATCTCCAGACTCATTTGTGGTGCCTCAGAGAGCAATGGTTCATTGTTTTCCATGGCTAATATTCCATTGTGTACATGGACCACTTCTTCTTTATCCATTCACCTCTTGTTGGACATTTTGATTGCTTCACTGTCTTGGCTATTGTGAATAAGGCTGCACTGCAGCTTTTTCGGTCTGTGTCTTCTCGATTCTTGTCTTCTCAGGTGAGAGGTCCAATGGTGCGCCTGCTGGATTGAATGGTACCTCCATTTTTACTTTTAAACACAGCTCCTTTCTGTTCTCATTATTGCCTGTTACCCCTTTACGTCTCACCAGCAGGTAGAGGGTACAAAGTTCTCTAAAACCCCTTCAGCATTTATCGTTTGTAGACTTTTTGCTGATGGTCAGGCGACTGAGGTAGGTTGAAACTTTTTGTAGATTAGATTGCATGGGTCTAACACTCCCTGAGGTTGAGATTTTATCCATTTCCCTTTTTTTTTAAAAAGAGCGTGAGTAAAACTTAACTCTTCATACTCTCTTCTTGAAACATTTGCCTGTTTTGAGTTTTTTCGTCCTTTCCCTACTTCAGCACAATTTTTTAGGGCAGGTGTCCTTTAAAGCCCTGAGTCCTTGTGAATGTTAAGTGACCATTAGCTGTGAGTTTAAAGCTGTTCTTGCAGGAAACGGCCACAAGGTGGCAGCCTTTCCCCGTTACCAAATTTGGTTACTAGGGAAACAGAGCCTTAATGGAAGTGGTGTTCTAGGTTGTAAATTAGAATGGAATGTGCCAGGAGAAAGCCCTTTAAGTTTATGTCCTATTACTTCTTGTTCATAGTTGTAATTTACTTTTTATTTTTTATCCCAGCAAATATGACTACAATGGTTTGTTTGTTCTAGGTGTGCAAGATGTGGTTCTTTCACACATATTCATGTATCTATTCTTCCTCGCATCCTTTTCCCACGTAGGTCATGACACAATGTTGAGTAGTCTTCCCCTGGTCTTCCGTACGTCTTTGGTGGTTATATATTTCACCTGGTTTGTATATCTCTGTTAACCCCAATATGGTAATGTATCCAATCCTCATCCCTTTCTATGGGGTGAACCATAAGTTTTTTAATGAATCTGTGATTGCCTTTCTCTGTGGAAATATCTTCATTGGTATCAATTTTTAAGTAACTCCTAAAAGTGATGTGATAGGATATGTGTCTTTTGCTTTCTCACTTACTATAGGAGGCGTGATTACGTCTGGACTCATCTATGGTGCTTGCAAATGGCATTGTTTCATTTTTTTCACTAGCGAATATTCCATCTGTACATGGAGGAGTTCTTCTTTGTCCCCCCATCTGTTGGTGGACTTTTTGGTTACTTCCATATCTTGGCTATTTTAATACTGTGCAATGCAGATTTGCCTGCCTGTGTCTTTCCAATTCTCTCTTCTTAGATTATAGGTCGAGGAGTGGGCCTGCTGGATCATATGGTAGATCGATGTTTACCTTTGTAAGGCACCTCCATTCTGTTCTCATTCGTGGCCCTTTCCAACTTACGTCCCACTTGAACTTGAGGGTATGCATTTCTCCACAACGCCTTCAGCATTTATTGTTTGTAGTTTTCTTGCTGATGGTTATTCTGACAAGTGTGAGCTGATACCTCTCTGTGCTTGAATTCGAATGTGCCACATGATCTGTTGAAGTTGAGCTTTAAGGCATGTCCGTTTTATTTTTCAAGCTGTGATTACCCCTTAGTTCTTCAAAGTGTTCTCTTTAAGTACGTGTCACATTTTGAAATGTTTTGGCCATTACCTCCCTCAAGATATTTTGAGGGCAGGTTTCATTTACAGTTCTGCAGTACTTGTTCCTATGAAATGACCATTAGCACAGGCTTTAAAGCCAATTTGGCAGGTAACTGCCAGAGGGCGGCAGCCTTTCTATGTCCCCCACCCTGGTAACTAGGGAAAAGCCCTTGCGGCCTGTGGTGTTTCTCGGTTATAAATTAGAGTGGAGTGTGCCCGGACAAACCCACACAAGCTGATGTCTCCTTACTTTTGTTGGATTTTGAAATTTAATTTTTATTTTTTATTGGAGTAATTTTCCACTGTGTACGTGGACCACTTCTACTTTGTGCATTCCTCGGTTGATGGACATTTTCATTGCTTCCAAGTGTTGGCTATGGTAAATATTGTTGGAGTGCAGGATTGCCAGCCTGTGACTTTTGGATTCTCATTTTCTCAGGTGATAGGCCCAGCAGTGGGTGTGATTGATTGACTGCTAGCACCGTGTTTCCCTTTTCAAAGCACCTTCTTTGTGTTTTCATTAGTGGCTCTTACCACGTCCCCCTTAGACTCGAGGGTACGCATTTCTCCACAATCACTTCAGCATTTATTGTGTGCAGCATTTATGCTAATGGCCCTTCTGGCTGCTGTGAGCTGATAGGTTTTTGTAATCTGGGTTTGCATGTCTTTGAAAATTCGTAAAACTCATCATTTCTCTCCACCGTTTTCTTTTCTGTTAAAAAAAGGAAACAATTGGGAGTACAATACAACTCTTGAAATTGTCTTGTTGGAAGGTGGCCCTCTTTTGAATTTTTTGGTCGATTTTCCACCCCAGAATTGTTTTAGAGAGCAGGTGTCATTTACCGAAATGCAGTTTGGCGAATATTTTGTGACCTTTAGCAATGGGTTTAAAGCTGCTGTTGTGGGAAGTGGCCTCAAGGAGGCAGCATTTCTCCATTCCCAAAGCTGGGTACTAGGGCAGCAGAGCCTTTCTGGAAGTCATGTTCCTAGGTTGTAAATTACATTGGAATGTGCATGGAGAAACCCCCATAAGTTTATGTCTCATTATTTCTTCTTGGTTTTAATTTTTTTTTTTTTTTATTTGGGGTAAAGCTTAGAATATTGTTTGTCCTAGGTGTACACAATCTGGTCCATTTGTACATTATATATGTGTATTCAAGTACAGATCCTCTTCCCATGTAAAATGTTACAGAGGGTTCCGCAGACCTCCCTTGCTATATGGTCGGTCTTTTCGAGATATTTATATAATATGCGTTTGTATACATATAGTAACACTAATCTTAATTTATCCATTCCCCCCACCTTTCCTTTTAGATGAGCCTAGTTTGTTTTCTAAGTCTGTGAGTGTCTTTCTCTGTGGAAATATGTTCATTTGTGTCAGTTATTAGATAACGCCTATACGTGATATCATAGAATATAGGTCTTTTGCTTTCCGACTTACCTCATGTTTCGTGATTATCTCCAGACTCATTTGTGGTGCCTCAGAGAGCAATGGTTCATTGTTTTCCATGGCTAATATTCCATTGTGTACATGGACCACTTCTTCTTTATCCATTCACCTCTTGTTGGATATTTTGATTGCTTCACTGTCTTGGCTATTGTGAATAAGGCTGCACTGCAGCTTTTTCGGTCTGTGTCTTCTCGATTCTTGTCTTCTCAGGTGAGAGGTCCAATGGTGCGCCTGCTGGATTGAATGCTACCTCCATTTTTACGTTTAAACACAGCTCCTTTCTTTTCTCACTATTGGCTGTTACCCTTTACGTCTCACCAGCAGGTAGAGGGTACACAGTTCTCTAAAACCCCTTCAGCATTTATTGTTCGTAGACTTTTTGCTGATGGTCAGTCGACTGGTGTAAGTTGAAACTTTTTGTAGATTAGATTGCATGGGTCTAACACTCCCCGAGGTTGAGCTGTTATCCATTTTCCTTTTTTTTTCAAAGAGTGTGAGTAAAACTTAACTCTTCATACTCTCTTCTTGAAACATTTGCCTGTTTTGAATTTTTTGTCCATTCCCTACTTCAGCACAATTTTTTAGGGCAGGTGTCCTTTACAGCCCTTAGCCCTTGTGAATGTTAAGTGAACATTAGCTGTGACTTTAAAGCTGCTCTTGCAGGAAACGGCCACAAGGTGGCAGCATTTCTCCTTTACCAAATTTGGTTACTAGGGAAACACAGCCTTAAGGGAAGTGGTGTTCTAGGTTGTAAATTAGAATGGAATGTGCCAGGAAAAAACCCTTTAAGGTTATGTCTCATTACTTCTTGTTCATATTTGTAATTTACATTTGATTTTTTATCCCAGCAAATATGACTACAATGGTTTGTTTGTTCTAGGTGTGCAAGATGTGGTTCTTTCACACATATACATGTATCTATTCTTCCTTACATCCTTTTCCCACGTAGGTCATGACACAATGTTGAGTAGTCTTCTCCTGGTCTTCCGTACGTCTTTGGTGGTTATATATTTCACATGGTTTGTATATCTCTGTTAACCCCAATATGGTAATGTATCCAATCCTCATCCCTTTCTATGGGGTGAACCATAAGTTTTTTAATGAATCTGCGATTGCCTTTCTCTGTGGAAATATCTTCATTGGTATCAATTTTTAAGTAACTCCTAAAAGTGATGTGATAGGATATGTGTCTTTTGCTTTCTCACTTACTACAGGAGGCGTGATTACGTCTAGACTCATCTATGGTGCTTGCAAATGGCATTGTTTCATTTTTTTCACTAGCGAATATTCCATCTGTACATGGAGGAGTTCTTCTTTGTCCTCCCATCTGTTGGTGGACTTTTTGGTTACTTCCATATCTTTGCTATTGTAATACTGTGCAATGCAGATTTGCCTGCCTGTGTCTTTCCAATTCTCTCTTCTTAGATTATAGGTCGAGGAGTGGGCCTGCTGGATCATATGGTAGATCGATGTTTACCTTTGTAAGGAACCTCCATTCTGTTCTCATTCGTGGCCCTTTCCAACTTATGTCCCACTTGAACTTGAGGGTATGCATTTCTCCACAACGCCTTCAGCATTTATTGTTTGTAGTTTCCTTGCTGATGGTTATTCTGACAAGTGTGAGCTGATACCTCTCTGTGCTTGAATTCGAATGTGCCACATGATCCGTTGAAGTTGAACTTTAAGGCATGTCCTTTTTATTTTTCAAGCTGTGATTACCCCTTAGTTCTTCAAAGTGTTCTCTTTAAGTATGTGTCACATTTTGAAATGTTTTGGCCATTACCTCCCTCAAGACATTTTGAGGGCAGGTTTCATTTACAGTTCTGCAGTACTTGTTCCTATGAAATGACCATTAGCACAGGCTTTAAAGCCGCTTTGGCAGGTAACTGCCAGAGGACGGCAGCCTCTCTATGTCCCCCACCCTGGTAACTAGGGAAAAGCCCTTGCGGCCTGTGGTGTTTCTCGGTTATAAATTAGAGTGGAGTGTGCCCGGAAAAACCCACACAAGCTGATGTCTCCTTACTTTTGTTGGATTTTGAAATTTAATTTTTATTTTTTATTGGAGTAATTTTCCACTGTGTACGTGGACCACTTCTACTTTGTGCATTCCTCGGTTGATGGACATTTTCATTGCTTCCAAGTGTTGGCTATGGTAAATATTGTTGGAGTGCAGGATTGCCAGCCTGTGACTTTTGGATTCTCATTTTCTCAGGTGATAGGCCCAGCAGTGGGTGTGATTGATTGACTGCTAGCACCGTGTTTCCCTTTTCAAAGCACCTTCTTTGTGTTTTCATTAGTGGCTCTTACCACGTCCCCCTTAGAATGGAGGGTACGCATTTCTCCACAATCGCTTCAGCATTTATTGTGTGCAGCATTTATGCTAATGGCCCTTCTGGCTGCTGTGAGCTGATAGGTTTTTGTAATCTGGGTTTGCATGTCTTTGAAAATTCGTAAAACTCATCATTTCTCTCCACCGTTTTCTTTTCTGTTAAAAAAAAAGGAAACAATTGGGAGTACAATACAACTCTTGAAATTGTCTTGTTGGAAGGTGGCCCTCTTTTGAATTTTTTGGTCGATTTTCCACCCCAGAATTGTTTTAGAGAGCAGGTGTCATTTACCGAAATGCAGTTTGGCGAATATTTTGTGACCTTTAGCAATGGGTTTAAAGCTGCTGTTGTGGGAAGTGGCCTCAAGGAGGCAGCATTTCTCCATTCCCAAAGTGGGGTACTAGGGCAGCAGAGCCTTTCTGGAAGTCATGTTCCTAGGTTGTAAATTACATTGGAATGTGCATGGAGAAACCCCCATAAGTTTATGTCTCATTATTTCTTCTTGGTTTTAATTTTTTTTTTTTTTATTTGGGGTAAAGCTTAGAATATTGTTTGTCCTAGGTGTACACAATCTGGTCCATTTGTACATTATATATGTGTATTCAAGTACAGATCCTCTTCCCATGTAAAATGTTACAGAGGGTTCCGCAGACCTCCCTTGCTATATGGTCGGTCTTTTCGAGATATGTATATAATATGCGTTTGTATACATATAGTAACACTAATCTTAATTTATCCATTCCCCCCACCTTTCCTTTTAGATGAGCCTAGTTTGTTTTCTAAGTCTGTGAGTGTCTTTCTCTGTGGAAATATGTTCATTTGTGTCAGTTATTAGATAACGCCTATACGTGATATCATAGAATATAGGTCTTTTGCTTTCCGACTTACCTCATGTTTCGTGATTATCTCCAGACTCATTTGTGGTGCCTCAGAGAGCAATGGTTCATTGTTTTCCATGGCTAATATTCCATTGTGTACATGGACCACTTCTTCTTTATCCATTCACCTCTTGTTGGATATTTTGATTGCTTCACTGTCTTGGCTATTGTGAATAAGGCTGCACTGCAGCTTTTTCGGTCTGTGTCTTCTCGATTCTTGTCTTCTCAGGTGAGAGGTCCAATGGTGCGCCTGCTGGATTGAATGCTACCTCCATTTTTACGTTTAAACACAGCTCCTTTCTTTTCTCACTATTGGCTGTTACCCTTTACGTCTCACCAGCAGGTAGAGGGTACACAGTTCTCTAAAACCCCTTCAGCATTTATTGTTCGTAGACTTTTTGCTGATGGTCAGTCGACTGGTGTAAGTTGAAACTTTTTGTAGATTAGATTGCATGGGTCTAACACTCCCCGAGGTTGAGCTGTTATCCATTTTCCTTTTTTTTTCAAAGAGTGTGAGTAAAACTTAACTCTTCATACTCTCTTCTTGAAACATTTGCCTGTTTTGAATTTTTTGTCCATTCCCTACTTCAGCACAATTTTTTAGGGCAGGTGTCCTTTACAGCCCTTAGCCCTTGTGAATGTTAAGTGAACATTAGCTGTGACTTTAAAGCTGCTCTTGCAGGAAACGGCCACAAGGTGGCAGCATTTCTCCTTTACCAAATTTGGTTACTAGGGAAACACAGCCTTAAGGGAAGTGGTGTTCTAGGTTGTAAATTAGAATGGAATGTGCCAGGAAAAAACCCTTTAAGGTTATGTCTCATTACTTCTTGTTCATATTTGTAATTTACATTTGATTTTTTATCCCAGCAAATATGACTACAATGGTTTGTTTGTTCTAGGTGTGCAAGATGTGGTTCTTTCACACATATACATGTATCTATTCTTCCTTACATCCTTTTCCCACGTAGGTCATGACACAATGTTGAGTAGTCTTCTCCTGGTCTTCCGTACGTCTTTGGTGGTTATATATTTCACATGGTTTGTATATCTCTGTTAACCCCAATATGGTAATGTATCCAATCCTCATCCCTTTCTATGGGGTGAACCATAAGTTTTTTAATGAATCTGCGATTGCCTTTCTCTGTGGAAATATCTTCATTGGTATCAATTTTTAAGTAACTCCTAAAAGTGATGTGATA
Source organism: Eschrichtius robustus (assembly GCF_028021215.1). Taxonomy (NCBI): domain Eukaryota; kingdom Metazoa; phylum Chordata; class Mammalia; order Artiodactyla; family Eschrichtiidae; genus Eschrichtius; species Eschrichtius robustus. The sequence continues at coordinate 272,289 of NW_027175141.1, read as the reverse complement.
GGATATGTGTCTTTTGCTTTCTCACTTACTACAGGAGGCGTGATTACGTCTAGACTCATCTATGGTGCTTGCAAATGGCATTGTTTCATTTTTTTCACTAGCGAATATTCCATCTGTACATGGAGGAGTTCTTCTTTGTCCTCCCATCTGTTGGTGGACTTTTTGGTTACTTCCATATCTTTGCTATTGTAATACTGTGCAATGCAGATTTGCCTGCCTGTGTCTTTCCAATTCTCTCTTCTTAGATTATAGGTCGAGGAGTGGGCCTGCTGGATCATATGGTAGATCGATGTTTACCTTTGTAAGGAACCTCCATTCTGTTCTCATTCGTGGCCCTTTCCAACTTATGTCCCACTTGAACTTGAGGGTATGCATTTCTCCACAACGCCTTCAGCATTTATTGTTTGTAGTTTCCTTGCTGATGGTTATTCTGACAAGTGTGAGCTGATACCTCTCTGTGCTTGAATTCGAATGTGCCACATGATCCGTTGAAGTTGAACTTTAAGGCATGTCCTTTTTATTTTTCAAGCTGTGATTACCCCTTAGTTCTTCAAAGTGTTCTCTTTAAGTATGTGTCACATTTTGAAATGTTTTGGCCATTACCTCCCTCAAGACATTTTGAGGGCAGGTTTCATTTACAGTTCTGCAGTACTTGTTCCTATGAAATGACCATTAGCACAGGCTTTAAAGCCGATTTGGCAGGTAACTGCCAGAGGACGGCAGCCTTTCTATGTCCCCCACCCTGGTAACTAGGGAAAAGACCTTGCGGCCTGTGGTGTTTCTCGGTTATAAGTTAGAGTGGAGTCTGCCCGGACAAACCCACACAAGCTGATGTCTCCTTACTTTTGTTGGATTTTGAAATTTAATTTTTATTTTTTATTGGAGTAATTTTCCACTGTGTACGTGGACCACTTCTACTTTGTGCATTCCTCGGTTGATGGACATTTTCATTGCTTCCAAGTGTTGGCTATGGTAAATATTGTTGGAGTGCAGGATTGCCAGCCTGTGACTTTTGGATTCTCATTTTCTCAGGTGATAGGCCCAGCAGTGGGTGTGATTGATTGACTGCTAGCACCATGTTTCCCTTTTCAAAGCACCTTCTTTGTGTTTTCATTAGTGGCTCTTACCACGTCCCCCTTAGAATGGAGGGTACGCATTTCTCCACAATCGCTTCAGCATTTATTGTGTGCAGCATTTATGCTAATGGCCCTTCTGGCTGCTGTGAGCTGATAGGTTTTTGTAATCTGGGTTTGCATGTCTTTGAGAATTCGTAAAACTCATCATTTCTCTCCCCCGTTTTCTTTTCTGTTAAAAAAAAAGGAAACAATTGGGAGTACAATACAACTCTTGAAATTGTCTTCTTGGAAGGTGGCCCTCTTTTGAATTTTTTGGTCGATTTTCCACCCCAGAATTGTTTTAGAGAGCAGGTGTCATTTACCGAAATGCAGTTTGGCGAATATTTTGTGACCTTTAGCAATGGGTTTAAAGCTGCTGTTGTGGGAAGTGGCCTCAAGGAGGCAGCATTTCTCCATTCCCAAAGCTGGGTACTAGGGCAGCAGAGCCTTTCTGGAAGTCATGTTCCTAGGTTGTAAATTACATTGGAATGTGCATGGAGAAACCCCCATAAGTTTATGTCTCATTATTTCTTCTTGGTTTTAATTTTTTTTTTATTTGGGATAAAGCTTAGAATATTGTTTGTCCTAGGTGTACACAATCTGGTCCATTTGTTCATTATATATGTGTATTCAAGTACAGATCCTCTTCCCATGTAAAATGTTACAGAGGGTTCCGCAGACCTCCCTTGCTATATGGTCGGTCTTTTCGAGATATGTATATAATATGCGTTTGTATACATATAGTAACACTAATCTTAATTTATCCATTCCCCCCACCTTTCCTTTTAGATGAGCCTAGTTTGTTTTCTAAGTCTGTGAGTGTCTTTCTCTGTGGAAATATGTTCATTTGTGTCAGTTATTAGATAACGCCTATACGTGATATCATAGAATATAGGTCTTTTGCTTTCCGACTTACCTCATGTTTCGTGATTATCTCCAGACTCATTTGTGGTGCCTCAGAGAGCAATGGTTCATTGTTTTCCATGGCTAATATTCCATTGTGTACATGGACCACTTCTTCTTTATCCATTCACCTCTTGTTGGACATTTTGATTGCTTCAATGTCTTGGCTATTGTGAATAAGGCTGCACTGCAGCTTTTTCGGTCTGTGTCTTCTCGATTCTTGTCTTCTCAGGTGAGAGGTCCAATGGTGCGCCTGCTGGATTGAATGGTACCTCCATTTTTACTTTTAAACACAGCTCCTTTCTGTTCTCATTATTGCCTGTTACCCCTTTACGTCTCACCAGCAGGTAGAGGGTACAAAGTTCTCTAAAACCCCTTCAGCATTTATCGTTTGTAGACTTTTTGCTGATGGTCAGGCGACTGGGGTAGGTTGAAACTTTTTGTAGATTAGATTGCATGGGTCTAACACTCCCTGAGGTTGAGATTTTATCCATTTCCCTTTTTTTTAAAAAAGAGCGTGAGTAAAACTTAACTCTTCATACTCTCTTCTTGAAACATTTGCCTGTTTTGAGTTTTTTCGTCCTTTCCCTACTTCAGCACAATTTTTTAGGGCAGGTGTCCTTTAAAGCCCTGAGTCCTTGTGAATGTTAAGTGACCATTAGCTGTGAGTTTAAAGCTGTTCTTGCAGGAAACGGCCACAAGGTGGCAGCCTTTCCCCGTTACCAAATTTGGTTACTAGGGAAACAGAGCCTTAATGGAAGTGGTGTTCTAGGTTGTAAATTAGAATGGAATGTGCCAGGAGAAAGCCCTTTAAGTTTATGTCCTATTACTTCTTGTTCATAGTTGTAATTTACTTTTTATTTTTTATCCCAGCAAATATGACTACAATGGTTTGTTTGTTCTAGGTGTGCAAGATGTGGTTCTTTCACACATATACATGTATCTATTCTTCCTCGCATCCTTTTCCCACGTAGGTCATGACACAATGTTGAGTAGTCTTCCCCTGGTCTTCCGTACGTCTTTGGTGGTTATATATTTCACCTGGTTTGTATATCTCTGTTAACCCCAATATGGTAATGTATCCGATCCTCATCCCTTTCTATGGGGTGAACCATAAGTTTTTTAATGAATCTGCGATTGCCTTTCTCTGTGGAAATATCTTCATTGGTATCAATTTTTAAGTAACTCCTAAAAGTGATGTGATAGGATATGTGTCTTTTGCTTTCTCACTTACTATAGGAGGCGTGATTACGTCTGGACTCATCTATGGTGCTTGCAAATGGCATTGTTTCATTTTTTTCACTAGCGAATATTCCATCTGTACATGGAGGAGTTCCTCTTTGTCCCCCCATCTGTTGGTGGACTTTTTGGTTACTTCCATATCTTGGCTATTTTAATACTGTGCAATGCAGATTTGCCTGCCTGTGTCTTTCCAATTCTCTCTTCTTAGATTATAGGTCGAGGAGTGGGCCTGCTGGATCATATGGTAGATCAATGTTTACCTTTGTAAGGCACCTCCATTCTGTTCTCATTCGTGGCCCTTTCCAACTTACGTCCCACTTGAACTTGAGGGTATGCATTTCTCCACAACGCCTTCAGCATTTATTGTTTGTAGTTTTCTTGCTGATGGTTAATCTGACAAGTGTGAGCTGATACCTCTCTGTGCTTGAATTCGAATGTGCCACATGATCCGTTGAAGTTGAGCTTTAAGGCATGTCCTTTTTATTTTTCAAGCTGTGATTACCCCTTAGTTCTTCAAAGTGTTCTCTTTAAGTATGTGTCACATTTTGAAATGTTTTGGCCATTACCTCCCTCAAGACATTTTGAGGGCAGGTTTCATTTACAGTTCTGCAGTACTTGTTCCTATGAAATGACCATTAGCACAGGCTTTAAAGCCGCTTTGGCAGGTAACTGCCAGAGGACGGCAGCCTCTCTATGTCCCCCACCCTGGTAACTAGGGAAAAGCCCTTGCGGCCTGTGGTGTTTCTCGGTTATAAATTAGAGTGGAGTGTGCCCGGAAAAACCCACACAAGCTGATGTCTCCTTACTTTTGTTGGATTTTGAAATTTAATTTTTATTTTTTATTGGAGTAATTTTCCACTGTGTACGTGGACCACTTCTACTTTGTGCATTCCTCGGTTGATGGACATTTTCATTGCTTCCAAGTGTTGGCTATGGTAAATATTGTTGGAGTGCAGGATTGCCAGCCTGTGACTTTTGGATTCTCATTTTCTCAGGTGATAGGCCCAGCAGTGGGTGTGATTGATTGACTGCTAGCACCGTGTTTCCCTTTTCAAAGCACCTTCTTTGTGTTTTCATTAGTGGCTCTTACCACGTCCCCCTTAGAATGGAGGGTACGCATTTCTCCACAATCGCTTCAGCATTTATTGTGTGCAGCATTTATGCTAATGGCCCTTCTGGCTGCTGTGAGCTGATAGGTTTTTGTAATCTGGGTTTGCATGTCTTTGAAAATTCGTAAAACTCATCATTTCTCTCCACCGTTTTCTTTTCCGTTAAAAAAAAGGAAACAATTGGGAGTACAATACAACTCTTGAAATTGTCGTCTTGGAAGGTGGCCCTCTTTTGAATTTTTTGGTCGATTTTCCACCCCTGAATTGTTTTAGAGAGCAGGTGTCATTTACCGAAATGCAGTTTGGCGAATATTTTGTGACCTTTAGGAATGGGTTTAAAGCTGCTGTTGTGGGAAGTGGCCTCAAGGAGGCAGCATTTCTCCATTCCCAAAGCTGGGTACTAGGGCAGCAGAGCCTTTCTGGAAGTCATGTTCCTAGGTTGTAAATTACATTGGAATGTGCATGGAGAAACCCCCATAAGTTTATGTCTCATTATTTCTTCTTGGTTTTAATTTTTTTTTTTTTTTATTTGGGGTAAAGCTTAGAATATTGTTTGTCCTAGGTGTACACAATCTGGTCCATTTGTACATTATATATGTGTATTCAAGTACAGATCCTCTTCCCATGTAAAATGTCACAGAGGGTTCCGCAGACCTCCCTTGCTATATGGTCGGTCTTTTCAAGATATGTATATAATATGCGTTTGTATACATATAGTAACACTAATCTTAATTTATCCATTCCCCCCACCTTTCCTTTAGATGAGCATAGTTTGTTTTCTAAGTCTGTGAGTGTCTTTCTCTGTGGAAATATGTTCATTTGTGTCAGTTATTAGATAACGCCTATAAGTGATATCATAGAATATAGGTCTTTTGCTTTCCGACTTACCTCATGTTTCATGAGTATCTCCAGACTCATTTGTGGTGCCTCAGAGAGCAATGGTTCATTGTTTTCCATGGCTAATATTCCATTGTGTACATGGACCACTTCTTTATCCATTCACCTCTTGTTGGACATTTTGATTGCTTCACTGTCTTGGCTATTGTGAATAAGGCTGCACTGCAGCTTTTGCGGCCTGTGTCTTCTCGATTCTTGTCTTCTCAGGTGAGAGGTCCAATGGTGCGCCTGCTGGATTGAATGGTACCTCCATTTTTACTTTTAAACACAGCTCCTTTCTGTTCTCATTATTGCCTGTTACCCCTTTACGTCTCACCAGCAGGTAGAGGGTACAAAGTTCTCTAAAACCCCTTTAGCATTTATCGTTTTTAGACCTTTTGCTGATGGTCAGTCGACTGGGGTAAGTTGAAACTTTTTGTAGATTAGATTGCATGGGTCTAACACTCCCTGAGGTTGAGATTTTATCCATTTCCCTTTTTTTTAAAAAAGAGCGTGAGTAAAACTTAACTCTTCATACTCTCTTCTTGAAACATTTGCCTGTTTTGAGTTTTTTCGTCCTTTCCCTACTTCAGCACAATTTTTTAGGGCAGGTGTCCTTTAAAGCCCTGAGTCCTTGTGAATGTTAAGTGACCATTAGCTGTGAGTTTAAAGCTGTTCTTGCAGGAAACGGCCACAAGGTGGCAGCCTTTCCCCGTTACCAAATTTGGTTACTAGGGAAACAGAGCCTTAATGGAAGTGGTGTTCTAGGTTGTAAATTAGAATGGAATGTGCCAGGAGAAAGCCCTTTAAGTTTATGTCCTATTACTTCTTGTTCATAGTTGTAATTTACTTTTTATTTTTTATCCCAGCAAATATGACTACAATGGTTTGTTTGTTCTAGGTGTGCAAGATGTGGTTCTTTCACACATATACATGTATCTATTCTTCCTCGCATCCTTTTCCCACGTAGGTCATGACACAATGTTGAGTAGTCTTCCCCTGGTCTTCCATACGTCTTTGGTGGTTATATATTTCACCTGGTTTGTATATCTCTGTTAACCCCAATATGGTAATGTATCCAATCCTCATCCCTTTCAATGGGGTGAACCATAAGTTTTTTAATGAATCTGCGATTGCCTTTCTCTGTGGAAATATCTTCATTGGTATCAATTTTTAAGTAACTCCTAAAAGTGATGTGATAGGATATGTGTCTTTTGCTTTCTCACTTACTATAGGAGGCGTGATTACGTCTGGACTCATCTATGGTGCTTGCAAATGGCATTGTTTCATTTTTTTCACTAGCGAATATTCCATCTGTACATGGAGGAGTTCTTCTTTGTCCTCCCATCTGTTGGTGGACTTTTTGGTTACTTCCATATCTTTGCTATTGTAATACTGTGTAATGCAGATTTGCCTGCCTGTGTCTTTCCAATTCTCTCTTCTTAGATTATAGGTCGAGGAGTGGGCCTGCTGGATCATATGGTAGATTGATGTTTACCTTTGTAAGGAACCTCCGTTCTGTTCTCATTCGTGGCCCTTTCCAACTTATGTCCCACTTGAACTTGAGGGTATGCATTTCTCCACAACGCCTTCAGCATTTATTGTTTGTAGTTTCCTTGCTGATGGTTATTCTGACAAGTGTGAGCTGATACCTCTCTGTGCTTGAATTCAAATGTGCCACATGATCCGTTGAAGTTGAACTTTAAGGCATGTCCTTTTTATTTTTCAAGCTGTGATTACCCCTTAGTTCTTCAAAGTGTTCTCTTTAAGTATGTGTCACATTTTGAAATGTTTTGGCCATTACCTCCCTCAAGACATTTTGAGGGCAGGTTTCATTTACAGTTCTGCAGTACTTGTTCCTATGAAATGACCATTAGCACAGGCTTTAAAGCCGCTTTGGCAGGTAACTGCCAGAGGGCGGCAGCCTTTCTATGTCCCCCACCCTGGTAACTAGGGAAAAGCCCTTGCGGCCTGTGGTGTTTCTCGGTTATAAGTTAGAGTGGAGTCTGCCCGGACAAACCCACACAAGCTGATGTCTCCTTACTTTTGTTGGATTTTGAAATTTAATTTTTATTTTTTATTGGAGTAATTTTCCACTGTGTACGTGGACCACTTCTACTTTGTGCATTCCTCGGTTGATGGACATTTTCATTGCTTCCAAGTGTTGGCTATGGTAAATATTGTTGGAGTGCAGGATTGCCAGCCTGTGACTTTTGGATTCTCATTTTCTCAGGTGATAGGCCCAGCAGTGGGTGTGATTGATTGACTGCTAGCACCGTGTTTCCCTTTTCAAAGCACCTTCTTTGTGTTTTCATTAGTGGCTCTTACCACGTCCCCCTTAGAATGGAGGGTACGCATTTCTCCACAATCGCTTCAGCATTTATTGTGTGCAGCATTTATGCTAATGGCCCTTCTGGCTGCTGTGAGCTGATAGGTTTTTGTAATCTGGGTTTGCATGTCTTTGAAAATTCGTAAAACTCATCATTTCTCTCCACCGTTTTCTTTTCCGTTAAAAAAAAGGAAACAATTGGGAGTACAATACAACTCTTGAAATTGTCGTCTTGGAAGGTGGCCCTCTTTTGAATTTTTTGGTCGATTTTCCACCCCTGAATTGTTTTAGAGAGCAGGTGTCATTTACCGAAATGCAGTTTGGCGAATATTTTGTGACCTTTAGGAATGGGTTTAAAGCTGCTGTTGTGGGAAGTGGCCTCAAGGAAGCAGCATTTCTCCATTCCCAAAGCTGGGTACTAGGGCAGCAGAGCCTTTCTGGAAGTCATGTTCCTAGGTTGTAAATTACATTGGAATGTGCATGGAGAAACCCCCATAAGTTTATGTCTCATTATTTCTTCTTGGTTTTAATTTTTTTTTTTTATTTGGGATAAAGCTTTGAATATTGTTTGTCCTAGGTGTACACAATCTGGTCCATTTGTACATTATATATGTGTATTCAAGTACAGATCCTCTTCCCATGTAAAATGTTACAGAGGGTTCCGCAGACCTCCCTTGCTATATGGTCGGTCTTTTCGAGATATGTATATAATATGCGTTTGTATACATAAAGTAACACTAATCTTAATTTATCCATTCCCCCCACCTTTCCTTTTAGATGAGCCTAGTTTGTTTTCTAAGTCTGTGAGTGTCTTTCTCTGTGGAAATATGTTCATTTGTGTCAGTTATTAGATAACGCCTATACGTGATATCATAGAATATAGGTCTTTTGCTTTCCGACTTACCTCATGTTTCGTGATTATCTCCAGACTCATTTGTGGTGCCTCAGAGAGCAATGGTTCATTGTTTTCCATGGCTAATATTCCATTGTGTACATGGACCACTTCTTCTTTATCCATTCACCTCTTGTTGGATATTTTGATTGCTTCACTGTCTTGGCTATTGTGAATAAGGCTGCACTGCAGCTTTTTCGGTCTGTGTCTTCTCGATTCTTGTCTTCTCAGGTGAGAGGTCCAATGGTGCGCCTGCTGGATTGAATGCTACCTCCATTTTTACGTTTAAACACAGCTCCTTTCTTTTCTCACTATTGGCTGTTACCCCTTTACGTCTCACCAGCAGGTAGAGGGTACACAGTTCTCTAAAACACCTTCAGCATTTATTGTTCGTAGACTTTTTGCTGATGGTCAGTCGACTGGTGTAAGTTGAAACTTTTTGTAGATTAGATTGCATGGGTCTAACATTCCCCGAGGTTGAGCTGTTATCCATTTTCCTTTTTTTTTAAAAGAGTGTGAGTAAAACTTAACTCTTCATACTCTCTTCTTGAAACATTTGCCTGTTTTGAATTTTTTGTCCATTCCCTACTTCAGCACAATTTTTTAGGGCAGGTGTCCTTTACAGGCCTTAGCCCTTGTGAATGTTAAGTGAACATTAGCTGTGACTTTAAAGCTGCTCTTGCAGGAAACGGCCACAGGGTGGCAGCATTACTCCTTTACCAAATTTGGTTACTAGGGAAACACAGCCTTAAGGGAAGTGGTGTTCTAGGTTGTAAATTAGAATGGAATGTGCCAGGAAAAAACCCTTTAAGGTTATGTCTCATTACTTGTTGTTCATAGTTGTAATTTACATTTGATTTTTTATCCCAGCAAATATGACTACAATGGTTTGTTTGTTCTAGGTGTGCAAGATGTGGTTCTTTCACACATATACATGTATCTATTCTTCCTTACATCCTTTTCCCACGTAGGTCATGACACAATGTTGAGTAGTCTTCTCCTGGTCTTCCATACGTCTTTGGTGGTTATATATTTCACATGGTTTGTATATCTCTGTTAACCCCAATATGGTAATGTATCCAAACCTCATCCCTTTCTATGGGGTGAACCATAAGTTTTTTAATGAATCTGCGATTGCCTTTCTCTGTGGAAATATCTTCATTGGTATCAATTTTTAAGTAACTCCTAAAAGTGATGTGATAGGATATGTGTCTTTTGCTTTCTCACTTACTATAGGAGGCGTGATTACGTCTGGACTCATCTATGGTGCTTGCAAATGGCATTGTTTCATTTTTTTCACTAGCGAATATTCCATCTGTACATGGAGGAGTTCTTCTTTGTCCTCCCATCTGTTGGTGGACTTTTTGGTTACTTCCATATCTTTGCTATTGTAATACTGTGTAATGCAGATTTGCCTGCCTGTGTCTTTCCAATTCTCTCTTCTTAGATTATAGGTCGAGGAGTGGGCCTGCTGGATCATATGGTAGATCGATGTTTACCTTTGTAAGGAACCTCCGTTCTGTTCTCATTCGTGGCCCTTTCCAACTTATGTCCCACTTGAACTTGAGGGTATGCATTTCTCCACAACGCCTTCAGCATTTATTGTTTGTAGTTTTCTTGCTGATGGTTAATCTGACAAGTGTGAGCTGATACCTCTCTGTGCTTGAATTCGAATGTGCCACATGATCCGTTGAAGTTGAGCTTTAAGGCATGTCCTTTTTATTTTTCAAGCTGTGATTACCCCTTAGTTCTTCAAAGTGTTCTCTTTAAGTATGTGTCACATTTTGAAATGTTTTGGCCATTACCTCCCTCAAGACATTTTGAGGGCAGGTTTCATTTACAGTTCTGCAGTACTTGTTCCTATGAAATGACCATTAGCACAGGCTTTAAAGCCGCTTTGGCAGGTAACTGCCAGAGGGCGGCAGCCTTTCTATGTCCCCCACCCTGGTAACTAGGGAAAAGCCCTTGCGGCCTGTGGTGTTTCTCGGTTATAAGTTAGAGTGGAGTCTGCCCGGACAAACCCACACAAGCTGATGTCTCCTTACTTTTGTTGGATTTTGAAATTTAATTTTTATTTTTTATTGGAGTAATTTTCCACTGTGTACGTGGACCACTTCTACTTTGTGCATTCCTCGGTTGATGGACATTTTCATTGCTTCCAAGTGTTGGCTATGGTAAATATTGTTGGAGTGCAGGATTGCCAGCCTGTGACTTTTGGATTCTCATTTTCTCAGGTGATAGGCCCAGCAGTGGGTGTGATTGATTGACTGCTAGCACCGTGTTTCCCTTTTCAAAGCACCTTCTTTGTGTTTTCATTAGTGGCTCTTACCACGTCCCCCTTAGAATGGAGGGTACGCATTTCTCCACAATCGCTTCAGCATTTATTGTGTGCAGCATTTATGCTAATGGCCCTTCTGGCTGCTGTGAGCTGATAGGTTTTTGTAATCTGGGTTTGCATGTCTTTGAAAATTCGTAAAACTCATCATTTCTCTCCACCGTTTTCTTTTCCGTTAAAAAAAAGGAAACAATTGGGAGTACAATACAACTCTTGAAATTGTCGTCTTGGAAGGTGGCCCTCTTTTGAATTTTTTGGTCGATTTTCCACCCCTGAATTGTTTTAGAGAGCAGGTGTCATTTACCGAAATGCAGTTTGGCGAATATTTTGTGACCTTTAGGAATGGGTTTAAAGCTGCTGTTGTGGGAAGTGGCCTCAAGGAAGCAGCATTTCTCCATTCCCAAAGCTGGGTACTAGGGCAGCAGAGCCTTTCTGGAAGTCATGTTCCTAGGTTGTAAATTACATTGGAATGTGCATGGAGAAACCCCCATAAGTTTATGTCTCATTATTTCTTCTTGGTTTTAATTTTTTTTTTTTATTTGGGGTAAAGCTTAGAATATTGTTTGTCCTAGGTGTACACAATCTGGTCCATTTGTACATTATATATGTGTATTCAAGTACAGATCCTCTTCCCATGTAAAATGTTACAGAGGGTTCCGCAGACCTCCCTTGCTATATGGTCGGTCTTTTCGAGATATGTATATAATATGCGTTTGTATACATATAGTAACACTAATCTTAATTTATCCATTCCCCCCACCTTTCCTTTTAGATGAGCATAGTTTTTTTTCTAAGTCTGTGCATGTCTTTCTCTGTGGAAATATGTTCATTTGTGTCAGTTATTAGATAACGCCTATAAGTGATATCATAGAATATAGGTCTTTTGCTTTCTGACTTACCTCATATTTCATGATTAACTCCAGACTCATGTGTGGTGCCTCAGAGAGCAATGGTTCATTGTTTTCCATGGCTAATATTCCATTGTGTACATGGACCACTTCTTCTTTATCCATTCACCTCTTGTTGGATATTTTGATTGCTTCACTGTCTTGGCTATTGTGAATAAGGCTGCACTGCAGGTTTTTCGGTCTGTGTCTTCTCGATTCTTGTCTTCTCAGGTGAGAGGTCCAATGGTGCGCCTGCTGGATTGAATGCTACCTCCATTTTTACGTTTAAACACAGCTCCTTTCTTTTCTCACTATTGGCTGTTACCCCTTTACGTCTCACCAGCAGGTAGAGGGTACACAGTTCTCTAAAACCCCTTCAGCATTTATTGTTCATAGACATTTTGCTGATGGTCAGTCGACTGGTGTAAGTTGAAACTTTTTGTAGATTAGATTGCATTGGTCTAACACTCCCCGAGGTTGAGCTGTTATCCATTTTCCTTTTTTTTTAAAAGAGTGTGTGTAAAACTTAACTCTTCATACTCTCTTCTTGAAACATTTGCCTGTTTTAAATTTTTTGTCCATTCCCTACTTCAGCACAATTTTTTAGGGCAGGTGTCCTTTACAGCCCTGAGCCCTTGTGAATGTTAAGTGAACATTAGCTGTGACTTTAAAGCTGCTCTTGCAGGAAACGGCCACAAGGTGGCAGCATTTCTCCTTTACCAAATTTGTTTACTAGGGAAACACAGCCTTAAGGGAAGTGGTGTTCTAGGTTGTAAATTAGAATGGAATGTGCCAGGAAAAAACCCTTTAAGGTTATGTCTCATTACTTCTTGTTCATAGTTGTAATTTACTTTTGATTTTTTATCCCAGCAAATATGACTACAATGGTTTGTTTGTTCTAGGTGTGCAAGATGTGGTTCTTTCACACATATACATGTATCTATTCTTCCTCGCATCCTTTTCCCACGTACGTCATGACACAATATTGAGTAGTCTTCTCCTGGTCTTCCGTACGTCTTTGGTGGTTATATATTTCACATGGTTTGTATATCTCTGTTAACCCCAATATGGTAATGTATCCAATCCTCATCCCTTTCTATGGGGTGAACCATAAGTTTTTTAATGAATCTGCGATTGCCTTTCTCTGTGGAAATATCTTCATTGGTATCAATTTTTAAGTAACTCCTAAAAGTGATGTGATAGGATATGTGTCTTTTGCTTTCTCACTTACTACAGGAGGCGTGATTACGTCTAGACTCATCTATGGTGCTTGCAAATGGCATGGTTTCATTTTTTCCCCAACGAATATTCCATCTGTACATGGAGGAGTTCTTCTTTGTCCCCCCATGTGTTGGTGGATTTTTTGGTTACTTCCATATCTTGGCTATTGTAATACTGTGCAATGCAGATTTGCCTGCCTGTGTCTTTCCAATTCTCTCTTCTTAGATTATAGGTCGAGGAGTGGGCCTGCTGGATCATATGGTAGATCAATGTTTACCTTTGTAAGGCACCTCCATTCTGTTCTCATTCGTGGCCCTTTCCAACTTACGTCCCACTTGAACTTGAGGGTATGCATTTCTCCACAACGCCTTCAGCATTTATTGTTTGTAGTTTTCTTGCTGATGGTTATTCTGACAAGTGTGAGCTGATACCTCTCTGTGCTTGAATTCGAATGTGCCACATGATCCGTTGAAGTTGAGCTTTAAGGCATGTCCTTTTTATTTTTCAAGCTGTGATTACCCCTTAGTTCTTCAAAGTGTTCTCTTTAAGTATGTGTCACATTTTGAAATGTTTTGGCCATTACCTCCCTCAAGACATTTTGAGGGCAGGTTTCATTTACAGTTCTGCAGTACTTGTTCCTATGAAATGACCATTAGCACAGGCTTTAAAGCCGCTTTGGCAGGTAACTGCCAGAGGACGGCAGCCTCTCTATGTCCCCCACCCTGGTAACTAGGGAAAAGCCCTTGCAGCCTGTGGTGTTTCTCGGTTATAAATTAGAGTGGAGTGTGCCCGGACAAACCCACACAAGCTGATGTCTCCTTACTTTTGTTGGATTTTGAAATTTAATTTTTATTTTTTATTGGAGTAATTTTCCACTGTGTACGTGGACCACTTCTACTTTGTGCATTCCTCGGTTGATGGACATTTTCATTGCTTCCAAGTGTTGGCTATGGTAAATATTGTTGGAGTGCACGATTGCCAGCCTGTGACTTTTGGATTCTCATTTTCTCAGGTGATAGGCCCAGCAGTGGGTGTGATTGATTGACTGCTAGCACCGTGTTTCCCTTTTCAAAGCACCTTCTTTGTGTTTTCATTAGTGGCTCTTACCACGTCCCCCTTAGAATCGAGGGTACGCATTTCTCCACAATCGCTTCAGCATTTATTGTGTGCAGCATTTATGCTAATGGCCCTTCTGGCTGCTGTGAGCTGATAGGTTTTTGTAATCTGGGTTTGCATGTCTTTGAAAATTCGTAAAACTCATCATTTCTCTCTACCGTTTTCTTTTCTGTTAAAAATAAAGAAAACAATTGGGAGTACAATACAACTCTTGAAATTGTCTTCTTGGAAGGTGGCCCTCTTTTGAATTTTTTGGTCGATTTTCCACCCCAGAATTGTTTTAGAGAGCAGGTGTCATTTACCGAAATGCAGTTTGGCGAATATTTTGTGACCTTTAGCAATGGGTTTAAAGCTGCTGTTGTGGGAAGTGGCCTCAAGGAGGCAGCATTTCTCCATTCCCAAAGCGGGGTACTAGGGCAGCAGAGCCTTTCTGGAAGTCATGTTCCTAGGTTGTAAATTACATTGGAATGTGCATGGAGAAACCCCCATAAGTTTATGTCTCATTATTTCTTCTTGGTTTTAATTTTTTTTTTATTTGGGATAAAGCTTAGAATATTGTTTGTCCTAGGTGTACACAATCTGGTCCATTTGTACATTATATATGTGTATTCAAGTACAGATCCTCTTCCCATGTAAAATGTTACAGAGGGTTCCGCAGACCTCCCTTGCTATATGGTCGGTCTTTTCGAGATATGTATATAATATGCGTTTGTATACATATAGTAACACTAATCTTAATTTATCCATTCCCCCCACCTTTCCTTTTAGATGAGCATAGTTTGTTTTCTAAGTTTGTGAGTGTCTTTCTCTGTGGAAATATGTTCATTTGTGTCAGTTATTAGATAACGCCTATAAGTGATATCATAGATTATAGATCTTTTGCTTTCTGACTTACCTCATGTTTCATGATTATCTCCAGACTCATTTGTGGTGCCTCAGAGAGCAATGGTTCATTGTTTTCCATGGCTAATATTCCATTGTGTACATGGACCACTTCTTTATCCATTCACCTCTTGTTGGACATTTTGATTGCTTCACTGTCTTGGCTATTGTGAATAAGGCTGCACTGCAGCTTTTGCGGCCTGTGTCTTCTCGATTCTTGTCTTCTCAGGTGAGAGGTCCAATGGTGCGCCTGCTGGATTGAATGGTACCTCCATTTTTACTTTTAAACACAGCTCCTTTCTGTTCTCATTATTGCCTGTTACCCCTTTACGTCTCACCAGCAGGTAGAGGGTACAAAGTTCTCTAAAACCCCTTCAGCATTTATCGTTTGTAGACCTTTTGCTGATGGTCAGTCGACTGGGGTAAGTTGAAACTTTTTGTAGATTAGATTGCATGGGTCTAACACTCCCTGAGGTTGAGATTTTATCCATTTCCCTTTTTTTTAAAAAAGAGCGTGAGTAAAACTTAACTCTTCATACTCTCTTCTTGAAACATTTGCCTGTTTTGAGTTTTTTCGTCCTTTCCCTACTTCAGCACAATTTTTTAGGGCAGGTGTCCTTTAAAGCCCTGAGTCCTTGTGAATCTTAAGTGACCATTAGCTGTGAGTTTAAATCTGTTCTTGCAGGAAACTGCCACAAGGTGGCAGCCTTTCCCCGTTACCAAATTTGGTTACTAGGGAAACAGAGCCTTAATGGAAGTGGTGTTCTAGGTTGTAAATTAGAATGGAATGTGCCAGGAGAAAGCCCTTTAAGTTTATGTCCTATTACTTCTTGTTCATAGTTGTAATTTACTTTTTATTTTTTATCCCAGCAAATATGACTACAATGGTTTGTTTGTTCTAGGTGTGCAAGATGTGGTTCTTTCACACATATACATGTATCTATTCTTCCTCGCATCCTTTTCCCACGTAGGTCATGACACAATGTTGAGTAGTCTTCCCCTGGTCTTCCATACGTCTTTGGTGGTTATATATTTCACCTGGTTTGTATATCTCTGTTAACCCCAATATGGTAATGTATCCAATCCTCATCCCTTTCTATGGGGTGAACCATAAGTTTTTTAATGAATCTGCGATTGCCTTTCTCTGTGGAAATATCTTCATTGGTATCAATTTTTAAGTAACTCCTAAAAGTGATGTGATAGGATATGTGTTTTTGCTTTCTCACTTACTATAGGAGGCGTGATTACGTCTGGACTCATCTATGGTGCTTGCAAATGGCATTGTTTCATTTGTTTCACTAGCGAATATTCCATCTGTACATGGAGGAGTTCTTCTTTGTCCCCCCATCTGTTGGTGGACTTTTTGGTTACTTCCATATCTTGGCTATTTTAATACTGTGCAATGCAGATTTGCCTGCCTGTGTCTTTCCAATTATCTCTTCTTAGATTATAGGTCGAGGAGTGGGCCTGCTGGATCATATGGTAGATCGATGTTTACCTTTGTAAGGCACCTCCATTCTGTTCTCATTCGTGGCCCTTTCCAACTTACGTCCCACTTGAAGTTGAGGGTATGCATTTCTCCACAACGCCTTCAGCATTTATTGTTTGTAGTTTTCTTGCTGATGGTTATTCTGACAAGTGTGAGCTGATACCTCTCTGTGCTTGAATTCGAATGTGCCACATGATCCGTTGAAGTTGAGCTTTAAGGCATGTCCGTTTTATTTTTCAAGCTGTGATTACCCCTTAGTTCTTCAAAGTGTTCTCTTTAAGTATGTGTCACATCTTGAAATGTTTTGGCCATTACCTCCCTCAAGACATTTTGAGGGCAGGTTTCATTTACAGTTCTGCAGTACTTGTTCCTATGAAATGACCATTAGCACAGGCTTTAAAGCCGCTTTGGCAGGTAACTGCCAGAGGACGGCAGCCTCTCTATGTCCCCCACCCTGGTAACTAGGGAAAAGCCCTTGCGGCCTGTGGTGTTTCTCGGTTATAAATTAGAGTGGAGTGTGCCCGGACAAACCCACACAAGCTGATGTCTCCTTACTTTTGTTGGATTTTGAAATTTAATTTTTATTTTTTATTGGAGTAATTTTCCACTGTGTACGTGGACCACTTGTACTTTGTGCATTCCTCGGTTGATTGACATTTTCATTGCTTCCAAGTGTTGGCTATGGTAAATATTGTTGGAGTGCAGGATTGCCAGCCTGTGACTTTTGGATTCTCATTTTCTCAGGTGATAGGCCCAGCAGTGGGTGTGATTGATTGACTGCTAGCACCGTGTTTCCCTTTTCAAAGCACCTTCTTTGTGTTTTCATTAGCGGCTCTTACCACGTCCCCCTTAGAATGGAGGGTACGCATTTCTCCACAATCGCTTCAGCATTTATTGTGTGCAGCATTTATGCTAATGGCCCTTCTGGCTGCTGTGAGCTGATAGGTTTTTGTAATCTGGGTTTGCATGTCTTTGAAAATTCGTAAAACTCATCATTTCTCTCCACCGTTTTCTTTTCCGTTAAAAAAAAGGAAACAATTGGGAGTACAATACAACTCTTGAAATTGTCGTCTTGGAAGGTGGCCCTCTTTTGAATTTTTTGGTCGATTTCCCACCCCTGAATTGTTTTAGAGAGCAGGTGTCATTTACCGAAATGCAGTTTGGCGAATATTTTGTGACCTTTAGGAATGGGTTTAAAGCTGCTGTTGTGGGAAGTGGCCTCAAGGAGGCAGCATTTCTCCATTCCCAAAGCTGGGTACTAGGGCAGCAGAGCCTTTCTGGAAGTCATGTTCCTAGGTTGTAAATTACATTGGAATGTGCATGGAGAAACCCCCATAAGTTTATGTCTCATTATTTCTTCTTGGTTTTAAATTTTTTTTTTTATTTGGGGTAAAGCTTAGAATATTGTTTGTCCTAGGTGTACACAATCTGGTCCATTTGTACATTATATATGTGTATTCAAGTACAGATCCTCTTCCCATGTAAAATGTCACAGAGGGTTCCGCAGACCTCCCTTGCTATATGGTCGGTCTTTTCAAGATATGTATATAATATGCGTTTGTATACATATAGTAACACTAATCTTAATTTATCCATTCCCCCCACCTTTCCTTTAGATGAGCATAGTTTGTTTTCTAAGTCTGTGAGTGTCTTTCTCTGTGGAAATATGTTCATTTGTGTCAGTTATTAGATAACGCCTATAAGTGATATCATAGAATATAGGTCTTTTGCTTTCTGACTTACCTCATGTTTCATGATTATCTCCAGACTCATTTGTGGTGCCTCAGAGAGCAATGGTTCATTGTTTTCCATGGCTAATATTCCATTGTGTACATGGACCACTTCTTCTTTATCCATTCACCTCTTGTTGGATATTTTGATTGCTTCACTGTCTTGGCTATTGTGAATAAGGCTGCACTGCAGCTTTTTCTGTCTGTGTCTTCTCGATTCTTGTCTTCTCAGGTGAGAGGTCCAATGGTGCGCCTGCTGGATTGAATGCTACCTCCATTTTTACGTTTAAACACAGCTCCTTTCTTTTCTCACTATTGGCTGTTACCCCTTTACGTCTCACCAGCAGGTAGAGGGTACACAGTTCTCTAAAACCCCTTCAGCATTTATTGTTCGTAGACTTTTTGCTGATGGTCAGTCAACTGGTGTAAGTTGAAACTTTTTGTAGATTAGATTGCATGGGTCTAACACTCCCCGAGGTTGAGCTGTTATCCATTTTCCTTTTTTTTTTAAAAGAGTGTGTGTAAAACTTAACTCTTCATACTCTCTTCTTGAAACATTTGCCTGTTTTAAATTTTTTGTCCATTCCCTACTTCAGCACAATTTTTTAGGGCAGGTGTCCTTTACAGCCCTGAGCCCTTGTGAACGTTAAGTGAACATTAGCTGTGACTTTAAAGCTGCTCTTGCAGGAAACGGCCACAAGGTGGCAGCATTTCTCCTTTACCAAATTTGGTTACTAGGGAAACACAGCCTTAAGGGAAGTGGTGTTCTAGGTTGTAAATTAGAATGGAATGTGCCAGGAAAAAACCCTTTAAGGTTATGTCTCATTACTTCTTGTTCATAGTTGTAATTTACTTTTGATTTTTTATCCCAGCAAATATGACTACAATGGTTTGTTTGTTCTAGGTGTGCAAGATGTGGTTCTTTCACACATATACATGTATCTATTCTTCCTCACATCCTTTTCCCACGTACTTCATGACACAATATTGAGTAGTCTTCTCCTGGTCTTCCGTACGTCTTTGGTGGTTATATATTTCACATGGTTTGTATATCTCTGTTAACCCCAATATGGTAATGTATCCAATCCTCATCCCTTTCTATGGGGTGAACCATAAGTTTTTTAATGAATCTGCGATTGCCTTTCTCTGTGGAAATATCTTCATTGGTATCAATTTTTAGGTAACTCCTAAAAGTGATGTGATAGGATATGTGTCTTTTGCTTTCTCACTTACTACAGGAGGCGTGATTACGTCTAGACTCATCTATGGTGCTTGCAAATGGCATGGTTTCATTTTTTCCCCAAAGAATATTCCATCTGTACATGGAGGAGTTCTTCTTTGTCCCCCCATGTGTTGGTGGATTTTTTGGTTACTTCCATATCTTGGCTATTGTAATACTGTGCAATGCAGATTTGCCTGCCTGTGTCTTTCCAATTCTCTCTTCTTAGATTATAGGTCGAGGAGTGGGCCTGCTGGATCATATGGTAGATCGATGCTTACCTTTGTTAGGCACCTCCATTCTGTTCTCATTCATGGCCCTTTCCAACTTACGTCCCACTTGAAGTTGACGGTATGCATTTCTCCACAACACCTTCAGCATTCATTGTTTGTAGTTTTCTTGCTGATGGTTATTCTGACAAGTGTGAGCTGATACCTCTCTGTGCTTGAATTCGAATGTGCCACATGATCCGTTGAAGTTGAGCTTTAAGGCATGTCCGTTTTATTTTTCAAGCTGTGATTACCCCTTAGTTCTTCAAAGTGTTCTCTTTAAGTACGTGTCACATTTTGAAATGTTTTGGCCATTACCTCCCTCAAGATATTTTGAGGGCAGGTTTCATTTACAGTTCTGCAGTACTTGTTCCTATGAAATGACCATTAGCACAGGCTTTAAAGCCGATTTGGCAGGTAACTGCCAGAGGGCGGCAGCCTTTCTATGTCCCCCACCCTGGTAACTAGGGAAAAGCCCTTGCGGCCTGTGGTGTTTCTCGGTTATAAATTAGAGTGGAGTGTACCCGGACAAACCCACACAAGCTGATGTCTCCTTACTTTTGTTGGATTTTGAAATTTAATTTTTATTTTTTATTGGAGTAATTTTCCACTGTGTACGTGGACCACTTCTACTTTGTGCATTCCTCGGTTGATGGACATTTTCATTGCTTCCAAGTGTTGGCTATGGTAAATATTGTTGGAGTGCACGATTGCCAGCCTGTGACTTTTGGATTCTCATTTTCTCAGGTGATAGGCCCAGCAGTGGGTGTGATTGATTGACTGCTAGCACCGTGTTTCCCTTTTCAAAGCACCTTCTTTGTGTTTTCATTAGTGGCTCTTACCACGTCCCCCTTAGAATCGACGGTACGCATTTCTCCACAATCACTTCAGCATTTATTGTGTGCAGCATTTATGCTAATGGCCCTTCTGGCTGCTGTGAGCTGATAGGTTTTTGTAATCTGGGTTTGCATATCTGTGAAAATTCGTAAAACTCATCATTTCTCTCCACCGTTTTCTTTTCTGTTAAAAAAAAAGGAAACAATTGGGAGTACAATACAACTCTTGAAATTGTCTTCTTGGAAGGTGGCCCTCTTTTGAATTTTTTGGTCGATTTTCCACCCCAGAATTGTTTTAGAGAGCAGGTGTCATTTACCGAAATGCAGTTTGGCGAATATTTTGTGACCTTTAGCAATGGGTTTAAAGCTGCTGTTGTGGGAAGTGGCCTCAAGGAGGCAGCATTTCTCCATTCCCAAAGCTGGGTACTAGGGCAGCAGAGCCTTTCTGGAAGTCATGTTCCTAGGTTGTAAATTACATTGGAATGTGCATGGAGAAACCCCCATAAGTTTATGTCTCATTATTTCTTCTTGGTTTTAATTTTTTTTTTATTTGGGATAAAGCTTAGAATATTGTTTGTCCTAGGTGTACACAATCTGGTCCATTTGTACATTATATATGTGTATTCAAGTACAGATCCTCTTCCCATGTAAAATGTCACAGAGGGTTCCGCAGACCTCCCTTGCTATATGGTCGGTCTTTTCAAGATATGTATATAATATGCGTTTGTATACATATAGTAACACTAATCTTAATTTATCCATTCCCCCCACCTTTCCTTTAGATGAGCATAGTTTGTTTTCTAAGTCTGTGAGTGTCTTTCTCTGTGGAAATATGTTCATTTGTGTCAGTTATTAGATAACGCCTATAAGTGATATCATAGAATATAGGTCTTTTGCTTTCTGACTTACCTCATGTTTCATGATTATCTCCAGACTCATTTGTGGTGCCTCAGAGAGCAATGGTTCATTGTTTTCCATGGCTAATATTCCATTGTGTACATGGACCACTTCTTCTTTATCCATTCACCTCTTGTTGGATATTTTGATTGCTTCACTGTCTTGGCTATTGTGAATAAGGCTGCACTGCAGCTTTTTCTGTCTGTGTCTTCTCGATTCTTGTCTTCTCAGGTGAGAGGTCCAATGGTGCGCCTGCTGGATTGAATGCTACCTCCATTTTTACGTTTAAACACAGCTCCTTTCTTTTCTCACTATTGGCTGTTACCCCTTTACGTCTCACCAGCAGGTAGAGGGTACACAGTTCTCTAAAACCCCTTCAGCATTTATTGTTCGTAGACTTTTTGCTGATGGTCAGTCAACTGGTGTAAGTTGAAACTTTTTGTAGATTAGATTGCATGGGTCTAACACTCCCCGAGGTTGAGCTGTTATCCATTTTCCTTTTTTTTTTAAAAGAGTGTGTGTAAAACTTAACTCTTCATACTCTCTTCTTGAAACATTTGCCTGTTTTAAATTTTTTGTCCATTCCCTACTTCAGCACAATTTTTTAGGGCAGGTGTCCTTTACAGCCCTGAGCCCTTGTGAACGTTAAGTGAACATTAGCTGTGACTTTAAAGCTGCTCTTGCAGGAAACGGCCACAAGGTGGCAGCATTTCTCCTTTACCAAATTTGGTTACTAGGGAAACACAGCCTTAAGGGAAGTGGTGTTCTAGGTTGTAAATTAGAATGGAATGTGCCAGGAAAAAACCCTTTAAGGTTATGTCTCATTACTTCTTGTTCATAGTTGTAATTTACTTTTGATTTTTTATCCCAGCAAATATGACTACAATGGTTTGTTTGTTCTAGGTGTGCAAGATGTGGTTCTTTCACACATATACATGTATCTATTCTTCCTCACATCCTTTTCCCACGTACTTCATGACACAATATTGAGTAGTCTTCTCCTGGTCTTCCGTACGTCTTTGGTGGTTATATATTTCACATGGTTTGTATATCTCTGTTAACCCCAATATGGTAATGTATCCAATCCTCATCCCTTTCTATGGGGTGAACCATAAGTTTTTTAATGAATCTGCGATTGCCTTTCTCTGTGGAAATATCTTCATTGGTATCAATTTTTAGGTAACTCCTAAAAGTGATGTGATAGGATATGTGTCTTTTGCTTTCTCACTTACTACAGGAGGCGTGATTACGTCTAGACTCATCTATGGTGCTTGCAAATGGCATGGTTTCATTTTTTCCCCAAAGAATATTCCATCTGTACATGGAGGAGTTCTTCTTTGTCCCCCCATGTGTTGGTGGATTTTTTGGTTACTTCCATATCTTGGCTATTGTAATACTGTGCAATGCAGATTTGCCTGCCTGTGTCTTTCCAATTCTCTCTTCTTAGATTATAGGTCGAGGAGTGGGCCTGCTGGATCATATGGTAGATCGATGCTTACCTTTGTTAGGCACCTCCATTCTGTTCTCATTCATGGCCCTTTCCAACTTACGTCCCACTTGAAGTTGACGGTATGCATTTCTCCACAACACCTTCAGCATTCATTGTTTGTAGTTTTCTTGCTGATGGTTATTCTGACAAGTGTGAGCTGATACCTCTCTGTGCTTGAATTCGAATGTGCCACATGATCCGTTGAAGTTGAGCTTTAAGGCATGTCCGTTTTATTTTTCAAGCTGTGATTACCCCTTAGTTCTTCAAAGTGTTCTCTTTAAGTACGTGTCACATTTTGAAATGTTTTGGCCATTACCTCCCTCAAGATATTTTGAGGGCAGGTTTCATTTACAGTTCTGCAGTACTTGTTCCTATGAAATGACCATTAGCACAGGCTTTAAAGCCGATTTGGCAGGTAACTGCCAGAGGGCGGCAGCCTTTCTATGTCCCCCACCCTGGTAACTAGGGAAAAGCCCTTGCGGCCTGTGGTGTTTCTCGGTTATAAATTAGAGTGGAGTGTACCCGGACAAACCCACACAAGCTGATGTCTCCTTACTTTTGTTGGATTTTGAAATTTAATTTTTATTTTTTATTGGAGTAATTTTCCACTGTGTACGTGGACCACTTCTACTTTGTGCATTCCTCGGTTGATGGACATTTTCATTGCTTCCAAGTGTTGGCTATGGTAAATATTGTTGGAGTGCACGATTGCCAGCCTGTGACTTTTGGATTCTCATTTTCTCAGGTGATAGGCCCAGCAGTGGGTGTGATTGATTGACTGCTAGCACCGTGTTTCCCTTTTCAAAGCACCTTCTTTGTGTTTTCATTAGTGGCTCTTACCACGTCCCCCTTAGAATCGACGGTACGCATTTCTCCACAATCACTTCAGCATTTATTGTGTGCAGCATTTATGCTAATGGCCCTTCTGGCTGCTGTGAGCTGATAGGTTTTTGTAATCTGGGTTTGCATATCTGTGAAAATTCGTAAAACTCATCATTTCTCTCCACCGTTTTCTTTTCTGTTAAAAAAAAAGGAAACAATTGGGAGTACAATACAACTCTTGAAATTGTCTTCTTGGAAGGTGGCCCTCTTTTGAATTTTTTGGTCGATTTTCCACCCCAGAATTGTTTTAGAGAGCAGGTGTCATTTACCGAAATGCAGTTTGGCGAATATTTTGTGACCTTTAGCAATGGGTTTAAAGCTGCTGTTGTGGGAAGTGGCCTCAAGGAGGCAGCATTTCTCCATTCCCAAAGCTGGGTACTAGGGCAGCAGAGCCTTTCTGGAAGTCATGTTCCTAGGTTGTAAATTACATTGGAATGTGCATGGAGAAACCCCCATAAGTTTATGTCTCATTATTTCTTCTTGGTTTTAATTTTTTTTTTTTTATTTGGGATAAAGCTTAGAATATTGTTTGTCCTAGGTGTACACAATCTGGTCCATTTGTACATTATATATGTGTATTCAAGTACAGATCCTCTTCCCATGTAAAATGTTACAGAGGGTTCCGCAGACCTCCCTTGCTATATGGTCGGTCTTTTCGAGATATGTATATAATATGCGTTTGTATACATATAGTAACACTAATCTTAATTTATCCATTCCCCCCACCTTTCCTTTTAGATGAGCCTAGTTTGTTTTCTAAGTCTGTGAGTGTCTTTCTCTGTGGAAATATGTTCATTTGTGTCAGTTATTAGATAACGCCTATACGTGATATCATAGAATATAGGTCTTTTGCTTTCCGACTTACCTCATGTTTCGTGAATATCTCCAGACTCATTTGTGGTGCCTCAGAGAGCAATGGTTCATTGTTTTCCATGGCTAATATTCCATTGTGTACATGGACCACTTCTTCTTTATCCATTCACCTCTTGTTGGACATTTTGATTGCTTCAATGTCTTGGCTATTGTGAATAAGGCTGCACTGCAGCTTTTTCGGTCTGTGTCTTCTCGATTCTTGTCTTCTCAGGTGAGAGGTCCAATGGTGCGCCTGCTGGATTGAATGGTACCTCCATTTTTACTTTTAAACACAGCTCCTTTCTGTTCTCATTATTGCCTGTTACCCCTTTATGTCTCACCAGCAGGTAGAGGGTACAAAGTTCTCTAAAACCCCTTCAGCATTTATCGTTTGTAGACTTTTTCCTGATGGTCAGGCGACTGGGGTAGGTTGAAACTTTTTGTAGATTAGATTGCATGGGTCTAACACTCCCTGAGGTTGAGATTTTATCCATTTCCCTTTTTTTTTAAAAAGAGCGTGAGTAAAACTTAACTCTTCATACTCTCTTCTTGAAACATTTGCCTGTTTTGAGTTTTTTCGTCCTTTCCCTACTTCAGCACAATTTTTTAGGGCAGGTGTCCTTTAAAGCCCTGAGTCCTTGTGAATGTTAAGTGACCATTAGCTGTGAGTTTAAAGCTGTTCTTGCAGGAAACGGCCACAAGGTGGCAGCCTTTCCCCGTTACCAAATTTGGTTACTAGGGAAACAGAGCCTTAATGGAAGTGGTGTTCTAGGTTGTAAATTAGAATGGAATGTGCCAGGAAAAAACCCTTTAAGGTTATGTCTCATTACTTCTTGTTCATAGTTGTAATTTACTTTTGATTTTTTATCCCAGCAAATATGACTACAATGGTTTGTTTGTTCTAGGTGTGCAAGATGTGGTTCTTTCACACATATACATGTATCTATTCTTCCTCACATCCTTTTCCCACGTAGGTCATGACACAATATTGAGTAGTCTTCTCCTGGTCTTCCGTATGTCTTTGGTGGTTATATATTTCACATGGTTTGTATATCTCTGTTAACCCCAATATGGTAATGTATCCAATCCTCATCCCTTTCTATGGGGTGAACCATAAGTTTTTTAATGAATCTGCGATTGCCTTTCTCTGTGGAAATATCTTCATTGGTATCAATTTTTAAGTAACTCCTAAAAGTGATGTGATAGGATATGTGTCTTTTGCTTTCTCACTTACTACAGGAGGCGTGATTACGTCTAGACTCATCTATGGTGCTTGCAAATGGCATGGTTTCATTTTTTCCCCAACGAATATTCCATCTGTACATGGAGGAGTTCTTCTTTGTCCCCCCATGTGTTGGTGGATTTTTTGGTTACTTCCATATCTTGGCTATTATAATACTGTGCAATGCAGATTTGCCTGACTGTGTCTTTCCAATTCTCTCTTCTTAGATTATAGGTCGAGGAGTGGGCCTGCTGGATCATATGGTAGATCGATGTTTACTTTTGTAAGGCACCTCCATTCTGTTCTCATTCGTGGCCCTTTCCAACTTACGTCCCACTTGAACTTGAGGGTATGCATTTCTCCACAACGCCTTCAGCATTTATTGTTTGTAGTTTTCTTGCTGATGGTTATTCTGACAAGTGTGAGCTGATACCTCTCTGTGCTTGAATTCGAATGTGCCACATGATCCGTTGAAGTTGAGCTTTAAGGCATGTCCTTTTTATTTTTCAAGCTGTGATTACCCCTTAGTTCTTCAAAGTGTTCTCTTTAAGTATGTGTCACATTTTGAAATGTTTTGGCCATTACCTCCCTCAAGACATTTTGAGGGCAGGTTTCATTTACAGTTCTGCAGTACTTGTTCCTATGAAATGACCATTAGCACAGGCTTTAAAGCCGCTTTGGCAGGTAACTGCCAGAGGGCGGCAGCCTTTCCATGTCCCCCACCCTGGTAACTAGGGAAAAGCCCTTGCGGCCTGTGGTGTTTCTCGGTTATAAGTTAGAGTGGAGTCTGCCCGGACAAACCCACACAAGCTGATGTCTCCTTACTTTTGTTGGATTTTGAAATTTAATTTTTATTTTTTATTGGAGTAATTTTCCACTGTGTACGTGGACCACTTCTACTTTGTGCATTCCTCGGTTGATGGACATTTTCATTGCTTCCAAGTGTTGGCTATGGTAAATATTGTTGGAGTGCACGATTGCCAGCCTGTGACTTTTGGATTCTCATTTTCTCAGGTGATAGGCCCAGCAGTGGGTGTGATTGATTGACTGCTAGCACCGTGTTTCCCTTTTCAAAGCACCTTCTTTGTGTTTTCATTAGTGGCTCTTACCACGTCCCCCTTAGACTCGAGGGTACGCATTTCTCCACAATCGCTTCAGCATTTATTGTGTGCAGCATTTATGCTAATGGCCCTTCTGGCTGCTGTGAGCTGATAGGTTTTTGTAATCTGGGTTTGCATGTCTTTGAAAATTCGTAAAACTCATCATTTCTCTCCACCGTTTTCTTTTCCGTTAAAAAAAAGGAAACAATTGGGAGTACAATACAACTCTTGAAATTGTCTTCTTGGAAGGTGGCCCTCTTTTGAATTTTTTGGTCGATTTTCCACCCCTGAATTGTTTTAGAGAGCAGGTGTCATTTACCGAAATGCAGTTTGGCGAATATTTTGTGACCTTTAGGAATGGGTTTAAAGCTGCTGTTGTGGGAAGTGGCCTCAAGGAGGCAGCATTTCTCCATTCCCAAAGCTGGGTACTAGGGCAGCAGAGCCTTTCTGGAAGTCATGTTCCTAGGTTGTAAATTACATTGGAATGTGCATGGAGAAACCCCCATAAGTTTATGTCTCATTATTTCTTCTTGGTTTTAAATTTTTTTTTTTTTTTTATTTGGGGTAAAGCTTAGAATATTGTTTGTCCTAGGTGTACACAATCTGGTCCATTTGTACATTATATATGTGTATTCAAGTACAGATCCTCTTCCCATGTAAAATGTTACAGAGGGTTCCGCAGACCTCCCTTGCTATATGGTCGGTCTTTTCGAGATATGTATATAATATGCGTTTGTATACATATAGTAACACTAATCTTAATTTATCCATTCCCCCCACCTTTCCTATTAGATGAGCATAGTTTGTTTTCTAAGTCTGTGAGTGTCTTTCTCTGTGGAAATATGTTCATTTGTGTCAGTTATTAGATAACGCCTATAAGTGATATCATAGAATATAGGTCTTTTGCTTTCTGACTTACCTCATATTTCATGATTATCTCCAGATTCATTTGTGGTGCCTCAGAGAGCAATGGTTCATTGTTTTCCATGGCTAATATTCCATTGTGTACATGGACCACTTCTTCTTTATCCATTCACCTCTTGTTGGACATTTTGATTGCTTCACTGTCTTGGCTATTGTGAATAAGGCTGCACTGCAGCTTTTGCGGCCTGTGTCTTCTCGATTCTTGTCTTCTCAGGTGAGAGGTCCAATGGTGCGCCTGCTGGATCGAATGGTACCTCCATTTTTACTTTTAAACACAGCTCCTTTCTGTTCTCATTATTGCCTGTCACCCCTTTACGTCTCACCAGCAGGTAGAGGGTACAAAGTTCTCTAAAACCCCTTCAGCATTTATCGTTTGTAGACTTTTTGCTGATGGTCAGTCGACTGGGGTAAGTTGAAACTTTTTGTAGATTAGATTGCATGGGTCTAACACTCCCTGAGGTTGAGATTTTATCCATTTCCCTTTTTTTTTTAAAAGAGCGTGAGTAAAACTTAACTCTTCATACTCTCTTCTTGAAACATTTGCCTGTTTTGAGTTTTTTCGTCCTTTCCCTACTTCAGCACAATTTTTTAGGGCAGGTGTCCTTTAAAGCCCTAAGTCCTTGTGAATGTTAAGTGAACATTAGCTGTGAGTTTAAAGCTGTTCTTGCAGGAAACGGCCACAAGGTGGCAGCCTTTCCCCGTTACCAAATTTGGTTACTAGGGAAACAGAGCCTTAATGGAAGTGGTGTTCTAGGTTGTAAATTAGAATGGAATGTGCCAGGAGAAAGCCCTTTAAGTTTATGTCCTATTACTTCTTGTTCATAGTTGTAATTTACTTTTTATTTTTTATCCCAGCAAATATGACTACAATGGTTTGTTTGTTCTAGGTGTGCAAGATGTGGTTCTTTCACACATATACATGTATCTATTCTTCCTCGCATCCTTTTCCCACGTAGGTCATGACACAATGTTGAGTAGTCTTCCCCTGGTCTTCCGTACGTCTTTGGTGGTTATATATTTCACCTGGTTTGTATATCTCTGTTAACCCCAATATGGTAATGTATCCAATCCTCATCCCTTTCTATGGGGTGAACCATAAGTTTTTTAATGAATCTGCGATTGCCTTTCTCTGTGGAAATATCTTCATTGGTATCAATTTTTAAGTAACTCCTAAAAGTGATGTGATAGGATATGTGTCTTTTGCTTTCTCACTTACTATAGGAGGCGTGATTACGTCTGAACTCATCTATGGTGCTTGCAAATGGCATTGTTTCATTTTTTTCACTAGCGAATATTCCATCTGTACATGGAGGAGTTCTTCTTTGTCCCCCCATCTGTTGGAGGACTTTTTGGTTACTTCCATATCTTGGCTATTTTAATACTGTGCAATGCAGATTTGCCTGCCTGTGTCTTTCCAATTATCTCTTCTTAGATTATGGGTCGAGGAGTGGGCCTGCTGGATCATATGGTAGATCGATGTTTACCTTTGTAAGGCACCTCCATTCTGTTCTCATTCGTGGCCCTTTCCAACTTACGTCCCACTTGAACTTGAGGGTATGCATTTCTCCACAACGCCTTCAGCATTTATTGTTTGTAGTTTTCTGGCTGATGGTTATTCTGACAAGTGTGAGCTGATACCTCTCTGTGCTTGAATTCGAATGTGCCACATGATCCGTTGAAGTTGAGCTTTAAGGCATGTCCTTTTTATTTTTCAAGCTGTGATTACCCCTTAGTTCTTCAAAGTGTTCTCTTTAAGTATGTGTCACATTTTGAAATGTTTTGGCCATTACCTCCCTCAAGACATTTTGAGGGCAGGTTTCATTTACAGTTCTGCAGTACTTGTTCCTATGAAATGACCATTAGCACAGGCTTTAAAGCCGCTTTGGCAGGTAACTGCCAGAGGACGGCAGCCTCTCTATGTCCCCCACCCTGGTAACTAGGGAAAAGCCCTTGCGGCCTGTGGTGTTTCTCGGTTATAAATTAGAGTGGAGTGTGCCCGGACAAACCCACACAAGCTGATGTCTCCTTACTTTTGTTGGATTTTGAAATTTAATTTTTATTTTTTATTGGAGTAATTTTCCACTGTGTACGTGGACCACTTCTACTTTGTGCATTCCTCGGTTGATTGACATTTTCATTGCTTCCAAGTGTTGGCTATGGTAAATATTGTTGGAGTGCAGGATTGCCAGCCTGTGACTTTTGGATTCTCATTTTCTCAGGTGATAGGCCCAGCAGTGGGTGTGATTGATTGACTGGTAGCACCGTGTTTCCCTTTTCAAAGCACCTTCTTTGTGTTTTCATTAGTGGCTCTTACCACGTCCCCCTTAGAATGGAGGGTACGCATTTCTCCACAATCGCTTCAGCATTTATTGTGTGCAGCATTTATGCTAATGGCCCTTCTGGCTGCTGTGAGCTGATAGGTTTTTGTAATCTGGGTTTGCATGTCTTTGAAAATTCGTAAAACTCATCATTTCTCTCCACCGTTTTCTTTTCCGTTAAAAAAAAGGAAACAGTTGGGAGTACAATACAACTCTTGAAATTGTCGTCTTGGAAGGTGGCCCTCTTTTGAATTTTTTGGTCGATTTTCCACCCCTGAATTGTTTTAGAGAGCAGGTGTCATTTACCGAAATGCAGTTTGGCGAATATTTTGTGACCTTTAGGAATGGGTTTAAAGCTGCTGTTGTGGGAAGTGGCCTCAAGGAAGCAGCATTTCTCCATTCCCAAAGCTGGGTACTAGGGCAGCAGAGCCTTTCTGGAAGTCATGTTCCTAGGTTGTAAATTACATTGGAATGTGCATGGAGAAACCCCCATAAGTTTATGTCTCATTATTTCTTCTTGGTTTTAATTTTTTTTTTTTTATTTGGGGTAAAGCTTAGAATATTGTTTGTCCTAGGTGTACACAATCTGGTCCATTTGTACATTATATATGTGTATTCAAGTACAGATCCTCTTCCCATGTAAAATGTTACAGAGGGTTCCGCAGACCTCCCTTGCTATATGGTCGGTCTTTTCGAGATATGTATATAATATGCGTTTGTATACATATAGTAACACTAATCTTAATTTATCCATTCCCCCCACCTTTCCTTTTAGATGAGCATAGTTTGTTTTCTAAGTCTGTGAGTGTCTTTCTCTGTGGAAATATGTTCATTTGTGTCAGTTATTAGATAACGCCTATAAGTGATATCATAGAATATAGGTCTTTTGCTTTCTGACTTACCTCATGTTTCATGATTACCTCCAGACTCATTTGTGGTGCCTCAGAGAGCAATGGTTCATTGTTTTCCATGGCTAATATTCCATTGTGTACATGGACCACTTCTTCTTTATCCATTCACCTCTTGTTGGATATTTTGATTGCTTCACTGTCTTGGCTATTGTGAATAAGGCTGCACTGCAGGTTTTTCGGTCTGTGTCTTCTCGATTCTTGTCTTCTCAGGTGAGAGGTCCAATGGTGCGCCTGCTGGATTGAATGCTACCTCCATTTTTACGTTTAAACACAGCTCCTTTCTTTTCTCACTATTGGCTGTTACCCCTTTACGTCTCACCAGCAGGTAGAGGGTACACAGTTCTCTAAAACCCCTTCAGCATTTATTGTTCATAGACATTTTGCTGATGGTCAGTCGACTGGTGTAAGTTGAAACTTTTTGTAGATTAGATTGCATTGGTCTAACACTCCCCTAGGTTGAGCTGTTATCCATTTTCCTTTTTTTTTAAAAGAGTGTGTGTAAAACTTAACTCTTCATACTCTCTTCTTGAAACATTTGCCTGTTTTAAATTTTTTGTCCATTCCCTACTTCAGCACAATTTTTTAGGGCAGGTGTCCTTTACAGCCCTGAGCCCTTGTGAATGTTAAGTGAACATTAGCTGTGACTTTAAAGCTGCTCTTGCAGGAAACGGCCACAAGGTGGCAGCATTTCTCCTTTACCAAATTTGGTTACTAGGGAAACACATCCTTAAGGGAAGTGGTGTTCTAGGTTGTAAATTAGAATGGAATGTGCCAGGAAAAAACCCTTTAAGGTTATGTCTCATTACTTCTTGTTCATAGTTGTAATTTACTTTTGATTTTTTATCCCAGCAAATATGACTACAATGGTTTGTTTGTTCTAGGTGTGCAAGATGTGGTTCTTTCACACATATACATGTATCTATTCTTCCTCGCATCCTTTTCCCACGTACGTCATGACACAATATTGAGTAGTCTTCTCCTGGTCTTCCGTACGTCTTTGGTGGTTATATATTTCACATGGTTTGTATATCTCTGTTAACCCCAATATGGTAATGTATCCAATCCTCATCCCTTTCTATGGGGT
Organism: Eschrichtius robustus; assembly: GCF_028021215.1. Lineage (NCBI taxonomy): Eukaryota > Metazoa > Chordata > Mammalia > Artiodactyla > Eschrichtiidae > Eschrichtius > Eschrichtius robustus. Next base: position 240,160 of record NW_027175141.1, on the reverse strand, counting down.
GAACCATAAGTTTTTTAATGAATCTGCGATTGCCTTTCTCTGTGGAAATATCTTCATTGGTATCAATTTTTAAGTAACTCCTAAAAGTGATGTGATAGGATATGTGTCTTTTGCTTTCTCACTTACTACAGGAGGCGTGATTACGTCTAGACTCATCTATGGTGCTTGCAAATGGCATGGTTTCATTTTTTCCCCAACGAATATTCCATCTGTACATGGAGGAGTTCTTCTTTGTCCCCCCATGTGTTGGTCGATTTTTTGGTTACTTCCATATCTTGGCTATTGTAATACTGTGCAATGCAGATTTGCCTGCCTGTGTCTTTCCAATTCTCTCTTCTTAGATTATAGGTCGAGGAGTGGGCCTGCTGGATCATATGGTAGATCGATGTTTACCTTTGTAAGGCACCTCCATTCTGTTCTCATTCGTGGCCCTTTCCAACTTACGTCCCACTTGAACTTGAGGGTATGCATTTCTCCACAACGCCTTCAGCATTTATTGTTTGTAGTTTTCTTGCTGATGGTTATTCTGACAAGTGTGAGCTGATACCTCTCTGTGCTTGAATTCGAATGTGCCACATGATCCGTTGAAGTTGAGCTTTAAGGCATGTCCTTTTTATTTTTCAAGCTGTGATTACCCCTTAGTTCTTCAAAGTGTTCTCTTTAAGTATGTGTCACATTTTGAAATGTTTTGGCCATTACCTCCCTCAAGACATTTTGAGGGCAGGTTTCATTTACAGTTCTGCAGTACTTGTTCCTATGAAATGACCATTAGCACAGGCTTTAAAGCCGCTTTGGCAGGTAACTGCCAGAGGACGGCAGCCTCTCTATGTCCCCCACCCTGGTAACTAGGGAAAAGCCCTTGCAGCCTGTGGTGTTTCTCGGTTATAAATTAGAGTGGAGTGTGCCCGGACAAACCCACACAAGCTGATGTCTCCTTACTTTTGTTGGATTTTGAAATTCAATTTTTATTTTTTATTGGAGTAATTTTCCACTGTGTACGTGGACCATTTCTACTTTGTGCATTCCTCGGTTGATGGACATTTTCATTGCTTCCAAGTGTTGGCTATGGTAAATATTGTTGGAGTGCACGATTGCCAGCCTGTGACTTTTGGATTCTCATTTTCTCAGGTGATAGGCCCAGCAGTGGGTGTGATTGATTGACTGGTAGCACCGTGTTTCCCTTTTCAAAGCACCTTCTTTGTGTTTTCATTAGTGGCTCTTACCACGTCCCCCTTAGAATCGAGGGTACGCATTTCTCCACAATCGCTTCAGCATTTATTGTGTGCAGCATTTATGCTAATGGCCCTTCTGGCTGCTGTGAGCTGATAGGTTTTTGTAATCTGGGTTTGCATGTCTTTGAAAATTCGTAAAACTCATCATTTCTCTCTACCGTTTTCTTTTCTGTTAAAAATAAAGAAAACAATTGGGAGTACAATACAACTCTTGAAATTGTCTTCTTGGAAGGTGGCCCTCTTTTGAATTTTTTGGTCGATTTTCCACCCCAGAATTGTTTTAGAGAGCAGGTGTCATTTACCGAAATGCAGTTTGGCGAATATTTTGTGACCTTTAGCAATGGGTTTAAAGCTGCTGTTGTGGGAAGTGGCCTCAAGGAGGCAGCATTTCTCCATTCCCAAAGCGGGGTACTAGGGCAGCAGAGCCTTTCTGGAAGTCATGTTCCTAGGTTGTAAATTACATTGGAATGTGCATGGAGAAACCCCCATAAGTTTATGTCTCATTATTTCTTCTTGGTTTTAATTTTTTTTTTTATTTGGGATAAAGCTTAGAATATTGTTTGTCCTAGGTGTACACAATCTGGTCCATTTGTACATTATATATGTGTATTCAAGTACAGATCCTCTTCCCATGTAAAATGTTACAGAGGGTTCCGCAGACCTCCCTTGCTATATGGTCGGTCTTTTCGAGATATGTATATAATATGCGTTTGTATACATATAGTAACACTAATCTTAATTTATCCATTCCCCCCACCTTTCCTTTTAGATGAGCATAGTTTGTTTCCTAAGTTTGTGAGTGTCTTTCTCTGTGGAAATATGTTCATTTGTGTCAGTTATTAGATAACGCCTATAAGTGATATCATAGAATATAGGTCTTTTGCTTTCTGACTTACCTCATGTTTCATGATTATCTCCAGACTCATTTGTGGTGCCTCAGAGAGCAATGGTTCATTGTTTTCCATGGCTAATATTCCATTGTGTACATGGACCACTTCTTTATCCATTCACCTCTTGTTGGACATTTTGATTGCTTCACTGTCTTGGCTATTGTGAATAAGGCTGCACTGCAGCTTTTGCGGCCTGTGTCTTCTCGATTCTTGTCTTCTCAGGTGAGAGGTCCAATGGTGCGCCTGCTGGATTGAATGGTACCTCCATTTTTACTTTTAAACACAGCTCCTTTCTGTTCTCATTATTGCCTGTTACCCCTTTACGTCTCACCAGCAGGTAGAGGGTACAAAGTTCTCTAAAACCCCTTCAGCATTTATCGTTTGTAGACCTTTTGCTGATGGTCAGTCGACTGGGGTAAGTTGAAACTTTTTGTAGATTAGATTGCATGGGTCTAACACTCCCTGAGGTTGAGATTTTATCCATTTCCCTTTTTTTTAAAAAAGAGCGTGAGTAAAACTTAACTCTTCATACTCTCTTCTTGAAACATTTGCCTGTTTTGAGTTTTTTCGTCCTTTCCCTACTTCAGCACAATTTTTTAGGGCAGGTGTCCTTTAAAGCCCTGAGTCCTTGTGAATCTTAAGTGACCATTAGCTGTGAGTTTAAAGCTGTTCTTGCAGGAAACTGCCACAAGGTGGCAGCCTTTCCCCGTTACCAAATTTGGTTACTAGGGAAACAGAGCCTTAATGGAAGTGGTGTTCTAGGTTGTAAATTAGAATGGAATGTGCCAGGAGAAAGCCCTTTAAGTTTATGTCCTATTACTTCTTGTTCATAGTTGTAATTTACTTTTTATTTTTTATCCCAGCAAATATGACTACAATGGTTTGTTTGTTCTAGGTGTGCAAGATGTGGTTCTTTCACACATATACATGTATCTATTCTTCCTCGCATCCTTTTCCCACGTAGGTCATGACACAATGTTGAGTAGTCTTCCCCTGGTCTTCCATACGTCTTTGGTGGTTATATATTTCACCTGGTTTGTATATCTCTGTTAACCCCAATATGGTAATGTATCCAATCCTCATCCCTTTCTATGGGGTGAACCATAAGTTTTTTAATGAATCTGCGATTGCCTTTCTCTGTGGAAATATCTTCATTGGTATCAATTTTTAAGTAACTCCTAAAAGTGATGTGATAGGATATGTGTTTTTGCTTTCTCACTTACTATAGGAGGCGTGATTACGTCTGGACTCATCTATGGTGCTTGCAAATGGCATTGTTTCATTTTTTTCACTAGCGAATATTCCATCTGTACATGGAGGAGTTCTTCTTTGTCCCCCCATCTGTTGGTGGACTTTTTGGTTACTTCCATATCTTGGCTATTTTAATACTGTGCAATGCAGATTTGCCTGCCAGTGTCTTTCCAATTATCTCTTCTTAGATTATAGGTCGAGGAGTGGGCCTGCTGGATCATATGGTAGATCGATGTTTACCTTTGTAAGGCACCTCCATTCTGTTCTCATTCGTGGCCCTTTCCAACTTACGTCCCACTTGAAGTTGAGGGTATGCATTTCTAAACAACGCCTTCAGCATTTATTGTTTGTAGTTTTCTTGCTGAAGGTTATTCTGACAAGTGTGAGCTGATACCTCTCTGTGCTTGAATTCGAATGTGCCACATGATCCGTTGAAGCTGAGCTTTAAGGCATGTCCGTTTTATTTTTCAAGCTGTGATAACCCCTTAGTTCTTCAAAGTGTTCTCTTTAAGTATGTGTCACATTTTGAAATGTTTTGGCCATTACCTCCCTCAAGATATTTTGAGGGCAGGTTTCATTTACAGTTCTGCAGTACTTGTTCCTATGAAATGACCATTAGCACAGGCTTTAAAGCCGATTTGGCAGGTAACTGCCAGAGGGCAGCAGCCTTTCTATGTCCCCCACCCTGGTAACTAGGGAAAAGCCCTTGCGGCCTGTGGTGTTTCTCGGTTATAAATTAGAGTGGAGTGTGCCCGGACAAACCCACACAAGCTGATGTCTCCTTACTTTTGTTGGATTTTGAAATTTAATTTTTATTTTTTATTGGAGTAATTTTCCACTGTGTACGTGGACCACTTCTACTTTGTGCATTCCTCGGTTGATGGACATTTTCATTGCTTCCAAGTGTTGGCTATGGTAAATATTGTTGGAGTGCACGATTGCCAGCCTGTGACTTTTGGATTCTCATTTTCTCAGGTGATAGGCCCAGCAGTGGGTGTGATTGATTGACTGCTAGCACCGTGTTTCCCTTTTCAAAGCACCTTCTTTGTGTTTTCATTAGTGGCTCTTACCACGTCCCCTTTAGACTCGAGGGTACGCATTTCTCCACAATCACTTCAGCATTTATTGTGTGCAGCATTTATGCTAATGGCCCTTCTGGCTGCTGTGAGCTGATAGGTTTTTGTAATCTGGGTTTGCATGTCTTTGAAAATTCGTAAAACTCATCATTTCTCTCCACCGTTTTCTTTTCTGTTAAAAAAAAAGGAAACAATTGGGAGTACAATACAACTCTTGAAATTGTCTTCTTGGAAAGTGGCCCTCTTTTGAATTTTTTGGTCGATTTTCCACCCCAGAATTGTTTTAGAGAGCAGGTGTCATTTACCGAAATGCAGTTTGGCGAATATTTTGTGACCTTTAGCAATGGGTTTAAAGCTGCTCTTGTGGGAAGTGGCCTCAAGGAGGCAGCATTTCTCCATTCCCAAAGCTGGGTACTAGGGCAGCAGAGCCTTTCTGGAAGTCATGTTCCTAGGTTGTAAATTACATTGGAATGTGCATGGAGAAACCCCCATAAGTTTATGTCTCATTATTTCTTCTTGGTTTTAATTTTTTTTTTTTATTTGGGATAAAGCTTAGAATATTGTTTGTCCTAGGTGTACACAATCTGGTCCATTTGTACATTATATATGTGTATTCAAGTACAGATCCTCTTCCCATGTAAAATGTTACAGAGGGTTCCGCAGACCTCCCTTGCTATATGGTCGGTCTTTTCGAGATATGTATATAATATGCGTTTGTATACATATAGTAACACTAATCTTAATTTATCCATTCCCCCCACCTTTCCTTTTAGATGAGCATAGTTTGTTTTCTAAGTCTGTGAGTGTCTTTCTCTGTGGAAATATGTTCATTTGTGTCAGTTATTAGATAACGCCTATAAGTGATATCATAGAATATAGGTCTTTTGCTTTCTGACTTACCTCATGTTTCATGATTACCTCCAGACTCATTTGTGGTGCCTCAGAGAGCAATGGTTCATTGTTTTCCATGGCTAATATTCCATTGTGTACATGGACCACTTCTTCTTTATCCATTCACCTCTTGTTGGATATTTTGATTGCTTCACTGTCTTGGCTATTGTGAATAAGGCTGCACTGCAGGTTTTTCGGTCTGTGTCTTCTCGATTCTTGTCTTCTCAGGTGAGAGGTCCAATGGTGCGCCTGCTGGATTGAATGCTACCTCCATTTTTACGTTTAAACACAGCTCCTTTCTTTTCTCACTATTGGCTGTTACCCCTTTACGTCTCACCAGCAGGTAGAGGGTACACAGTTCTCTAAAACCCCTTCAGCATTTATTGTTCATAGACATTTTGCTGATGGTCAGTCGACTGGTGTAAGTTGAAACTTTTTGTAGATTAGATTGCATTGGTCTAACACTCCCCTAGGTTGAGCTGTTATCCATTTTCCTTTTTTTTTAAAAGAGTGTGTGTAAAACTTAACTCTTCATACTCTCTTCTTGAAACATTTGCCTGTTTTAAATTTTTTGTCCATTCCCTACTTCAGCACAATTTTTTAGGGCAGGTGTCCTTTACAGCCCTGAGCCCTTGTGAATGTTAAGTGAACATTAGCTGTGACTTTAAAGCTGCTCTTGCAGGAAAAGGCCACAAGGTGGCAGCATTTCTCCTTTACCAAATTTGGTTACTAGGGAAACACAGCCTTAAGGGAAGTGGTGTTCTAGGTTGTAAATTAGAATGGAATGTGCCAGGAAAAAACCCTTTAAGGTTATGTCTCATTACTTCTTGTTCATAGTTGTAATTTACTTTTGATTTTTTATCCCAGCAAATATGACTACAATGGTTTGTTTGTTCTAGGTGTGCAAGATGTGGTTCTTTCACACATATACATGTATCTATTCTTCCTCGCATCCTTTTCCCACGTACGTCATGACACAATATTGAGTAGTCTTCTCCTGGTCTTCCGTACGTCTTTGGTGGTTATATATTTCACATGGTTTGTATATCTCTGTTAACCCCAATATGGTAATGTATCCAATCCTCATCCCTTTCTATGGGGTGAACCATAAGTTTTTTAATGAATCTGCGATTGCCTTTCTCTGTGGAAATATCTTCATTGGTATCAATTTTTAAGTAACTCCTAAAAGTGATGTGATAGGATATGTGTCTTTTGCTTTCTCACTTACTACAGGAGGCGTGATTACGTCTAGACTCATCTATGGTGCTTGCAAATGGCATGGTTTCATTTTTTCCCCAACGAATATTCCATCTGTACATGGAGGAGTTCTTCTTTGTCCCCCCATGTGTTGGTCGATTTTTTGGTTACTTCCATATCTTGGCTATTGTAATACTGTGCAATGCAGATTTGCCTGCCTGTGTCTTTCCAATTCTCTCTTCTTAGATTATAGGTCGAGGAGTGGGCCTGCTGGATCATATGGTAGATCGATGTTTACCTTTGTAAGGCACCTCCATTCTGTTCTCATTCGTGGCCCTTTCCAACTTACGTCCCACTTGAACTTGAGGGTATGCATTTCTCCACAACGCCTTCAGCATTTATTGTTTGTAGTTTTCTTGCTGATGGTTATTCTGACAAGTGTGAGCTGATACCTCTCTGTGCTTGAATTCGAATGTGCCACATGATCCGTTGAAGTTGAGCTTTAAGGCATGTCCTTTTTATTTTTCAAGCTGTGATTACCCCTTAGTTCTTCAAAGTGTTCTCTTTAAGTATGTGTCACATTTTGAAATGTTTTGGCCATTACCTCCCTCAAGACATTTTGAGGGCAGGTTTCATTTACAGTTCTGCAGTACTTGTTCCTATGAAATGACCATTAGCACAGGCTTTAAAGCCGCTTTGGCAGGTAACTGCCAGAGGACGGCAGCCTCTCTATGTCCCCCACCCTGGTAACTAGGGAAAAGCCCTTGCAGCCTGTGGTGTTTCTCGGTTATAAATTAGAGTGGAGTGTGCCCGGACAAACCCACACAAGCTGATGTCTCCTTACTTTTGTTGGATTTTGAAATTCAATTTTTATTTTTTATTGGAGTAATTTTCCACTGTGTACGTGGACCATTTCTACTTTGTGCATTCCTCGGTTGATGGACATTTTCATTGCTTCCAAGTGTTGGCTATGGTAAATATTGTTGGAGTGCACGATTGCCAGCCTGTGACTTTTGGATTCTCATTTTCTCAGGTGATAGGCCCAGCAGTGGGTGTGATTGATTGACTGGTAGCACCGTGTTTCCCTTTTCAAAGCACCTTCTTTGTGTTTTCATTAGTGGCTCTTACCACGTCCCCCTTAGAATCGAGGGTACGCATTTCTCCACAATCGCTTCAGCATTTATTGTGTGCAGCATTTATGCTAATGGCCCTTCTGGCTGCTGTGAGCTGATAGGTTTTTGTAATCTGGGTTTGCATGTCTTTGAAAATTCGTAAAACTCATCATTTCTCTCTACCGTTTTCTTTTCTGTTAAAAATAAAGAAAACAATTGGGAGTACAATACAACTCTTGAAATTGTCTTCTTGGAAGGTGGCCCTCTTTTGAATTTTTTGGTCGATTTTCCACCCCAGAATTGTTTTAGAGAGCAGGTGTCATTTACCGAAATGCAGTTTGGCGAATATTTTGTGACCTTTAGCAATGGGTTTAAAGCTGCTGTTGTGGGAAGTGGCCTCAAGGAGGCAGCATTTCTCCATTCCCAAAGCGGGGTACTAGGGCAGCAGAGCCTTTCTGGAAGTCATGTTCCTAGGTTGTAAATTACATTGGAATGTGCATGGAGAAACCCCCATAAGTTTATGTCTCATTATTTCTTCTTGGTTTTAATTTTTTTTTTTATTTGGGATAAAGCTTAGAATATTGTTTGTCCTAGGTGTACACAATCTGGTCCATTTGTACATTATATATGTGTATTCAAGTACAGATCCTCTTCCCATGTAAAATGTTACAGAGGGTTCCGCAGACCTCCCTTGCTATATGGTCGGTCTTTTCGAGATATGTATATAATATGCGTTTGTATACATATAGTAACACTAATCTTAATTTATCCATTCCCCCCACCTTTCCTTTTAGATGAGCATAGTTTGTTTCCTAAGTTTGTGAGTGTCTTTCTCTGTGGAAATATGTTCATTTGTGTCAGTTATTAGATAACGCCTATAAGTGATATCATAGAATATAGGTCTTTTGCTTTCTGACTTACCTCATGTTTCATGATTATCTCCAGACTCATTTGTGGTGCCTCAGAGAGCAATGGTTCATTGTTTTCCATGGCTAATATTCCATTGTGTACATGGACCACTTCTTTATCCATTCACCTCTTGTTGGACATTTTGATTGCTTCACTGTCTTGGCTATTGTGAATAAGGCTGCACTGCAGCTTTTGCGGCCTGTGTCTTCTCGATTCTTGTCTTCTCAGGTGAGAGGTCCAATGGTGCGCCTGCTGGATTGAATGGTACCTCCATTTTTACTTTTAAACACAGCTCCTTTCTGTTCTCATTATTGCCTGTTACCCCTTTACGTCTCACCAGCAGGTAGAGGGTACAAAGTTCTCTAAAACCCCTTCAGCATTTATTGTTCGTAGACTTTTTGCTGATGGTCAGTCGACTGGTGTAAGTTGAAACTTTTTGTAGATTAGATTGCATGGGTCTAACACTCCCCGAGGTTGAGCTGTTATCCATTTCCTTTTTTTTTAAAAGAGTGTGAGTAAAACTTAACTCTTCATACTCTCTTCTTGAAACATTTGCCTGTTTTGAATTTTTTGTCCATTCCCTACTTCAGCACAATTTTTTAGGGCAGGTGTCCTTTACAGCCCTTAGCCCTTGTGAATGTTAAGTGAACATTAGCTGTGACTTTAAAGCTGCTCTTGCAGGAAACGGCCACAAGGTGGCAGCATTACTCCTTTACCAAATTTGGTTACTAGGGAAACACAGCCTTAAGGGAAGTGGTGTTCTAGGTTGTAAATTAGAATGGAATGTGCCAGGAAAAAACCCTTTAAGGTTATGTCTCATTACTTCTTGTTCATAGTTGTAATTTACATTTGATTTTTTATCCCAGCAAATATGACTACAATGGTTTGTTTGTTCTAGGTGTGCAAGATGTGGTTCTTTCACACATATACATGTATCTATTCTTCCTTACATCCTTTTCCCACGTAGGTCATGACACAATGTTGAGTAGTCTTCTCCTGGTCTTCCATACGTCTTTGGTGGTTATATATTTCACATGGTTTGTATATCTCTGTTAACCCCAATATGGTAATGTATCCAAACCTCATCCCTTTCTATGGGGTGAACCATAAGTTTTTTAATGAATCTGCGATTGCCTTTCTCTGTGGAAATATCTTCATTGGTATCAATTTTTAAGTAACTCCTAAAAGTGATGTGATAGGATATGTGTCTTTTGCTTTCTCACTTACTATAGGAGGCGTGATTACGTCTGGACTCATCTATGGTGCTTGCAAATGGCATTGTTTCATTTTTTTCACTAGCGAATATTCCATCTGTACATGGAGGAGTTCTTCTTTGTCCTCCCATCTGTTGGTGGACTTTTTGGTTACTTCCATATCTTTGCTATTGTAATACTGTGTAATGCAGATTTGCCTGCCTGTGTCTTTCCAATTCTCTCTTCTTAGATTATAGGTCGAGGAGTGGGCCTGCTGGATCATATGGTAGATTGATGTTTACCTTTGTAAGGAACCTCCGTTCTGTTCTCATTCGTGGCCCTTTCCAACTTATGTCCCACTTGAACTTGAGGGTATGCATTTCTCCACAACGCCTTCAGCATTTATTGTTTGTAGTTTCCTTGCTGATGGTTATTCTGACAAGTGTGAGCTGATACCTCTCTGTGCTTGAATTCGAATGTGCCACATGATCCGTTGAAGTTGAACTTTAAGGCATGTCCTTTTTATTTTTCAAGCTGTGATTACCCCTTAGTTCTTCAAAGTGTTCTCTTTAAGTATGTGTCACATTTTGAAATGTTTTGGCCATTACCTCCCTCAAGACATTTTGAGGGCAGGTTTCATTTACAGTTCTGCAGTACTTGTTCCTATGAAATGACCATTAGCACAGGCTTTAAAGCCGCTTTGGCAGGTAACTGCCAGAGGGCGGCAGCCTTTCTATGTCCCCCACCCTGGTAACTAGGGAAAAGCCCTTGCGGCCTGTGGTGTTTCTCGGTTATAAGTTAGAGTGGAGTCTGCCCGGACAAACCCACACAAGCTGATGTCTCCTTACTTTTGTTGGATTTTGAAATTTAATTTTTGTTTTTTATTGGAGTAATTTTCCACTGTGTACGTGGACCACTTCTACTTTGTGCATTCCTCGGTTGATGGACATTTTCATTGCTTCCAAGTGTTGGCTATGGTAAATATTGTTGGAGTGCAGGATTGCCAGCCTGTGACTTTTGGATTCTCATTTTCTCAGGTGATAGGCCCAGCAGTGGGTGTGATTGATTGACTGCTAGCACCGTGTTTCCCTTTTCAAAGCACCTTCTTTGTGTTTTCATTAGTGGCTCTTACCACGTCCCCCTTAGAATGGAGGGTACGCATTTCTCCACAATCGCTTCAGCATTTATTGTGTGCAGCATTTATGCTAATGGCCCTTCTGGCTGCTGTGAGCTGATAGGTTTTTGTAATCTGGGTTTGCATGTCTTTGAAAATTCGTAAAACTCATCATTTCTCTCCACCGTTTTCTTTTCCGTTAAAAAAAAGGAAACAATTGGGAGTACAATACAACTCTTGAAATTGTCGTCTTGGAAGGTGGCCCTCTTTTGAATTTTTTGGTCGATTTTCCACCCCTGAATTGTTTTAGAGAGCAGGTGTCATTTACCGAAATGCAGTTTGGCGAATATTTTGTGACCTTTAGGAATGGGTTTAAAGCTGCTGTTGTGGGAAGTGGCCTCAAGGAAGCAGCATTTCTCCATTCCCAAAGCTGGGTACTAGGGCAGCAGAGCCTTTCTGGAAGTCATGTTCCTAGGTTGTAAATTACATTGGAATGTGCATGGAGAAACCCCCATAAGTTTATGTCTCTTTATTTCTTCTTGGTTTTAAATTTTTTTTTTTTATTTGGGGTAAAGCTTAGAATATTGTTTGTCCTAGGTGTACACAATCTGGTCCATTTGTACATTATATATGTGTATTCAAGTACAGATCCTCTTCCCATGTAAAATGTTACAGAGGGTTCCGCAGACCTCCCTTGCTATATGGTCGGTCTTTTCGAGATATGTATATAATATGCGTTTGTATACATATAGTAACACTAATCTTAATTTATCCATTCCCCCCACCTTTCCTTTTAGATGAGCATAGTTTTTTTTCTAAGTCTGTGCATGTCTTTCTCTGTGGAAATATGTTCATTTGTGTCAGTTATTAGATAACGCCTATAAGTGATATCATAGAATATAGGTCTTTTGCTTTCTGACTTACCTCATGTTTCATGATTATCTCCAGACTCATGTGTGGTGCCTCAGAGAGCAATGGTTCATTGTTTTCCATGGCTAATATTCCATTGTGTACATGGACCACTTCTTCTTTATCCATTCACCTCTTGTTCGATATTTTGATTGCTTCACTGTCTTGGCTATTGTGAATAAGGCTGCACTGCAGCTTTTTCGGTCTGTGTCTTCTCGATTCTTGTCTTCTCAGGTGAGAGGTCCAATGGTGCGCCTGCTGGATTGAATGCTACCTCCATTTTTACGTTTAAACACAGCTCCTTTCTTTTCTCACTATTGGCTGTTACCCCTTTACGTCTCACCAGCAGGTAGAGGGTACACAGTTCTCTAAAACCCCTTCAGCATTTATTGTTCGTAGACATTTTGCTGATGGTCAGTCGACTGGTGTAAGTTGAAACTTTTTGTAGATTAGATTGCATGGGTCTAACACTCCCCGAGGTTGAGCTGTTATCCATTTTCCTTTTTTTTTAAAAGAGTGTGTGTAAAACTTAACTCTTCATACTCTCTTCTTGAAACATTTGCCTGTTTTAAATTTTTTGTCCATTCCCTACTTCAGCACAATTTTTTAGGGCAGGTGTCCTTTACAGCCCTGAGCCCTTGTGAATGTTAAGTGAACATTATCTGTGACTTTAAAGCTGCTCTTGCAGGAAACGGCCACAAGGTGGCAGCATTTCTCCTTTACCAAATTTGGTTACTAGGGAAACACAGCCTTAAGGGAAGTGGTGTTCTAGGTTGTAAATTAGAATGGAATGTGCCAGGAAAAAACCCTTTAAGGTTATGTCTCATTACTTCTTGTTCATAGTTGTAATTTACTTTTGATTTTTTATCCCAGCAAATATGACTACAATGGTTTGTTTGTTCTAGGTGTGCAAGATGTGGTTCTTTCACACATATACATGTATCTATTCTTCCTCACATCCTTTTCCCACGTACGTCATGACACAATATTGAGTAGTCTTCTCCTGGTCTTCCGTACGTCTTTGGTGGTTATATATTTCACATGGTTTGTATATCTCTGTTAACCCCAATATGGTAATGTATCCAATCCTCATCCCTTTCTATGGGGTGAACCATAAGTTTTTTAATGAATCTGCGATTGCCTTTCTCTGTGGAAATATCTTCATTGGTATCAATTTTTAAGTAACTCCTAAAAGTGATGTGATAGGATATGTGTCTTTTGCTTTCTCACTTACTACAGGAGGCGTGATTACGTCTAGACTCATCTATGGTGCTTGCAAATGGCATGGTTTCATTTTTTCCCCAACGAATATTCCATCTGTACATGGAGGAGTTCTTCTTGGTCCACCCATGTGTTGGTGGATTTTTTGGTTACTTCCATATCTTGGCTATTGTAATACTGTGCAATGCAGATTTGCCTGCCTGTGTCTTTCCAATTCTCTCTTCTTAGATTGTAGGTCGAGGAGTGGGCCTGCTGGATCATATGGTAGATCGATGCTTACCTTTGTAAGGCACCTCCATTCTGTTCTCATTCATGGCCCTTTCCAACTTACGTCCCACTTGAAGTTGAGGGTATGCATTTCTCCACAACACCTTCAGCATTCATTGTTTGTAGTTTTCTTGCTGATGGTTATTCTGACAAGTGTGAGCTGATACCTCTCTGTGCTTGAATTCGAATGTGCCACATGATCCGTTGAAGTTGAGCTTTAAGGCATGTCCTTTTTATTTTTCAAGCTGTGATTACCCCTTAGTTCTTCAAAGTGTTCTCTTTAAGTATGTGTCACATTTTGAAATGTTTTGGCCATTACCTCCCTCAAGACATTTTGAGGGCAGGTTTCATTTACAGTTCTGCAGTACTTGTTCCTATGAAATGACCATTAGCACAGGCTTTAAAGCCGCTTTGGCAGGTAACTGCCAGAGGGCGGCAGCCTTTCTATGTCCCCCACCCTGGTAACTAGGGAATAGCCCTTGCGGCCTGTGGTGTTTCTCGGTTATAAGTTAGAGTGGAGTCTGCCCGGACAAACCCACACAAGCTGATGTCTCCTTACTTTTGTTGGATTTTGAAATTTAATTTTTATTTTTTATTGGAGTAATTTTCCACTGTGTACGTGGACCACTTCTACTTTGTGCATTCCTCGGTTGATGGACATTTTCATTGCTTCCAAGTGTTGGCTATGGTAAATATTGTTGGAGTGCACGATTGCCAGCCTGTAACTTTTGGATTCTCATTTTCTCAGGTGATAGGCCCAGCAGTGGGTGTGATTGATTGACTGGTAGCACCGTGTTTCCCTTTTCAAAGCACCTTCTTTGTGTTTTCATTAGTGGCTCTTACCACGTCCCCCTTAGAATGGAGGGTACGCATTTCTCCACAATCGCTTCAGCATTTATTGTGTGCAGCATTTATGCTAATGGCCCTTCTGGCTGCTGTGAGCTGATAGGTTTTTGTAATCTGGGTTTGCATGTCTTTGAAAATTCGTAAAACTCATCATTTCTCTCTACCGTTTTCTTTTCTGTTAAAAATAAAGAAAACAATTGGGAGTACAATACAACTCTTGAAATTGTCTTCTTGGAAGGTGGCTCTCTTTTGAATTTTTTGGTCGATTTTCCACCCCAGAATTGTTTTAGAGAGCTGGTGTCATTTACCGAAATGCAGTTTGGCGAATATTTTGTGACCTTTAGCAATGGGTTTAAAGCTGCTGTTGTGGGAAGTGGCCTCAAGGAGGCAGCATTTCTCCATTCCCAAAGCTGGGTACTAGGGCAGCAGAGCCTTTCTGGAAGTCATGTTCCTAGGTTGTAAATTACATTGGAATGTGCATGGAGAAACCCCCATAAGTTTATGTCTCATTATTTCTTCTTGGTTTTAATTTTTTTTTTATTTGGGATAAAGCTTAGAATATTGTTTGTCCTAGGTGTACACAATCTGGTCCATTTGTACATTATATATGTGTATTCAAGTACAGATCCTCTTCCCATGTAAAATGTTACAGAGGGTTCCGCAGACCTCCCTTGCTATATGGTCGGTCTTTTCGAGATATGTATATAATATGCGTTTGTATACATATAATAACACTAATCTTAATTTATCCATTCCCCCCACCTTTCCTTTTAGATGAGCCTAGTTTGTTTTCTAAGTCTGTGAGTGTCTTTCTCTGTGGAAATATGTTCATTTGTGTCAGTTATTAGATAACGCCTATACGTGATATCATAGAATATAGGTCTTTTGCTTTCCGACTTACCTCATGTTTCGTGATTATCTCCAGACTCATTTGTGGTGCCTCAGAGAGCAATGGTTCATTGTTTTCCATGGCTAATATTCCATTGTGTACATGGACCACTTCTTCTTTATCCATTCACCTCTTGTTGGACATTTTGATTGCTTCAATGTCTTGGCTATTGTGAATAAGGCTGCACTGCAGCTTTTTCAGTCTGTGTCTTCTCGATTCTTGTCTTCTCAGGTGAGAGGTCCAATGGTGCGCCTGCTGGATTGAATGGTACCTCCATTTTTACTTTTAAACACAGCTCCTTTCTGTTCTCATTATTGCCTGTTACCCCTTTACGTCTCACCAGCAGTTAGAGGGTACAAAGTTCTCTAAAACCCCTTCAGCATTTATCGTTTGTAGAATTTTGCTGATGGTCAGGCGACTGGGGTAGGTTGAAACTTTTTGTAGATTAGATTGCATGGGTCTAACACTCCGTGAGGTTGAGATTTTATCCATTTCCCTTTTTTTTTAAAAAGAGCGTGAGTAAAACTTAACTCTTCATACTCTCTTCTTGAAACATTTGCCTGTTTTGAGTTTTTTCGTCCTTTCCCTACTTCAGCACAATTTTTTAGGGCAGGTGTCCTTTAAAGCCCTGAGTCCTTGTGAATGTTAAGTGACCATTAGCTGTGAGTTTAAAGCTGTTCTTGCAGGAAACGGCCACAAGGTGGCAGCCTTTCCCCGTTACCAAATTTGTTTACTAGGGAAACAGAGCCTTAATGGAAGTGGTGTTCTAGGTTGTAAATTAGAATGGAATGTGCCAGGAGAAAGCCCTTTAAGTTTATGTCCTATTACTTCTTGTTCATAGTTGTAATTTACTTTTTATTTTTTATCCCAGCAAATATGACTACAATGGTTTGTTTGTTCTAGGTGTGCAAGATGTGGTTCTTTCACACATATACATGTATCTATTCTTCCTCGCATCCTTTTCCCACGTAGGTCATGACACAATGTTGAGTAGTCTTCCCCTGGTCTTCCGTACGTCTTTGGTGGTTATATATTTCACCTGGTTTGTATATCTCTGTTAACCCCAATATGGTAATGTATCCAATCCTCATCCCTTTCTATGGGGTGAACCATAAGTTTTTTAATGAATCTGCGATTGCCTTTCTCTGTGGAAATATCTTCATTGGTATCAATTTTTAAGTAACTCCTAAAAGTGATGTGATAGGATATGTGTCTTTTGCTTTCTCACTTACTATAGGAGGCGTGATTACGTCTGGACTCATCTATGGTGCTTGCAAATGGCATTGTTTCATTTTTTTCACTAGCGAATATTCCATCTGTACATGGAGGAGTTCTTCTTTGTCCCTCCATCTGTTGGTGGACTTTTTGGTTACTTCCATATCTTGGCTGTTTTAATACTGTGCAATGCAGATTTGCCTGCCTGTGTCTTTCCAATTATCTCTTCTTAGATTATAGGTCGAGGAGTGGGCCTGCTGGATCATATGGTAGATCGATGTTTACCTTTGTAAGGCACCTCCATTCTGTTCTCATTCGTGGCCCTTTCCAACTTACGTCCCACTTGAACTTGAGGGTATGCATTTCTCCACAACGCCTTCAGCATTTATTGTTTGTAGTTTTCTTGCTGATGGTTATTCTGACAAGTGTGAGCTGATACCTCTCTGTGCTTGAATTCGAATGTGCCACATGATCCGTTGAAGTTGAGCTTTAAGGCATGTCCTTTTTATTTTTCAAGCTGTGATTACCCCTTAGTTCTTCAAAGTGTTCTCTTTAAGTATGTGTCACATTTTGAAATGTTTTGGCCATTACCTCCCTCAAGACATTTTGAGGGCAGGTTTCATTTACAGTTCTGCAGTACTTGTTCTTATGAAATGACCATTAGCACAGGCTTTAAAGCCGCTTTGGCAGGTAACTGCCAGAGGGCGGCAGCCTTTCTATGTCCCCCACCCTGGTAACTAGGGAAAAGCCCTTGCGGCCTGTGGTGTTTCTCGGTTATAAGTTAGAGTGGAGTCTGCCCGGACAAACCCACACAAGCTGATGTCTCCTTACTTTTGTTGGATTTTGAAATTTAATTTTTATTTTTTATTGGAGTAATTTTCCACTGTGTACGTGGACCACTTCTACTTTGTGCATTCCTCGGTTGATGGACATTTTCATTGCTTCCAAGTGTTGGCTATGGTAAATATTGTTGGAGTGCACGATTGCCAGCCTGTGACTTTTGGATTCTCATTTTCTCAGGTGATAGGCCCAGCAGTGGGTGTGATTGATTGACTGGTAGCACCGTGTTTCCCTTTTCAAAGCACCTTCTTTGTGTTTTCATTAGTGGCTCTTACCACGTCCCCCTTAGAATGGAGGGTACGCATTTCTCCACAATCGCTTCAGCATTTATTGTGTGCAGCATTTATGCTAATGGCCCTTCTGGCTGCTGTGAGCTGATAGGTTTTTGTAATCTGGGTTTGCATGTCTTTGAAAATTCGTAAAACTCATCATTTCTCTCCACCGTTTTCCTTTCCGTTAAAAAAAAGCAAACAATTGGGAGAACAATACAACTCTTGAAATTGTCGTCTTGGAAGGTGGCCCTCTTTTGAATTTTTTGGTCGATTTTCCACCCCTGAATTGTTTTAGAGAGCAGGTGTCATTTACCGAAATGCAGTTTGGCGAATATTTTGTGACCTTTAGCAATGGGTTTAAAGCTGCTGTTGTGGGAAGTGGCCTCAAGGAAGCAGCATTTCTCCATTCCCAAAGCTGGGTACTAGGGCAGCAGAGCCTTTCTGGAAGTCATGTTCCTAGGTTGTAAATTACATTGGAATGTGCATGGAGAAACCCCCATAAGTTTATGTCTCATTATTTCTTCTTGGTTTTAATTTTTTTTTTTATTTGGGGTAAAGCTTAGAATATTGTTTGTCCTAGGTGTACACAATCTGGTCCATTTGTACATTATATATGTGTATTCAAGTACAGATCCTCTTCCCATGTAAAATGTCACAGAGGGTTCCGCAGACCTCCCTTGCTATATGGTGGGTCTTTTCGAGATATGTATATAATATGCGTTTGTATACATATAGTAACACTAATCTTAATTTATCCATTCCCCCCACCTTTCCTTTTAGATGAGCCTAGTTTCTTTTCTAAGTCTGTGAGTGTCTTTCTCTGTGGAAATATGTTCATTTGTGTCAGTTATTAGATAACGCCTATAAGTGATATCATAGAATATAGGTCTTTTGCTTTCTGACTTACCTCATGTTTCATGATTATCTCCAGACTCATGTGTGGTGCCTCAGAGAGCAATGGTTCATTGTTTTCCATGGCTAATATTCCATTGTGTACATGGACCACTTCTTCTTTATCCATTCACCTCTTGTTGGATATTTTGATTGCTTCACTGTCTTGGCTATTGTGAATAAGGCTGCACTGCAGGTTTTTCGGTCTGTGTCTTCTCGATTCTTGTCTTCTCAGGTGAGAGGTCCAATGGTGCGCCTGCTGGATTGAATGCTACCTCCATTTTTACGTTTAAACACAGCTCCTTTCTTTTCTCACTATTGGCTGTTACCCCTTTACGTCTCACCAGCAGGTAGAGGGTACACAGTTCTCTAAAACCCCTTCAGCATTTATTGTTCGTAGACTTTTTGCTGATGGTCAGTCGACTGGTGTAAGTTGAAACTTTTTGTAGATTAGATTGCATGGGTCTAACACTCCCCGAGGTTGAGCTGTTATCCATTTTCCTTTTTTTTTAAAAGAGTGTGTGTAAAACTTAACTCTTCATACTCTCTTCTTGAAACATTTGCCTGTTTTAAATTTTTTGTCCATTCCCTACTTCAGCACAATTTTTTAGGGCAGGTGTCCTTTACAGCCCTGAGCCCTTGTGAATGTTAAGTGAACATTAGCTGTGACTTTAAAGCTGCTCTTGCAGGAAACGGCCACAAGGTGGCAGCATTTCTCCTTTACCAAATTTGGTTACTAGGGAAACACAGCCTTAAGGGAAGTGGTGTTCTAGGTTGTAAATTAGAATGGAATGTGCCAGGAAAAAAACCTTTAAGGTTATGTCTCATTACTTCTTGTTCATAGTTGTAATTTACTTTTGATTTTTTATCCCAGCAAATATGACTACAATGGTTTGTTTATTCTAGGTGTGCAAGATGTGGTTCTTTCACACATATACATGTATCTATTCTTCCTCACATCCTTTTCCCACGTACGTCATGACACAATATTGAGTAGTCTTCTCCTGGTCTTCCGTACGTCTTTGGTGGTTATATATTTCACCTGGTTTGTATATCTCTGTTAACCCCAATATGGTAATGTATCCAATCCTCATCCCTTTCTATGGGGTGAACCATAAGTTTTTTAATGAATCTGCGATTGCCTTTCTCTGTGGAAATATCTTCATTGGTATCAATTTTTAAGTAACTCCTAAAAGTGATGTGATAGGATATGTGTCTTTTGCTTTCTCACTTACTATAGGAGGCGTGATTACGTCTGGACTCATCTATGGTGCTTGCGAATGGCATTGTTTCATTTTTTTCACTAGCGAATATTCCATCTGTACATGGAGGAGTTCTTCTTTGTCCCCCCATCTGTTGGTGGACTTTTTGGTTACTTCCATATCTTGGCTATTTTAATACTGTGCAATGCAGATTTGCCTGCCTGTTTCTTTCCAATTATCTCTTCTTAGATTATAGGTCGAGGAGTGGGCCTGCTGGATCATATGGTAGATCGATGTTTACCTTTGTAAGGCACCTCCATTCTGTTCTCATTCGTGGCCCTTTCCAACTTACGTCCCACTTGAACTTGAGGGTATGCATTTCTCCACAACGCCTTCAGCATTTATTGTTTGTAGTTTTCTTGCTGATGGTTATTCTGACAAGGGTGAGCTGATACCTCTCTGTGCTTGAATTCGAATGTGCCACATGATCCGTTGAAGTTGAGCTTTAAGGCATGTCCTTTTTATTTTTCAAGCTGTGATTACCCCTTAGTTCTTCAAAGTGTTCTCTTTAAGTATGTGTCACATTTTGAAATGTTTTGGCCATTACCTCCCTCAAGACATTTTGAGGGCAGGTTTCATTTACAGTTCTGCAGTACTTGTTCCTATGAAATGACCATTAGCACAGGCTTTAAAGCCGCTTTGGCAGGTAACTGCCAGAGGGCGGCAGCCTTTCTATGTCCCCCACCCTGGTAACTAGGGAAAAGACCTTGCGGCCTGTGGTGTTTCTCGGTTATAAGTTAGAGTGGAGTCTGCCCGGACAAACCCACACAAGCTGATGTCTTCTTACTTTTGTTGGATTTTGAAATTTAATTTTTATTTTTTATTGGAGTAATTTTCCACTGTGTACGTGGACCACTTCTACTTTGTGCATTCCTCGGTTGATGGACATTTTCATTGCTTCCAAGTGTTAGCTATGGTAAATATTGTTGGAGTGCACGATTGCCAGCCTGTGACTTTTGGATTCTCATTTTCTCAGGTGATAGGCCCAGCAGTGGGTGTGATTGATTGACTGGTAGCACCGTGTTTCCCTTTTCAAAGCACCTTCTTTGTGTTTTCATTAGTGGCTCTTACCACGTCCCCCTTAGAATGGAGGGTACGCATTTCTCCACAATCGCTTCAGCATTTATTGTGTGCAGCATTTATGCTAATGGCCCTTCTGGCTGCTGTGAGCTGATAGGTTTTTGTAATCTGGGTTTGCATGTCTTTGAGAATTCGTAAAACTCATCATTTCTCTCCACCGTTTTCTTTTCTGTTAAAAAAAAAGGAAACAATTGGGAGTACAATACAACTCTTGAAATTGTCTTCTTGGAAGGTGGCCCTCTTTTGAATTTTTTGTTCGATTTTCCACCCCAGAATTGTTTTAGAGAGCAGGTGTCATTTACCGAAATGCAGTTTGGCGAATATTTTGTGACCTTTAGCAATGGGTTTAAAGCTGCTGTTGTGGGAAGTGGCCTCAAGGAGGCAGCATTTCTCCATTCCCAAAGCTGAGTACTAGGGCAGCAGAGCCTTTCTGGAAGTCATGTTCCTAGGTTGTAAATTACATTGGAATGTGCATAGAGAAACCCCCATAAGTTTATGTCTCATTATTTCTTCTTCGTTTTAATTTTTTTTTTTATTTGGGATAAAGCTTAGAATATTGTTTGTCCTAGGTGTACACAATCTGGTCCATTTGTACATTATATATGTGTATTCAAGTACAGATCCTCTTCCCATGTAAAATGTTACAGAGGGTTCCGCAGACCTCCCTTGCTATATGGTCGGTCTTTTCGAGATATGTATATAATATGCGTTTGTATACATATAGTAACACTAATCTTAATTTATCCATTCCCCCCACCTTTCCTTTTAGATGAGCATAGTTTGTTTTCTAAGTCTGTGAGTGTCTTTCTCTGTGGAAATATGTTCATTTGTGTCAGTTATTAGATAACGCCTATACGTGATATCATAGAATATAGGTCTTTTGCTTTCCGACTTACCTCATGTTTCATGATTATCTCCAGACTCATTTGTGGTGCCTCAGAGAGCAATGGTTCATTGTTTTCCATGGCTAATATTCCATTGTGTACATGGACCACTTCTTCTTTATCCATTCACCTCTTGTTGGACATTTTGATTGCTTCAATGTCTTGGCTATTGTGAATAAGGCTGCACTGCAGCTTTTTCGGTCTGTGTCTTCTCGATTCTTGTCTTCTCAGGTGAGAGGTCCAATGGTGTGCCTGCTGAATTGAATGGTACCTCCATTTTTACTTTTAAACACAGCTCCTTTCTGTTCTCATTATTGCCTGTTACCCCTTTACGTCTCACCAGCAGGTAGAGGGTACAAAGTTCTCTAAAACCCCTTCAGCATTTATCGTTTGTAGACTTTTTGCTGATGGTCAGTCGACTGGGGTAAGTTGAAACTGTTTGTAGATTAGATTGCATGGGTCTAACACTCCCTGAGGTTGAGATTTTATCCATTTCCCTTTTTTTTTAAAAAGAGCGTGAGTAAAACTTAACTCTTCATACTCTCTTCTTGAAACATTTGCCTGTTTTGAGTTTTTTCGTCCTTTCCCTACTTCAGCAAAATTTTTTAGGGCAGGTGTCCTTTACAGCCCTGAGTCCTTGTGAATGTTAAGTGACCATTAGCTGTGAGTTTAAAGCTGTTCTTGCAGGAAACGGCCACAAGGTGGCAGCATTTCTCCTTTACCAAATTTGGTTACTAGGGAAACACAGCCTTAAGGGAAGTGGTGTTCTAGGTTGTAAATTAGAATGGAATGTGCCAGGAAAAAACCCTTTAAGGTTATGTCTCATTACTTCTTGTTCATAGTTGTAATTTACTTTTGATTTTTTATCCCAGCAAATATGACTACAATGGTTTGTTTGTTCTAGGTGTGCAAGATGTGGTTCTTTCACACATATACATGTATCTATTCTTCCTCGCATCCTTTTCCCACGTAGGTCATGACACAATGTTGAGTAGTCTTCCCCTGGTCTTCCATACGTCTTTGGTGGTTATATATTTCACCTGGTTTGTATATCTCTGTTAACCCCAATATGGTAATGTATCCAATCCTCATCCCTTTCTATGGGGTGAACCATAAGTTTTTTAATGAATCTGCGATTGCCTTTCTCTGTGGAAATATCTTCATTGGTATCAATTTTTAAGTAACTCCTAAAAGTGATGTGATAGGATATGTGTCTTTTGCTTTCTCACTTATTACAGGAGGCGTGATTACGTCTAGACTCATCTATGGTGCTTGCAAATGGCATGGTTTCATTTTTTTCACTAGCGAATATTCCATCTGTACATGGAGTAGTTCTTCTTTGTCCCCCCATGTGTTGGTGGATTTTTTGGTTACTTCCATAACTTGGCTGTTGTAATACTGTGCAATGCAGATTTGCCTGCCTGTGTCTTTCCAATTCTCTCTTCTTAGATTATAGGTCGAGGAGTGGGCCTGCTGGATCATATGGTAGATCGATGCTTACCTTTGTAAGGCACCTCCATTCTGTTCTCATTCATGGCCCTTTCCAACTTACGTCCCACTTGAAGTTGAGGGTATGCATTTCTCCACAACACCTTCAGCATTCATTGTTTGTAGTTTTCTTGCTGATGGTTATTCTGACAAGTGTGAGCTGATACATCTCTGTGCTTGAATTCGAATGTGCCACATGATCCGTTGAAGTTGAGCTTTAAGGCATGTCCTTTTTATTTTTCAAGCTGTGATTACCCCTTAGTTCTTCAAAGTGTTCTCTTTAAGTATGTGTCACATTTTGAAATGTTTTGGCCATTACCTCCCTCAAGACATTTTGAGGGCAGGTTTCATTTACAGTTCTGCAGTACTTGTTCTTATGAAATGACCATTAGCACAGGCTTTAAAGCCGCTTTGGCAGGTAACTGCCAGAGGGCGGCAGCCTTTCTATGTCCCCCACCCTGGTAACTAGGGAAAAGCCCTTGCGGCCTGTGGTGTTTCTCGGTTATAAGTTAGAGTGGAGTCTGCCCGGACAAACCCACACAAGCTGATGTCTCCTTACTTTTGTTGGATTTTGAAATTTAATTTTTATTTTTTATTGGAGTAATTTTCCACTGTGTACGTGGACCACTTCTACTTTGTGCATTCCTCGGTTGATGGACATTTTCATTGCTTCCAAGTGTTGGCTATGGTAAATATTGTTGGAGTGCAGGATTGCCAGCCTGTGACTTTTGGATTCTCATTTTCTCAGGTGATAGGCCCAGCAGTGGGTGTGATTGATTGACTGGTAGCACCGTGTTTCCCTTTTCAAAGCACCTTCTTTGTGTTTTCATTAGTGGCTCTTACCACGTCCCCCTTAGAATGGAGGGTACGCATTTCTCCACAATCGCTTCAGCATTTATTGTGTGCAGCATTTATGCTAATGGCCCTTCTGGCTGCTGTGAGCTGATAGGTTTTTGTAATCTGGGTTTGCATGTCTTTGAAAATTCGTAAAACTCATCATTTCTCTCCACCGTTTTCCTTTCCGTTAAAAAAAAGCAAACAATTGGGAGAACAATACAACTCTTGAAATTGTCGTCTTGGAAGGTGGCCCTCTTTTGAATTTTTTGGTCGATTTTCCACCCCTGAATTGTTTTAGAGAGCAGGTGTCATTTACCGAAATGCAGTTTGGCGAATATTTTGTGACCTTTAGGAATGGGTTTAAAGCTGCTGTTGTGGGAAGTGGCCTCAAGGAAGCAGCATTTCTCCATTCCCAAAGCTGGGTACTAGGGCAGCAGAGCCTTTCTGGAAGTCATGTTCCTAGGTTGTAAATTACATTGGAATGTGCATGGAGAAACCCCCATAAGTTTATGTCTCATTATTTCTTCTTGGTTTTAATTTTTTTTTTATTTGGGGTAAAGCTTAGAATATTGTTTGTCCTAGGTGTACACAATCTGGTCCATTTGTACATTATATATGTGTATTCAAGTACAGATCCTCTTCCCATGTAAAATGTCACAGAGGGTTCCGCAGACCTCCCTTGCTATATGTTCGGTCTTTTCAAGATATGTATATAATATGCGTTTGTATACATATAGTAACACTAATCTTAATTTATCCATTCCCCCCACCTTTCCTTTTAGATGAGCATAGTTTCTTTTCTAAGTCTGTGAGTGTCTTTCTCTGTGGAAATATGTTCATTTGTGTCAGTTATTAGATAACGCCTATAAGTGATATCATAGAATATAGGTCTTTTGCTTTCTGACTTACCTCATGTTTCATGATTATCTCCAGACTCATTTGTGGTGCCTCAGAGAGCAATGGTTCATTGTTTTCCATGGCTAATATTCCATTGTGTACATGGACCACTTCTTCTTTATCCATTCACCTCTTGTTGGATATTTTGATTGCTTCACTGTCTTGGCTATTGTGAATAAGGCTGCACTGCAGGTTTTTCGGTCTGTGTCTTCTCGATTCTTGTCTTCTCAGGTGAGAGGTCCAATGGTGCGCCTGCTGGATTGAATGCTACCTCCATTTTTACGTTTAAACACAGCTCCTTTCTTTTCTCACTATTGGCTGTTACCCCTTTACGTCTCACCAGCAGGTAGAGGGTACACAGTTCTCTAAAACCCCTTCAGCATTTATTGTTCGTAGACTTTTTGCTGATGGTCAGTCGACTGGTGTAAGTTGAAACTTTTTGTAGATTAGATTGCATGGGTCTAACACTCCCCGAGGTTGAGCTGTTATCCATTTTCCTTTTTTTTTAAAAGAGTGTGTGTAAAACTTAACTCTTCATACTCTCTTCTTGAAACATTTGCCTGTTTTAAATTTTTTGTCCATTCCCTACTTCAGCACAATTTTTTAGGGCAGGTGTCCTTTACAGCCCTGAGCCCTTGTGAATGTTAAGTGAACATTAGCTGTGACTTTAAAGCTGCTCTTGCAGGAAACGGCCACAAGGTGGCAGCATTTCTCCTTTACCAAATTTGGTTACTAGGGAAACACAGCCTTAAGGGAAGTGGTGTTCTAGGTTGTAAATTAGAATGGAATGTGCCAGGAAAAAAACCTTTAAGGTTATATCTCATTACTTCTTGTTCATAGTTGTAATTTACTTTTGATTTTTTATCCCAGCAAATATGACTACAATGGTTTGTTTATTCTAGGTGTGCAAGATGTGGTTCTTTCACACATATACATGTATCTATTCTTCCTCACATCCTTTTCCCACGTACGTCATGACACAATATTGAGTAGTCTTCTCCTGGTCTTCCGTACGTCTTTGGTGGTTATATATTTCACCTGGTTTGTATATCTCTGTTAACCCCAATATGGTAATGTATCCAATCCTCATCCCTTTCTATGGGGTGAACCATAAGTTTTTTAATGAATCTGCGATTGCCTTTCTCTGTGGAAATATCTTCATTGGTATCAATTTTTAAGTAACTCCTAAAAGTGATGTGATAGGATATGTGTCTTTTGCTTTCTCACTTACTATAGGAGGCGTGATTACGTCTGGACTCATCTATGGTGCTTGCAAATGGCATTGTTTCATTTTTTTCACTAGCGAATATTCCATCTGTACATGGAGGAGTTCTTCTTTGTCCCCCCATCTGTTGGTGGACTTTTTGGTTACTTCCATATCTTGGCTATTTTAATACTGTGCAATGCAGATTTGCCTGCCTGTTTCTTTCCAATTATCTCTTCTTAGATTATAGGTCGAAGAGTGGGCCTGCTGGATCATATGGTAGATCGATGTTTACCTTTGTAAGGCACCTCCATTCTGTTCTCATTCGTGGCCCTTTCCAACTTACGTCCCACTTGAACTTGAGGGTATGCATTTCTCCACAACGCCTTCAGCATTTATTGTTTGTAGTTTTCTTGCTGATGGTTATTCTGACAAGTGTGAGCTGATACCTCTCTGTGCTTGAATTCGAATGTGCCACATGATCCGTTGAAGTTGAGCTTTAAGGCATGTCCTTTTTATTTTTCAAGCTGTGATTACCCCTTAGTTCTTCAAAGTGTTCTCTTTAAGTATGTGTCACATTTTGAAATGTTTTGGCCATTACCTCCCTCAAGACATTTTGAGGGCAGGTTTCATTTACAGTTCTGCAGTACTTGTTCCTATGAAATGACCATTAGCACAGGCTTTAAAGCCGCTTTGGCAGGTAACTGCCAGAGGGCGGCAGCCTTTCTATGTCCCCCACCCTGGTAACTAGGGAAAAGAGCTTGCGGCCTGTGGTGTTTCTCGGTTATAAGTTAGAGTGGAGTCTGCCCGGACAAACCCACACAAGCTGATGTCTTCTTACTTTTGTTGGATTTTGAAATTTAATTTTTATTTTTTATTGGAGTAATTTTCCACTGTGTACGTGGACCACTTCTACTTTGTGCATTCCTCGGTTGATGGACATTTTCATTGCTTCCAAGTGTTAGCTATGGTAAATATTGTTGGAGTGCACGATTGCCAGCCTGTGACTTTTGGATTCTCATTTTCTCAGGTGATAGGCCCAGCAGTGGGTGTGATTGATTGACTGCTAGCACTGTGTTTCCCTTTTCAAAGCACCTTCTTTGTGTTTTCATTAGTGGCTCTTACCACGTCCCCCTTAGAATGGAGGGTACGCATTTCTCCACAATCGCTTCAGCATTTATTGTGTGCAGCATTTATGCTAATGGCCCTTCTGGCTGCTGTGAGCTGATAGGTTTTTGTAATCTGGGTTTGCATGTCTTTGAGAATTCGTAAAACTCATCATTTCTCTCCACCGTTTTCTTTTCTGTTAAAAAAAAAGGAAACAATTGGGAGTACAATACAACTCTTGAAATTGTCTTCTTGGAAGGTGGCCCTCTTTTGAATTTTTTGTTCGATTTTCCACCCCAGAATTGTTTTAGAGAGCAGGTGTCATTTACCGAAATGCAGTTTGGCGAATATTTTGTGACCTTTAGCAATGGGTTTAAAGCTGCTGTTGTGGGAAGTGGCCTCAAGGAGGCAGCATTTCTCCATTCCCAAAGCTGAGTACTAGGGCAGCAGAGCCTTTCTGGAAGTCATGTTCCTAGGTTGTAAATTACATTGGAATGTGCATAGAGAAACCCCCATAAGTTTATGTCTCATTATTTCTTCTTCGTTTTAATTTTTTTTTTTATTTGGGATAAAGCTTAGAATATTGTTTGTCCTAGGTGTACACAATCTGGTCCATTTGTACATTATATATGTGTATTCAAGTACAGATCCTCTTCCCATGTAAAATGTTACAGAGGGTTCCGCAGACCTCCCTTGCTATATGGTCGGTCTTTTCGAGATATGTATATAATATGCGTTTGTATACATATAGTAACACTAATCTTAATTTATCCATTCCCCCCACCTTTCCTTTTAGATGAGCATAGTTTGTTTTCTAAGTCTGTGAGTGTCTTTCTCTGTGGAAATATGTTCATTTGTGTCAGTTATTAGATAACGCCTATACGTGATATCATAGAATATAGGTCTTTTGCTTTCCGACTTACCTCATGTTTCATGATTATCTCCAGACTCATTTGTGGTGCCTCAGAGAGCAATGGTTCATTGTTTTCCATGGCTAATATTCCATTGTGTACATGGACCACTTCTTCTTTATCCATTCACCTCTTGTTGGACATTTTGATTGCTTCAATGTCTTGGCTATTGTGAATAAGGCTGCACTGCAGCTTTTTCGGTCTGTGTCTTCTCGATTCTTGTCTTCTCAGGTGAGAGGTCCAATGGTGTGCCTGCTGAATTGAATGGTACCTCCATTTTTACTTTTAAACACAGCTCCTTTCTGTTCTCATTATTGCCTGTTACCCCTTTACGTCTCACCAGCAGGTAGAGGGTACAAAGTTCTCTAAAACCCCTTCAGCATTTATCGTTTGTAGACTTTTTGCTGATGGTCAGTCGACTGGGGTAAGTTGAAACTGTTTGTAGATTAGATTGCATGGGTCTAACACTCCCTGAGGTTGAGATTTTATCCATTTCCCTTTTTTTTTAAAAAGAGCGTGAGTAAAACTTAACTCTTCATACTCTCTTCTTGAAACATTTGCCTGTTTTGAGTTTTTTCGTCCTTTCCCTACTTCAGCAAAATTTTTTAGGGCAGGTGTCCTTTACAGCCCTGAGTCCTTGTGAATGTTAAGTGACCATTAGCTGTGAGTTTAAAGCTGTTCTTGCAGGAAACGGCCACAAGGTGGCAGCATTTCTCCTTTACCAAATTTGGTTACTAGGGAAACACAGCCTTAAGGGAAGTGGTGTTCTAGGTTGTAAATTAGAATGGAATGTGCCAGGAAAAAACCCTTTAAGGTTATGTCTCATTACTTCTTGTTCATAGTTGTAATTTACTTTTGATTTTTTATCCCAGCAAATATGACTACAATGGTTTGTTTGTTCTAGGTGTGCAAGATGTGGTTCTTTCACACATATACATGTATCTATTCTTCCTCGCATCCTTTTCCCACGTAGGTCATGACACAATGTTGAGTAGTCTTCCCCTGGTCTTCCATACGTCTTTGGTGGTTATATATTTCACCTGGTTTGTATATCTCTGTTAACCCCAATATGGTAATGTATCCAATCCTCATCCCTTTCTATGGGGTGAACCATAAGTTTTTTAATGAATCTGCGATTGCCTTTCTCTGTGGAAATATCTTCATTGGTATCAATTTTTAAGTAACTCCTAAAAGTGATGTGATAGGATATGTGTCTTTTGCTTTCTCACTTATTACAGGAGGCGTGATTACGTCTAGACTCATCTATGGTGCTTGCAAATGGCATGGTTTCATTTTTTTCACTAGCGAATATTCCATCTGTACATGGAGTAGTTC
The DNA here is from genome assembly GCF_028021215.1 of Eschrichtius robustus. Classification (NCBI taxonomy): domain Eukaryota; kingdom Metazoa; phylum Chordata; class Mammalia; order Artiodactyla; family Eschrichtiidae; genus Eschrichtius; species Eschrichtius robustus. The sequence goes on along the minus strand of NW_027175141.1, from coordinate 210,940 downwards.
TTCTTTGTCCCCCCATGTGTTGGTGGATTTTTTGGTTACTTCCATAACTTGGCTGTTGTAATACTGTGCAATGCAGATTTGCCTGCCTGTGTCTTTCCAATTCTCTCTTCTTAGATTATAGGTCGAGGAGTGGGCCTGCTGGATCATATGGTAGATCGATGCTTACCTTTGTAAGGCACCTCCATTCTGTTCTCATTCATGGCCCTTTCCAACTTACGTCCCACTTGAAGTTGAGGGTATGCATTTCTCCACAACACCTTCAGCATTCATTGTTTGTAGTTTTCTTGCTGATGGTTATTCTGACAAGTGTGAGCTGATACATCTCTGTGCTTGAATTCGAATGTGCCACATGATCCGTTGAAGTTGAGCTTTAAGGCATGTCCTTTTTATTTTTCAAGCTGTGATTACCCCTTAGTTCTTCAAAGTGTTCTCTTTAAGTATGTGTCACATTTTGAAATGTTTTGGCCATTACCTCCCTCAAGACATTTTGAGGGCAGGTTTCATTTACAGTTCTGCAGTACTTGTTCTTATGAAATGACCATTAGCACAGGCTTTAAAGCCGCTTTGGCAGGTAACTGCCAGAGGGCGGCAGCCTTTCTATGTCCCCCACCCTGGTAACTAGGGAAAAGCCCTTGCGGCCTGTGGTGTTTCTCGGTTATAAGTTAGAGTGGAGTCTGCCCGGACAAACCCACACAAGCTGATGTCTCCTTACTTTTGTTGGATTTTGAAATTTAATTTTTATTTTTTATTGGAGTAATTTTCCACTGTGTACGTGGACCACTTCTACTTTGTGCATTCCTCGGTTGATGGACATTTTCATTGCTTCCAAGTGTTGGCTATGGTAAATATTGTTGGAGTGCAGGATTGCCAGCCTGTGACTTTTGGATTCTCATTTTCTCAGGTGATAGGCCCAGCAGTGGGTGTGATTGATTGACTGGTAGCACCGTGTTTCCATTTTCAAAGCACCTTCTTTGTGTTTTCATTAGTGGCTCTTACCACGTCCCCCTTAGAATGGAGGGTACGCATTTCTCCACAATCGCTTCAGCATTTATTGTGTGCAGCATTTATGCTAATGGCCCTTCTGGCTGCTGTGAGCTGATAGGTTTTTGTAATCTGGGTTTGCATGTCTTTGAAAATTCGTAAAACTCATCATTTCTCTCCACCGTTTTCCTTTCCGTTAAAAAAAAGCAAACAATTGGGAGAACAATACAACTCTTGAAATTGTCGTCTTGGAAGGTGGCCCTCTTTTGAATTTTTTGGTCGATTTTCCACCCCTGAATTGTTTTAGAGAGCAGGTGTCATTTACCGAAATGCAGTTTGGCGAATATTTTGTGACCTTTAGCAATGGGTTTAAAGCTGCTGTTGTGGGAAGTGGCCTCAAGGAAGCAGCATTTCTCCATTCCCAAAGCTGGGTACTAGGGCAGCAGAGCCTTTCTGGAAGTCATGTTCCTAGGTTGTAAATTACATTGGAATGTGCATGGAGAAACCCCCATAAGTTTATGTCTCATTATTTCTTCTTGGTTTTAATTTTTTTTTTATTTGGGGTAAAGCTTAGAATATTGTTTGTCCTAGGTGTACACAATCTGGTCCATTTGTACATTATATATGTGTATTCAAGTACAGATCCTCTTCCCATGTAAAATGTCACAGAGGGTTCCGCAGACCTCCCTTGCTATATGTTCGGTCTTTTCAAGATATGTATATAATATGCGTTTGTATACATATAGTAACACTAATCTTAATTTATCCATTCCCCCCACCTTTCCTTTTAGATGAGCATAGTTTCTTTTCTAAGTCTGTGAGTGTCTTTCTCTGTGGAAATATGTTCATTTGTGTCAGTTATTAGATAACGCCTATAAGTGATATCATAGAATATAGGTCTTTTGCTTTCTGACTTACCTCATGTTTCATGATTATCTCCAGACTCATTTGTGGTGCCTCAGAGAGCAATGGTTCATTGTTTTCCATGGCTAATATTCCATTGTGTACATGGACCACTTCTTCTTTATCCATTCACCTCTTGTTGGATATTTTGATTGCTTCACTGTCTTGGCTATTGTGAATAAGGCTGCACTGCAGGTTTTTCGGTCTGTGTCTTCTCGATTCTTGTCTTCTCAGGTGAGAGGTCCAATGGTGCGCCTGCTGGATTGAATGCTACCTCCATTTTTACGTTTAAACACAGCTCCTTTCTTTTCTCACTATTGGCTGTTACCCCTTTACGTCTCACCAGCAGGTAGAGGGTACACAGTTCTCTAAAACCCCTTCAGCATTTATTGTTCGTAGACTTTTTGCTGATGGTCAGTCGACTGGTGTAAGTTGAAACTTTTTGTAGATTAGATTGCATGGGTCTAACACTCCCCGAGGTTGAGCTGTTATCCATTTTCCTTTTTTTTTAAAAGAGTGTGTGTAAAACTTAACTCTTCATACTCTCTTCTTGAAACATTTGCCTGTTTTAAATTTTTTGTCCATTCCCTACTTCAGCACAATTTTTTAGGGCAGGTGTCCTTTACAGCCCTGAGCCCTTGTGAATGTTAAGTGAACATTAGCTGTGACTTTAAAGCTGCTCTTGCAGGAAACGGCCACAAGGTGGCAGCATTTCTCCTTTACCAAATTTGGTTACTAGGGAAACACAGCCTTAAGGGAAGTGGTGTTCTAGGTTGTAAATTAGAATGGAATGTGCCAGGAAAAAAACCTTTAAGGTTATGTCTCATTACTTCTTGTTCATAGTTGTAATTTACTTTTGATTTTTTATCCCAGCAAATATGACTACAATGGTTTGTTTGTTCTAGGTGTGCAAGATGTGGTTCTTTCACACATATACATGTATCTATTCTTCCTCACATCCTTTTCCCACGTAGGTCATGACACAATGTTGAGTAGTCTTCCCCTGGTCTTCCGTACGTCTTTGGTGGTTATATATTTCACCTGGTTTGTATATCTCTGTTAACCCCAATATGGTAATGTATCCAATCCTCATCCCTTTCTATGGGGTGAACCATAAGTTTTTTAATGAATCTGCGATTGCCTTTCTCTGTGGCAATATCTTCATTGGTATCAATTTTTAAGTAACTCCTAAAAGTGATGTGATAGGATATGTGTCTTTTGCTTTCTCACTTACTATAGGAGGCGTGATTACGTCTGGACTCATCTATGGTGCTTGCAAATGGCATTGTTTCATTTTTTTCACTAGCGAATATTCCATCTGTACATGGAGGAGTTCTTCTTTGTCCCCCCATCTGTTGGTGGACTTTTTGGTTACTTCCATATCTTGGCTATTGTAATACTGTGCAATGCAGATTTGCCTGCCTGTGTCTTTCCAATTATCTCTTCTTAGATTATAGGTCGAGGAGTGGGCCTGCTGGATCATATGGTAGATCGATGTTTACCTTTGTAAGGCACCTCCATTCTGTTCTCATTCGTGGCCCTTTCCAACTTACGTCCCACTTGAACTTGAAGGTATGCATTTCTCCACAACGCCTTCAGCATTTATTGTTTGTAGTTTTCTTGCTGATGGTTATTCTGACAAGTGTGAGCTGATACCTCTCTGTGCTTGAATTCGAATGTGCCACATGATCCGTTGAAGTTGAGCTTTAAGGCATGTCCGTTTTATTTTTCAAGCTGTGATTACCCCTTAGTTCTTCAAAGTGTTCTCTTTAAGTATGTGTCACATTTTGAAATGTTTTGGCCATTACCTCCCTCAAGACATTTTGAGGGCAGGTTTCATTTACAGTTCTGCAGTACTTTTTCCTATGAAATGACCATTAGCACAGGCTTTAAAGCCGCTTTGGCAGGTAACTGCCAGAGGACGGCAGCCTCTCTATGTCCCCCACCCTGGTAACTAGGGAAAAGCCCTTGCGGCCTGTGGTGTTTCTCGGTTATAAATTAGAGTGGAGTGTGCCCGGACAAACCCACACAAGCTGATGTCTCCTTACTTTTGTTGGATTTTGAAATTTAATTTTTATTTTTTATTGGAGTAATTTTCCACTGTGTACGTGGACCACTTCTACTTTGTGCATTCCTCGGTTGATGGACATTTTCATTGCTTCCAAGTGTTGGCTATGGTAAATATTGTTGGAGTGCACGATTGCCAGCCTGTGACTTTTGGATTCTCATTTTCTCAGGTGATAGGCCCAGCAGTGGGTGTGATTGATTGACTGCTAGCACCGTGTTTCCCTTTTCAAAGCACCTTCTTTGTGTTTTCATTAGTGGCTCTTACCACGTCCCCCTTAGAAAGGAGGGTACGCATTTCTCCACAATTGCTTCAGCATTTATTGTGTGCAGCATTTATGCTAATGGCCCTTCTGGCTGCTGTGAGCTGATAGGTTTTTGTAATCTGGGTTTGCATGTCTTTGAAAATTCGTAAAACTCATCATTTCTCTCCACCGTTTTCTTTTCCGTAAAAAAAAAGGAAACAATTGGGAGTACAATACAACTCTTGAAATTGTCGTCTTGGAAGGTGGCCCTCTTTTGAATTTTTTGGTCGATTTTCCACCCCTGAATTGTTTTAGAGAGCAGGTGTCATTTACCGAAATGCAGTTTGGCGAATATTTTGTGACCTTTAGGAATGGGTTTAAAGCTGCTGTTGTGGGAAGTGGCCTCAAGGAGGCAGAATTTCTCCATTCCCAAAGCTGGGTACTAGGGCAGCAGAGCCTTTCTGGAAGTCATGTTCCTAGGTTGTAAATTACATTGGAATGTGCATGGAGAAACCCCCATAAGTTTATGTCTCATTATTTCTTCTTGGTTTTAATTTTTTTTTTTTATTTGGGGTAAAGCTTAGAATATTGTTTGTCCTAGGTGTACACAATCTGGTCCATTTGTACATTATATATGTGTATTCAAGTACAGATCCTCTTCCCATGTAAAATGTCACAGAGGGTTCCGCAGACCTCCCTTGCTATATGGTCGGTCTTTTCAAGATATGTATATAATATGCGTTTGTATACATATAGTAACACTAATCTTAATTTATCCATTCCCCCCACCTTTCCTTTAGATGAGCATAGTTTGTTTTCTAAGTCTGTGAGTGTCTTTCTCTGTGGAAATATGTTCATTTGTGTCAGTTATTAGATAACGCCTATACGTGATATCATAGAATATAGGTCTTTTGCTTTCTGACTTACCTCATGTTTCATGATTATCTCCAGACTCATTTGTGGTGCCTCAGAGAGCAATGGTTCATTGTTTTCCATGGCTAATATTCCATTGTGTACATGGACCACTTCTTCTTTATCCATTCACCTCTTGTTGGATATTTTGATTGCTTCACTGTCTTGGCTATTGTGAATAAGGCTGCACTGCAGCTTTTTCGGTCTGTGTCTTCTCGATTCTTGTCTTCTCAGGTGAGAGGTCCAATGGTGCGCCTGCTGGATTGAATGCTACCTCCATTTTTACGTTTAAACACAGCTCCTTTCTTTTCTCACTATTGGCTGTTACCCCTTTACGTCTCACCAGCAGGTAGAGGGTACACAGTTCTCTAAAACCCCTTCAGCATTTATTGTTCGTAGACATTTTGCTGATGGTCAGTCGACTGGTGTAAGTTGAAACTTTTTGTAGATTAGATTGCATGGGTCTAACACTCCCCGAGGTTGAGCTGTTATCCATTTTCCTTTTTTTTTTTAAAGAGTGTGTGTAAAACTTAACTCTTCATACTCTCTTCTTGAAACATTTGCCTGTTTTAAATTTTTTGTCCATTCCCTACTTCAGCACAATTTTTTAGGGCAGGTGTCCTTTACAGCCCTGAGCCCTTGTGAACGTTAAGTGAACATTAGCTGTGACTTTAAAGCTGCTCTTGCAGGAAATGGCCACAAGGTGGCAGCATTTCTCCTTTACCAAATTTGGTTACTAGGGAAACACAGCCTTAAGGGAAGTGGTGTTCTAGGTTGTAAATTAGAATGGAATGTGCCAGGAAAAAACCCTTTAAGGTTATGTCTCATTACTTCTTGTTCATAGTTGTAATTTACTTTTGATTTTTTATCCCAGCAAATATGACTACAATGGTTTGTTTGTTCTAGGTGTGCAGGATGTGGTTCTTTCACACATATACATGTATCTATTCTTCCTCACATCCTTTTCCCACGTACTTCATGACACAATATTGAGTAGTCTTCTCCTGGTCTTCCGTACGTCTTTGGTGGTTATATATTTCACATGGTTTGTATATCTCTGTTAACCCCAATATGGTAATGTATCCAATCCTCATCCCTTTCTATGGGGTGAACCATAAGTTTTTTAATGAATCTGCGATTGCCTTTCTCTGTGGAAATATCTTCATTGGTATCAATTTTTAGGTAACTCCTAAAAGTGATGTGATAGGATATGTGTCTTTTGCTTTCTCACTTACTACAGGAGGCGTGATTACGTCTAGACTCATCTATGGTGCTTGCAAATGGCATGGTTTCATTTTTTCCCCAAAGAATATTCCATCTGTACATGGAGGAGTTCTTCTTTGTCCCCCCATGTGTTGGTGGATTTTTTGGTTACTTCCATATCTTGGCTATTGTAATACTGTGCAATGCAGATTTGCCTGCCTGTGTCTTTCCAATTCTCTCTTCTTAGATTATAGGTCGAGGAGTGGGCCTGCTGGATCATATGGTAGATCGATGCTTACCTTTGTAAGGCACCTCCATTCTGTTCTCATTCATGGCCCTTTCCAACTTACGTCCCACTTGAAGTTGACGGTATGCATTTCTCCACAACACCTTCAGCATTCATTGTTTGTAGTTTTCTTGCTGATGGTTATTCTGACAAGTGTGAGCTGATACCTCTCTGTGCTTGAATTCGAATGTGCCACATGATCCGTTGAAGTTGAGCTTTAAGGCATGTCCGTTTTATTTTTCAAGCTGTGATTACCCCTTAGTTCTTCAAAGTGTTCTCTTTAAGTATGTGTCACATTTTGAAATGTTTTGGCCATTACCTCCCTCAAGATATTTTGAGGGCAGGTTTCATTTACAGTTCTGCAGTACTTGTTCCTATGAAATGACCATTAGCACAGGCTTTAAAGCCGATTTGGCAGGTAACTGCCAGAGGGCGGCAGCCTTTCTATGTCCCCCACCCTGGTAACTAGGGAAAAGCCCTTGCGGCCTGTGGTGTTTCTCGGTTATAAATTAGAGTGGAGTGTACCCGGACAAACCCACACAAGCTGATGTCTCCTTACTTTTGTTGGATTTTGAAATTTAATTTTTATTTTTTATTGGAGTAATTTTCCACTGTGTACGTGGACCACTTCTACTTTGTGCATTCCTCGGTTGATGGACATTTTCATTGCTTCCAAGTGTTGGCTATGGTAAATATTGTTGGAGTGCACGATTGCCAGCCTGTGACTTTTGGATTCTCATTTTCTCAGGTGATAGGCCCAGCAGTGGGTGTGATTGATTGACTGCTAGCACCGTGTTTCCCTTTTCAAAGCACCTTCTTTGTGTTTTCATTAGTGGCTCTTACCACGTCCCCCTTAGAATGGAGGGTACGCATTTCTCCACAATCGCTTCAGCATTTATTGTGTGCAGCATTTATGCTAATGGCCCTTCTGGCTGCTGTGAGCTGATAGGTTTTTGTAATCTGGGTTTGCATATCTGTGAAAATTCGTAAAACTCATCATTTCTCTCCACCGTTTTCTTTTCTGTTAAAAAAAAAGGAAACAATTGGGAGTACAATACAACTCTTGAAATTGTCTTCTTGGAAGGTGGCCCTCTTTTGAATTTTTTGGTCGATTTTCCACCCCAGAATTGTTTTAGAGAGCAGGTGTCATTTACCGAAATGCAGTTTGGCGAATATTTTGTGACCTTTAGCAATGGGTTTAAAGCTGCTGTTGTGGGAAGTGGCCTCAAGGAGGCAGCATTTCTCCATTCCCAAAGCTGGGTACTAGGGCAGCAGAGCCTTTCTGGAAGTCATGTTCCTAGGTTGTAAATTACATTGGAATGTGCATGGAGAAACCCCCATAAGTTTATGTCTCATTATTTCTTCTTGGTTTTAATTTTTTTTTTTTTATTTGGGATAAAGCTTAGAATATTGTTTGTCCTAGGTGTACACAATCTGGTCCATTTGTACATTATATATGTGTATTCAAGTACAGATCCTCTTCCCATGTAAAATGTTACAGAGGGTTCCGCAGACCTCCCTTGCTATATGTTCGGTCTTTTCGAGATATGTATATAATATGCGTTTGTATACATATAGTAACACTAATCTTAATTTATCCATTCCCCCCACCTTTCCTTTTAGATGAGCCTAGTTTGTTTTCTAAGTCTGTGAGTGTCTTTCTCTGTGGAAATATGTTCATTTGTGTCAGTTATTAGATAACGCCTATACGTGATATCATAGAATATAGGTCTTTTGCTTTCCGACTTACCTCATGTTTCGTGATTATCTCCAGACTCATTTGTGGTGCCTCAGAGAGCAATGGTTCATTGTTTTCCATGGCTAATATTCCATTGTGTACATGGACCACTTCTTATTTATCCATTCACCTCTTGTTGGACATTTTGATTGCTTCAATGTCTTGGCTATTGTGAATAAGGCTGCACTGCAGCTTTTTCGGTCTGTGTCTTCTCGATTCTTGTCTTCTCAGGTGAGAGGTCCAATGGTGCGCCTGCTGGATTGAATGGTACCTCCATTTTTACTTTTAAACACAGCTCCTTTCTGTTCTCATTATTGCCTGTTACCCCTTTACGTCTCACCAGCAGGTAGAGGGTACAAAGTTCTCTAAAACCCCTTCAGCATTTATCGTTTGTAGACTTTTTGCTGATGGTCAGGCGACTGGGGTAGGTTGAAACTTTTTGTAGATTAGATTGCATGGGTCTAACACTCCCTGAGGTTGAGATTTTATCCATTTCCCTTTTTTTTTAAAAAGAGCGTGAGTAAAACTTAACTCTTCATACTCTCTTCTTGAAACATTTGCCTGTTTTGAGTTTTTTCGTCCTTTCCCTACTTCAGCACAATTTTTTAGGGCAGGTGTCCTTTAAAGCCCTGAGTCCTTGTGAATGTTAAGTGACCATTAGCTGTGAGTTTAAAGCTGTTCTTGCAGGAAACGGCCACAAGGTGGCAGCCTTTCCCCGTTACCAAATTTGGTTACTAGGGAAACAGAGCCTTAATGGAAGTGGTGTTCTAGGTTGTAAATTAGAATGGAATGTGCCAGGAGAAAGCCCTTTAAGTTTATGTCCTATTACTTCTTGTTCATAGTTGTAATTTACTTTTTATTTTTTATCCCAGCAAATATGACTACAATGGTTTGTTTGTTCTAGGTGTGCAAGATGTGGTTCTTTCACACATATACATGTATCTATTCTTCCTCGCATCCTTTTCCCACGTAGGTCATGACACAATGTTGAGTAGTCTTCCCCTGGTCTTCCGTACGTCTTTGGTGGTTATATATTTCACCTGGTTTGTATATCTCTGTTAACCCCAATATGGTAATGTATCCAATCCTCATCCCTTTCTATGGGGTGAACCATAAGTTTTTTAATGAATCTGCGATTGCCTTTCTCTGTGGCAATATCTTCATTGGTATCAATTTTTAAGTAACTCCTAAAAGTGATGTGATAGGATATGTGTCTTTTGCTTTCTCACTTACTATAGGAGGCGTGATTACGTCTGGACTCATCTATGGTGCTTGCAAATGGCATTGTTTCATTTTTTTCACTAGCGAATATTCCATCTGTACATGGAGGAGTTCTTCTTTGTCCCCCCATCTGTTGGTGGACTTTTTGGTTACTTCCATATCTTGGCTATTGTAATACTGTGCAATGCAGATTTGCCTGCCTGTGTCTTTCCAATTATCTCTTCTTAGATTATAGGTCGAGGAGTGGGCCTGCTGGATCATATGGTAGATCGATGTTTACCTTTGTAAGGCACCTCCATTCTGTTCTCATTCGTGGCCCTTTCCAACTTACGTCCCACTTGAACTTGAAGGTATGCATTTCTCCACAACGCCTTCAGCATTTATTGTTTGTAGTTTTCTTGCTGATGGTTATTCTGACAAGTGTGAGCTGATACCTCTCTGTGCTTGAATTCGAATGTGCCACATGATCCGTTGAAGTTGAGCTTTAAGGCATGTCCGTTTTATTTTTCAAGCTGTGATTACCCCTTAGTTCTTCAAAGTGTTCTCTTTAAGTATGTGTCACATTTTGAAATGTTTTGGCCATTACCTCCCTCAAGACATTTTGAGGGCAGGTTTCATTTACAGTTCTGCAGTACTTTTTCCTATGAAATGACCATTAGCACAGGCTTTAAAGCCGCTTTGGCAGGTAACTGCCAGAGGACGGCAGCCTCTCTATGTCCCCCACCCTGGTAACTAGGGAAAAGCCCTTGCGGCCTGTGGTGTTTCTCGGTTATAAATTAGAGTGGAGTGTGCCCGGACAAACCCACACAAGCTGATGTCTCCTTACTTTTGTTGGATTTTGAAATTTAATTTTTATTTTTTATTGGAGTAATTTTCCACTGTGTACGTGGACCACTTCTACTTTGTGCATTCCTCGGTTGATGGACATTTTCATTGCTTCCAAGTGTTGGCTATGGTAAATATTGTTGGAGTGCACGATTGCCAGCCTGTGACTTTTGGATTCTCATTTTCTCAGGTGATAGGCCCAGCAGTGGGTGTGATTGATTGACTGCTAGCACCGTGTTTCCCTTTTCAAAGCACCTTCTTTGTGTTTTCATTAGTGGCTCTTACCACGTCCCCCTTAGAAAGGAGGGTACGCATTTCTCCACAATTGCTTCAGCATTTATTGTGTGCAGCATTTATGCTAATGGCCCTTCTGGCTGCTGTGAGCTGATAGGTTTTTGTAATCTGGGTTTGCATGTCTTTGAAAATTCGTAAAACTCATCATTTCTCTCCACCGTTTTCTTTTCCGTAAAAAAAAAGGAAACAATTGGGAGTACAATACAACTCTTGAAATTGTCGTCTTGGAAGGTGGCCCTCTTTTGAATTTTTTGGTCGATTTTCCACCCCTGAATTGTTTTAGAGAGCAGGTGTCATTTACCGAAATGCAGTTTGGCGAATATTTTGTGACCTTTAGGAATGGGTTTAAAGCTGCTGTTGTGGGAAGTGGCCTCAAGGAGGCAGAATTTCTCCATTCCCAAAGCTGGGTACTAGGGCAGCAGAGCCTTTCTGGAAGTCATGTTCCTAGGTTGTAAATTACATTGGAATGTGCATGGAGAAACCCCCATAAGTTTATGTCTCATTATTTCTTCTTGGTTTTAAATTTTTTTTTTTATTTGGGGTAAAGCTTAGAATATTGTTTGTCCTAGGTGTACACAATCTGGTCCATTTGTACATTATATATGTGTATTCAAGTACAGATCCTCTTCCCATGTAAAATGTTACAGAGGGTTCCGCAGACCTCCCTTGCTATATGGTCGGTCTTTTCGAGATATGTATATAATATGCGTTTGTATACATATAGTAACACTAATCTTAATTTATCCATTCCCCCCACCTTTCCTTTTAGATGAGCCTAGTTTGTTTTCTAAGTCTGTGAGTGTCTTTCTCTGTGGAAATATGTTCATTTGTGTCAGTTATTAGATAACGCCTATACGTGATATCATAGAATATAGGTCTTTTGCTTTCCGACTTACCTCATGTTTCGTGAATATCTCCAGACTCATTTGTGGTGCCTCAGAGAGCAATGGTTCATTGTTTTCCATGGCTAATATTCCATTGTGTACATGGACCACTTCTTCTTTATCCATTCACCTCTTGTTGGACATTTTGATTGCTTCAATGTCTTGGCTATTGTGAATAAGGCTGCACTGCAGCTTTTTCGGTCTGTGTCTTCTCGATTCTTGTCTTCTCAGGTGAGAGGTCCAATGGTGCGCCTGCTGGATTGAATGCTACCTCCATTTTTACGTTTAAACACAGCTCCTTTCTTTTCTCACTATTGGCTGTTACCCCTTTACGTCTCACCAGCAGGTAGAGGGTACACAGTTCTCTAAAACCCCTTCAGCATTTATTGTTCGTAGACTTTTTGCTGATGGTCAGTCGACTGGTGTAAGTTGAAACTTTTTGTAGATTAGATTGCATGGGTCTAACACTCCCCGAGGTTGAGCTGTTATCCATTTTCCTTTTTTTTTAAAAGAGTGTGAGTAAAACTTAACTCTTCATACTCTCTTCTTGAAACATTTGCCTGTTTTGAATTTTTTGTCCATTCCCTACTTCAGCACAATTTTTTAGGGCAGGTGTCCTTTACAGCCCTGAGCCCTTGTGAACGTTAAGTGAACATTAGCTGTGACTTTAAAGCTGCTCTTGCAGGAAATGGCCACAAGGTGGCAGCATTTCTCCTTTACCAAATTTGGTTACTAGGGAAACACAGCCTTAAGGGAAGTGGTGTTCTAGGTTGTAAATTAGAATGGAATGTGCCAGGAAAAAACCCTTTAAGGTTATGTCTCATTACTTCTTGTTCATAGTTGTAATTTACTTTTGATTTTTTATCCCAGCAAATATGACTACAATGGTTTGTTTGTTCTAGGTGTGCAGGATGTGGTTCTTTCACACATATACATGTATCTATTCTTCCTCACATCCTTTTCCCACGTACTTCATGACACAATATTGAGTAGTCTTCTCCTGGTCTTCCGTACGTCTTTGGTGGTTATATATTTCACATGGTTTGTATATCTCTGTTAACCCCAATATGGTAATGTATCCAATCCTCATCCCTTTCTATGGGGTGAACCATAAGTTTTTTAATGAATCTGCGATTGCCTTTCTCTGTGGAAATATCTTCATTGGTATCAATTTTTAGGTAACTCCTAAAAGTGATGTGATAGGATATGTGTCTTTTGCTTTCTCACTTACTACAGGAGGCGTGATTACGTCTAGACTCATCTATGGTGCTTGCAAATGGCATGGTTTCATTTTTTCCCCAAAGAATATTCCATCTGTACATGGAGGAGTTCTTCTTTGTCCCCCCATGTGTTGGTGGATTTTTTGGTTACTTCCATATCTTGGCTATTGTAATACTGTGCAATGCAGATTTGCCTGCCTGTGTCTTTCCAATTCTCTCTTCTTAGATTATAGGTCGAGGAGTGGGCCTGCTGGATCATATGGTAGATCGATGCTTACCTTTGTAAGGCACCTCCATTCTGTTCTCATTCATGGCCCTTTCCAACTTACGTCCCACTTGAAGTTGACGGTATGCATTTCTCCACAACACCTTCAGCATTCATTGTTTGTAGTTTTCTTGCTGATGGTTATTCTGACAAGTGTGAGCTGATACCTCTCTGTGCTTGAATTCGAATGTGCCACATGATCCGTTGAAGTTGAGCTTTAAGGCATGTCCGTTTTATTTTTCAAGCTGTGATTACCCCTTAGTTCTTCAAAGTGTTCTCTTTAAGTATGTGTCACATTTTGAAATGTTTTGGCCATTACCTCCCTCAAGATATTTTGAGGGCAGGTTTCATTTACAGTTCTGCAGTACTTGTTCCTATGAAATGACCATTAGCACAGGCTTTAAAGCCGATTTGGCAGGTAACTGCCAGAGGGCGGCAGCCTTTCTATGTCCCCCACCCTGGTAACTAGGGAAAAGCCCTTGCGGCCTGTGGTGTTTCTCGGTTATAAATTAGAGTGGAGTGTACCCGGACAAACCCACACAAGCTGATGTCTCCTTACTTTTGTTGGATTTTGAAATTTAATTTTTATTTTTTATTGGAGTAATTTTCCACTGTGTACGTGGACCACTTCTACTTTGTGCATTCCTCGGTTGATGGACATTTTCATTGCTTCCAAGTGTTGGCTATGGTAAATATTGTTGGAGTGCACGATTGCCAGCCTGTGACTTTTGGATTCTCATTTTCTCAGGTGATAGGCCCAGCAGTGGGTGTGATTGATTGACTGCTAGCACCGTGTTTCCCTTTTCAAAGCACCTTCTTTGTGTTTTCATTAGTGGCTCTTACCACGTCCCCCTTAGAATCGAGGGTACGCATTTCTCCACAATCGCTTCAGCATTTATTGTGTGCAGCATTTATGCTAATGGCCCTTCTGGCTGCTGTGAGCTGATAGGTTTTTGTAATCTGGGTTTGCATATCTGTGAAAATTCGTAAAACTCATCATTTCTCTCCACCGTTTTCTTTTCTGTTAAAAAAAAGGAAACAATTGGGAGTACAATACAACTCTTGAAATTGTCTTCTTGGAAGGTGGCCCTCTTTTGAATTTTTTGGTCGATTTTCCACCCCAGAATTGTTTTAGAGAGCAGGTGTCATTTACCGAAATGCAGTTTGGCGAATATTTTGTGACCTTTAGCAATGGGTTTAAAGCTGCTGTTGTGGGAAGTGGCCTCAAGGAGGCAGCATTTCTCCATTCCCAAAGCTGGGTACTAGGGCAGCAGAGCCTTTCTGGAAGTCATGTTCCTAGGTTGTAAATTACATTGGAATGTGCATGGAGAAACCCCCATAAGTTTATGTCTCATTATTTCTTCTTGGTTTTAATTTTTTTTTTTTATTTGGGATAAAGCTTAGAATATTGTTTGTCCTAGGTGTACACAATCTGGTCCATTTGTACATTATATATGTGTATTCAAGTACAGATCCTCTTCCCATGTAAAATGTTACAGAGGGTTCCGCAGACCTCCCTTGCTATATGTTCGGTCTTTTCGAGATATGTATATAATATGCGTTTGTATACATATAGTAACACTAATCTTAATTTATCCATTCCCCCCACCTTTCCTTTTAGATGAGCCTAGTTTGTTTTCTAAGTCTGTGAGTGTCTTTCTCTGTGGAAATATGTTCATTTGTGTCAGTTATTAGATAACGCCTATACGTGATATCATAGAATATAGGTCTTTTGCTTTCCGACTTACCTCATGTTTCGTGATTATCTCCAGACTCATTTGTGGTGCCTCAGAGAGCAATGGTTCATTGTTTTCCATGGCTAATATTCCATTGTGTACATGGACCACTTCTTATTTATCCATTCACCTCTTGTTGGACATTTTGATTGCTTCAATGTCTTGGCTATTGTGAATAAGGCTGCACTGCAGCTTTTTCGGTCTGTGTCTTCTCGATTCTTGTCTTCTCAGGTGAGAGGTCCAATGGTGCGCCTGCTGGATTGAATGGTACCTCCATTTTTACTTTTAAACACAGCTCCTTTCTGTTCTCATTATTGCCTGTTACCCCTTTACGTCTCACCAGCAGGTAGAGGGTACAAAGTTCTCTAAAACCCCTTCAGCATTTATCGTTTGTAGACTTTTTGCTGATGGTCAGGCGACTGGGGTAGGTTGAAACTTTTTGTAGATTAGATTGCATCGGTCTAACACTCCGTGAGGTTGAGATTTTATCCATTTCCCTTTTTTTTAAAAAAGAGCGTGAGTAAAACTTAACTCTTCATACTCTCTTCTTGAAACATTTGCCTGTTTTGAGTTTTTTCGTCCTTTCCCTACTTCAGCACAATTTTTTAGGGCAGGTGTCCTTTAAAGCCCTGAGTCCTTGTGAATGTTAAGTGACCATTAGCTGTGAGTTTAAAGCTGTTCTTGCAGGAAACGGCCACAAGGTGGCAGCCTTTCCCCGTTACCAAATTTGGTTACTAGGGAAACAGAGCCTTAATGGAAGTGGTGTTCTAGGTTGTAAATTAGAATGGAATGTGCCAGGAGAAAGCCCTTTAAGTTTATGTCCTATTACTTCTTGTTCATAGTTGTAATTTACTTTTTATTTTTTATCCCAGCAAATATGACTACAATGGTTTGTTTGTTCTAGGTGTGCAAGATGTGGTTCTTTCACACATATACATGTATCTATTCTTCCTCGCATCCTTTTCCCACGTAGGTCATGACACAATGTTGAGTAGTCTTCCCCTGGTCTTCCGTACGTCTTTGGTGGTTATATATTTCACCTGGTTTGTATATCTCTGTTAACCTCAATATGGTAATGTATCGAATCCTCATCCCTTTCTATGGGGTGAACCATAAGTTTTTTAATGAATCTGCGATTGCCTTTCTCTGTGGCAATATCTTCATTGGTATCAATTTTTAAGTAACTCCTAAAAGTGATGTGATAGGATATGTGTCTTTTGCTTTCTCACTTACTATAGGAGGCGTGATTACGTCTGAACTCATCTATGGTGCTTGCAAATGACATTGTTTCATTTTTTTCACTAGCGAATATTCCATCTGTACATGGAGGAGTTCTTCTTTGTCCCCCCATCTGTTGGTGGACTTTTTGGTTACTTCCATATCTTTGCTATTTTAATACTGTGCAATGCAGATTTGCCTGCCTGTGTCTTTCCAATTATCTCTTCTTAGATTATAGGTCGAGGAGTGGGCCTGCTGGATCATATGGTAGATCGATGTTTACATTTGTAAGGCACCTCCATTCTGTTCTCATTCGTGGCCCTTTCCAACTTACGTCCCACTTGAACTTGAGGGTATGCATTTCTCCACAACGCCTTCAGCATTTATTGTTTGTAGTTTTCTTGCTGATGGTTATTCTGACAAGTGTGAGCTGATACCTCTCTGTGCTTGAATTCGAATGTGCCACATGATCCGTTGAAGTTGAGCTTTAAGGCATGTCCGTTTTATTTTTCAAGCTGTGATTACCCCTTAGTTCTTCAAAGTGTTCTCTTTAAGTATGTGTCACATTTTGAAATGTTTTGGCCATTACCTCCCTCAAGACATTTTGAGGGCAGGTTTCATTTACAGTTCTGCAGTACTTTTTCCTATGAAATGACCTTTAGCACAGGCTTTAAAGCCGCTTTGGCAGGTAACTGCCAGAGGACGGCAGCCTCTCTATGTCCCCCACCCTGGTAACTAGGGAAAAGCCCTTGCGGCCTGTGGTGTTTCTCGGTTATAAATTAGAGTGGAGTGTGCCCGGACAAACCCACACAAGCTGATGTCTCCTTACTTTTGTTGGATTTTGAAATTTAATTTTTATTTTTTATTGGAGTAATTTTCCACTGTGTACGTGGACCACTTCTACTTTGTGCATTCCTCGGTTGATGGACATTTTCATTGCTTCCAAGTGTTGGCTATGGTAAATATTGTTGGAGTGCACGATTGCCAGCCTGTGACTTTTGGATTCTCATTTTCTCAGGTGATAGGCCCAGCAGTGGGTGTGATTGATTGACTGCTAGCACCGTGTTTCCCTTTTCAAAGCACCTTCTTTGTGTTTTCATTAGTGGCTCTTACCACGTCCCCCTTAGAAAGGAGGGTAAGCATTTCTCCACAATCGCTTCAGCATTTATTGTGTGCAGCATTTATGCTAATGGCCCTTCTGGCTGCTGTGAGCTGATAGGTTTTTGTAATCTGGGTTTGCATGTCTTTGAAAATTCGTAAAACTCATCACTTCTCTCCACCGTTTTCTTTTCCGTTAAAAAAAAGGAAACAATTGGAAGTACAATACAACTCTTGAAATTGTCGTCTTGGAAGGTGGCCCTCTTTTGAATTTTTTGGTCGATTTTCCACCCCTGAATTGTTTTAGAGAGCAGGTGTCATTTACCGAAATGCAGTTTGGCGAATATTTTGTGACCTTTAGGAATGGGTTTAAAGCTGCTGTTGTGGGAAGTGGCCTCAAGGAGGCAGAATTTCTCCATTCCCAAAGCTGGGTACTAGGGCAGCAGAGCCTTTCTGGAAGTCATGTTCCTAGGTTGTAAATTACATTGGAATGTGCATGGAGAAACCCCCATAAGTTTATGTCTCATTATTTCTTCTTGGTTTTAAATTTTTTTTTTTTATTTGGGGTAAAGCTTAGAATATTGTTTGTCCTAGGTGTACACAATCTGGTCCATTTGTACATTATATATGTGTATTCAAGTACAGATCCTCTTCCCATGTAAAATGTCACAGAGGGTTCCGCAGACCTCCCTTGCTATATGGTCGGTCTTTTCAAGATATGTATATAATATGCGTTTGTATACATATAGTAACACTAATCTTAATTTATCCATTCCCCCCACCTTTCCTTTAGATGAGCATAGTTTGTTTTCTAAGTCTGTGAGTGTCTTTCTCTGTGGAAATATGTTCATTTGTGTCAGTTATTAGATAACGCCTATAAGTGATATCATAGAATATAGGTCTTTTGCTTTCTGACTTACCTCATGTTTCATGATTATCTCCAGACTCATTTGTGGTGCCTCAGAGAGCAATGGTTCATTGTTTTCCATGGCTAATATTCCATTGTGTACATGGACCACTTCTTCTTTATCCATTCACCTCTTGTTGGATATTTTGATTGCTTCACTGTCTTGGCTATTGTGAATAAGGCTGCACTGCAGCTTTTTCGGTCTGTGTCTTCTCGATTCTTGTCTTCTCAGGTGAGAGGTCCAATGGTGCGCCTGCTGGATTGAATGCTACCTCCATTTTTACGTTTAAACACAGCTCCTTTCTTTTCTCACTATTGGCTGTTACCCCTTTACGTCTCACCAGCAGGTAGAGGGTACACAGTTCTCTAAAACCCCTTCAGCATTTATTGTTCGTAGACTTTTTGCTGATGGTCAGTCGACTGGTGTAAGTTGAAACTTTTTGTAGATTAGATTGCATGGGTCTAACACTCCCCGAGGTTGAGCTGTTATCCATTTTCCTTTTTTTTTTTAAAGAGTGTGTGTAAAACTTAACTCTTCATACTCTCTTCTTGAAACATTTGCCTGTTTTAAATTTTTTGTCCATTCCCTACTTCAGCACAATTTTTTAGGGCAGGTGTCCTTTACAGCCCTGAGCCCTTGTGAACGTTAAGTGAACATTAGCTGTGACTTTAAAGCTGCTCTTGCAGGAAACGGCCACAAGGTGGCAGCATTTCTCCTTTACCAAATTTGGTTACTAGGGAAACACAGCCTTAAGGGAAGTGGTGTTCTAGGTTGTAAATTAGAATGGAATGGGCCAGGAAAAAACCCTTTAAGGTTATGTCTCATTACTTCTTGTTCATAGTTGTAATTTACTTTTGATTTTTTATCCCAGCAAATATGACTACAATGGTTTGTTTGTTCTAGGTGTGCAAGATGTGGTTCTTTCACACATATACATGTATCTATTCTTCCTCACATCCTTTTCCCACGTACTTCATGACACAATATTGAGTAGTCTTCTCCTGGTCTTCCGTACGTCTTTGGTGGTTATATATTTCACATGGTTTGTATATCTCTGTTAACCCCAATATGGTAATGTATCCAATCCTCATCCCTTTCTATGGGGTGAACCATAAGTTTTTTAATGAATCTGCGATTGCCTTTCTCTGTGGAAATATCTTCATTGGTATCAATTTTTAGGTAACTCCTAAAAGTGATGTGATAGGATATGTGTCTTTTGCTTTCTCACTTACTACAGGAGGCGTGATTACGTCTAGACTCATCTATGGTGCTTGCAAATGGCATGGTTTCATTTTTTCCCCAAAGAATATTCCATCTGTACATGGAGGAGTTCTTCTTTGTCCCCCCATGTGTTGGTGGATTTTTTGGTTACTTCCATATCTTGGCTATTGTAATACTGTGCAATGCAGATTTGCCTGCCTGTGTCTTTCCAATTCTCTCTTCTTAGATTATAGGTCGAGGAGTGGGCCTGCTGGATCATATGGTAGATCGATGCTTACCTTTGTAAGGCACCTCCATTCTGTTCTCATTCATGGCCCTTTCCAACTTACGTCCCACTTGAAGTTGACGGTATGCATTTCTCCACAACACCTTCAGCATTCATTGTTTGTAGTTTTCTTGCTGATGGTTATTCTGACAAGTGTGAGCTGATACCTCTCTGTGCTTGAATTCGAATGTGCCACATGATCCGTTGAAGTTGAGCTTTAAGGCATGTCCGTTTTATTTTTCAAGCTGTGATTACCCCTTAGTTCTTCAAAGTGTTCTCTTTAAGTATGTGTCACATTTTGAAATGTTTTGGCCATTACCTCCCTCAAGATATTTTGAGGGCAGGTTTCATTTACAGTTCTGCAGTACTTGTTCCTATGAAATGACCATTAGCACAGGCTTTAAAGCCGCTTTGGCAGGTAACTGCCAGAGGGCGGCAGCCTTTCTATGTCCCCCACCCTGGTAACTAGGGAAAAGCCCTTGCGGCCTGTGGTGTTTCTCGGTTATAAATTAGAGTGGAGTGTACCCGGACAAACCCACACAAGCTGATGTCTCCTTACTTTTGTTGGATTTTGAAATTTAATTTTTATTTTTTATTGGAGTAATTTTCCACTGTGTACGTGGACCACTTCTACTTTGTGCATTCCTCGGTTGATGGACATTTTCATTGCTTCCAAGTGTTGGCTATGGTAAATATTGTTGGAGTGCACGATTGCCAGCCTGTGACTTTTGGATTCTCATTTTCTCAGGTGATAGGCCCAGCAGTGGGTGTGATTGATTGACTGCTAGCACCGTGTTTCCCTTTTCAAAGCACCTTCTTTGTGTTTTCATTAGTGGCTCTTACCACGTCCCCCTTAGAATGGAGGGTACGCATTTCTCCACAATCGCTTCAGCATTTATTGTGTGCAGCATTTATGCTAATGGCCCTTCTGGCTGCTGTGAGCTGATAGGTTTTTGTAATCTGGGTTTGCATATCTGTGAAAATTCGTAAAACTCATCATTTCTCTCCACCGTTTTCTTTTCTGTTAAAAATAAAGAAAACAATTGGGAGTACAATACAACTCTTGAAATTGTCTTCTTGGAAGGTGGCCCTCTTTTGAATTTTTTGGTCGATTTTCCACCCCAGAATTGTTTTAGAGAGCAGGTGTCATTTACCGAAATGCAGTTTGGCGAATATTTTGTGACCTTTAGCAATGGGTTTAAAGCTGCTGTTGTGGGAAGTGGCCTCAAGGAGGCAGCATTTCTCCATTCCCAAAGCTGGGTACTAGGGCAGCAGAGCCTTTCTGGAAGTCATGTTCCTAGGTTGTAAATTACATTGGAATGTGCATGGAGAAACCCCCATAAGTTTATGTCTCATTATTTCTTCTTGGTTTTAATTTTTTTTTTTTATTTGGGATAAATCTTAGAATATTGTTTGTCCTAGGTGTACACAATCTGGTCCATTTGTACATTATATATGTGTATTCAAGTACAGATCCTCTTCCCATGTAAAATGTTACAGAGGGTTCCGCAGACCTCCCTTGCTATATGGTCGGTCTTTTCGAGATATGTATATAATATGCGTTTGTATACATATAGTAACACTAATCTTAATTTATCCATTCCCCCCACCTTTCCTTTTAGATGAGCCTAGTTTGTTTTCTAAGTCTGTGAGTGTCTTTCTCTGTGGAAATATGTTCATTTGTGTCAGTTATTAGATAACGCCTATACGTGATATCATAGAATATAGGTCTTTTGCTTTCCGACTTACCTCATGTTTCGTGAATATCTCCAGACTCATTTGTGGTGCCTCAGAGAGCAATGGTTCATTGTTTTCCATGGCTAATATTCCATTGTGTACATGGACCACTTCTTCTTTATCCATTCACCTCTTGTTGGACATTTTGATTGCTTCAATGTCTTGGCTATTGTGAATAAGGCTGCACTGCAGCTTTTTCGGTCTGTGTCTTCTCGATTCTTGTCTTCTCAGGTGAGAGGTCCAATGGTGCGCCTGCTGGATTGAATGCTACCTCCATTTTTACGTTTAAACACAGCTCCTTTCTTTTCTCACTATTGGCTGTTACCCCTTTACGTCTCACCAGCAGGTAGAGGGTACACAGTTCTCTAAAACCCCTTCAGCATTTATTGTTCGTAGACTTTTTGCTGATGGTCAGTCGACTGGTGTAAGTTGAAACTTTTTGTAGATTAGATTGCATGGGTCTAACACTCCCCGAGGTTGAGCTGTTATCCATTTTCCTTTTTTTTTAAAAGAGTGTGAGTAAAACTTAACTCTTCATACTCTCTTCTTGAAACATTTGCCTGTTTTGAATTTTTTGTCCATTCCCTACTTCAGCACAATTTTTTAGGGCAGGTGTCCTTTACAGCCCTGAGCCCTTGTGAACGTTAAGTGAACATTAGCTGTGACTTTAAAGCTGCTCTTGCAGGAAATGGCCACAAGGTGGCAGCATTTCTCCTTTACCAAATTTGGTTACTAGGGAAACACAGCCTTAAGGGAAGTGGTGTTCTAGGTTGTAAATTAGAATGGAATGTGCCAGGAAAAAACCCTTTAAGGTTATGTCTCATTACTTCTTGTTCATAGTTGTAATTTACTTTTGATTTTTTATCCCAGCAAATATGACTACAATGGTTTGTTTGTTCTAGGTGTGCAGGATGTGGTTCTTTCACACATATACATGTATCTATTCTTCCTCACATCCTTTTCCCACGTACTTCATGACACAATATTGAGTAGTCTTCTCCTGGTCTTCCGTACGTCTTTGGTGGTTATATATTTCACATGGTTTGTATATCTCTGTTAACCCCAATATGGTAATGTATCCAATCCTCATCCCTTTCTATGGGGTGAACCATAAGTTTTTTAATGAATCTGCGATTGCCTTTCTCTGTGGAAATATCTTCATTGGTATCAATTTTTAGGTAACTCCTAAAAGTGATGTGATAGGATATGTGTCTTTTGCTTTCTCACTTACTACAGGAGGCGTGATTACGTCTAGACTCATCTATGGTGCTTGCAAATGGCATGGTTTCATTTTTTCCCCAAAGAATATTCCATCTGTACATGGAGGAGTTCTTCTTTGTCCCCCCATGTGTTGGTGGATTTTTTGGTTACTTCCATATCTTGGCTATTGTAATACTGTGCAATGCAGATTTGCCTGCCTGTGTCTTTCCAATTCTCTCTTCTTAGATTATAGGTCGAGGAGTGGGCCTGCTGGATCATATGGTAGATCGATGCTTACCTTTGTAAGGCACCTCCATTCTGTTCTCATTCATGGCCCTTTCCAACTTACGTCCCACTTGAAGTTGACGGTATGCATTTCTCCACAACACCTTCAGCATTCATTGTTTGTAGTTTTCTTGCTGATGGTTATTCTGACAAGTGTGAGCTGATACCTCTCTGTGCTTGAATTCGAATGTGCCACATGATCCGTTGAAGTTGAGCTTTAAGGCATGTCCGTTTTATTTTTCAAGCTGTGATTACCCCTTAGTTCTTCAAAGTGTTCTCTTTAAGTATGTGTCACATTTTGAAATGTTTTGGCCATTACCTCCCTCAAGATATTTTGAGGGCAGGTTTCATTTACAGTTCTGCAGTACTTGTTCCTATGAAATGACCATTAGCACAGGCTTTAAAGCCGATTTGGCAGGTAACTGCCAGAGGGCGGCAGCCTTTCTATGTCCCCCACCCTGGTAACTAGGGAAAAGCCCTTGCGGCCTGTGGTGTTTCTCGGTTATAAATTAGAGTGGAGTGTACCCGGACAAACCCACACAAGCTGATGTCTCCTTACTTTTGTTGGATTTTGAAATTTAATTTTTATTTTTTATTGGAGTAATTTTCCACTGTGTACGTGGACCACTTCTACTTTGTGCATTCCTCGGTTGATGGACATTTTCATTGCTTCCAAGTGTTGGCTATGGTAAATATTGTTGGAGTGCACGATTGCCAGCCTGTGACTTTTGGATTCTCATTTTCTCAGGTGATAGGCCCAGCAGTGGGTGTGATTGATTGACTGCTAGCACCGTGTTTCCCTTTTCAAAGCACCTTCTTTGTGTTTTCATTAGTGGCTCTTACCACGTCCCCCTTAGAATCGAGGGTACGCATTTCTCCACAATCGCTTCAGCATTTATTGTGTGCAGCATTTATGCTAATGGCCCTTCTGGCTGCTGTGAGCTGATAGGTTTTTGTAATCTGGGTTTGCATATCTGTGAAAATTCGTAAAACTCATCATTTCTCTCCACCGTTTTCTTTTCTGTTAAAAAAAAAGGAAACAATTGGGAGTACAATACAACTCTTGAAATTGTCTTCTTGGAAGGTGGCCCTCTTTTGAATTTTTTGGTCGATTTTCCACCCCAGAATTGTTTTAGAGAGCAGGTGTCATTTACCGAAATGCAGTTTGGCGAATATTTTGTGACCTTTAGCAATGGGTTTAAAGCTGCTGTTGTGGGAAGTGGCCTCAAGGAGGCAGCATTTCTCCATTCCCAAAGCTGGGTACTAGGGCAGCAGAGCCTTTCTGGAAGTCATGTTCCTAGGTTGTAAATTACATTGGAATGTGCATGGAGAAACCCCCATAAGTTTATGTCTCATTATTTCTTCTTGGTTTTAATTTTTTTTTTTTTATTTGGGATAAAGCTTAGAATATTGTTTGTCCTAGGTGTACACAATCTGGTCCATTTGTACATTATATATGTGTATTCAAGTACAGATCCTCTTCCCATGTAAAATGTTACAGAGGGTTCCGCAGACCTCCCTTGCTATATGTTCGGTCTTTTCGAGATATGTATATAATATGCGTTTGTATACATATAGTAACACTAATCTTAATTTATCCATTCCCCCCACCTTTCCTTTTAGATGAGCCTAGTTTGTTTTCTAAGTCTGTGAGTGTCTTTCTCTGTGGAAATATGTTCATTTGTGTCAGTTATTAGATAACGCCTATACGTGATATCATAGAATATAGGTCTTTTGCTTTCCGACTTACCTCATGTTTCGTGATTATCTCCAGACTCATTTGTGGTGCCTCAGAGAGCAATGGTTCATTGTTTTCCATGGCTAATATTCCATTGTGTACATGGACCACTTCTTATTTATCCATTCACCTCTTGTTGGACATTTTGATTGCTTCAATGTCTTGGCTATTGTGAATAAGGCTGCACTGCAGCTTTTTCGGTCTGTGTCTTCTCGATTCTTGTCTTCTCAGGTGAGAGGTCCAATGGTGCGCCTGCTGGATTGAATGGTACCTCCATTTTTACTTTTAAACACAGCTCCTTTCTGTTCTCATTATTGCCTGTTACCCCTTTACGTCTCACCAGCAGGTAGAGGGTACAAAGTTCTCTAAAACCCCTTCAGCATTTATCGTTTGTAGACTTTTTGCTGATGGTCAGGCGACTGGGGTAGGTTGAAACTTTTTGTAGATTAGATTGCATGGGTCTAACACTCCGTGAGGTTGAGATTTTATCCATTTCCCTTTTTTTTTAAAAAGAGCGTGAGTAAAACTTAACTCTTCATACTCTCTTCTTGAAACATTTGCCTGTTTTGAGTTTTTTCGTCCTTTCCCTACTTCAGCACAATTTTTTAGGGCAGGTGTCCTTTAAAGCCCTGAGTCCTTGTGAATGTTAAGTGACCATTAGCTGTGAGTTTAAAGCTGTTCTTGCAGGAAACGGCCACAAGGTGGCAGCCTTTCCCCGTTACCAAATTTGGTTACTAGGGAAACAGAGCCTTAATGGAAGTGGTGTTCTAGGTTGTAAATTAGAATGGAATGTGCCAGGAGAAAGCCCTTTAAGTTTATGTCCTATTACTTCTTGTTCATAGTTGTAATTTACTTTTTATTTTTTATCCCAGCAAATATGACTACAATGGTTTGTTTGTTCTAGGTGTGCAAGATGTGGTTCTTTCACACATATACATGTATCTATTCTTCCTCGCATCCTTTTCCCACGTAGGTCATGACACAATGTTGAGTAGTCTTCCCCTGGTCTTCCGTACGTCTTTGGTGGTTATATATTTCACCTGGTTTGTATATCTCTGTTAACCTCAATATGGTAATGTATCGAATCCTCATCCCTTTCTATGGGGTGAACCATAAGTTTTTTAATGAATCTGCGATTGCCTTTCTCTGTGGCAATATCTTCATTGGTATCAATTTTTAAGTAACTCCTAAAAGTGATGTGATAGGATATGTGTCTTTTGCTTTCTCACTTACTATAGGAGGCGTGATTACGTCTGAACTCATCTATGGTGCTTGCAAATGACATTGTTTCATTTTTTTCACTAGCGAATATTCCATCTGTACATGGAGGAGTTCTTCTTTGTCCCCCCATCTGTTGGTGGACTTTTTGGTTACTTCCATATCTTTGCTATTTTAATACTGTGCAATGCAGATTTGCCTGCCTGTGTCTTTCCAATTATCTCTTCTTAGATTATAGGTCGAGGAGTGGGCCTGCTGGATCATATGGTAGATCGATGTTTACATTTGTAAGGCACCTCCATTCTGTTCTCATTCGTGGCCCTTTCCAACTTACGTCCCACTTGAACTTGAGGGTATGCATTTCTCCACAACGCCTTCAGCATTTATTGTTTGTAGTTTTCTTGCTGATGGTTATTCTGACAAGTGTGAGCTGATACCTCTCTGTGCTTGAATTCGAATGTGCCACATGATCCGTTGAAGTTGAGCTTTAAGGCATGTCCGTTTTATTTTTCAAGCTGTGATTACCCCTTAGTTCTTCAAAGTGTTCTCTTTAAGTATGTGTCACATTTTGAAATGTTTTGGCCATTACCTCCCTCAAGACATTTTGAGGGCAGGTTTCATTTACAGTTCTGCAGTACTTTTTCCTATGAAATGACCTTTAGCACAGGCTTTAAAGCCGCTTTGGCAGGTAACTGCCAGAGGACGGCAGCCTCTCTATGTCCCCCACCCTGGTAACTAGGGAAAAGCCCTTGCGGCCTGTGGTGTTTCTCGGTTATAAATTAGAGTGGAGTGTGCCCGGACAAACCCACACAAGCTGATGTCTCCTTACTTTTGTTGGATTTTGAAATTTAATTTTTATTTTTTATTGGAGTAATTTTCCACTGTGTACGTGGACCACTTCTACTTTGTGCATTCCTCGGTTGATGGACATTTTCATTGCTTCCAAGTGTTGGCTATGGTAAATATTGTTGGAGTGCACGATTGCCAGCCTGTGACTTTTGGATTCTCATTTTCTCAGGTGATAGGCCCAGCAGTGGGTGTGATTGATTGACTGCTAGCACCGTGTTTCCCTTTTCAAAGCACCTTCTTTGTGTTTTCATTAGTGGCTCTTACCACGTCCCCCTTAGAAAGGAGGGTAAGCATTTCTCCACAATCGCTTCAGCATTTATTGTGTGCAGCATTTATGCTAATGGCCCTTCTGGCTGCTGTGAGCTGATAGGTTTTTGTAATCTGGGTTTGCATGTCTTTGAAAATTCGTAAAACTCATCACTTCTCTCCACCGTTTTCTTTTCCGTTAAAAAAAAGGAAACAATTGGAAGTACAATACAACTCTTGAAATTGTCGTCTTGGAAGGTGGCCCTCTTTTGAATTTTTTGGTCGATTTTCCACCCCTGAATTGTTTTAGAGAGCAGGTGTCATTTACCGAAATGCAGTTTGGCGAATATTTTGTGACCTTTAGGAATGGGTTTAAAGCTGCTGTTGTGGGAAGTGGCCTCAAGGAGGCAGAATTTCTCCATTCCCAAAGCTGGGTACTAGGGCAGCAGAGCCTTTCTGGAAGTCATGTTCCTAGGTTGTAAATTACATTGGAATGTGCATGGAGAAACCCCCATAAGTTTATGTCTCATTATTTCTTCTTGGTTTTAAATTTTTTTTTTTTATTTGGGGTAAAGCTTAGAATATTGTTTGTCCTAGGTGTACACAATCTGGTCCATTTGTACATTATATATGTGTATTCAAGTACAGATCCTCTTCCCATGTAAAATGTCACAGAGGGTTCCGCAGACCTCCCTTGCTATATGGTCGGTCTTTTCAAGATATGTATATAATATGCGTTTGTATACATATAGTAACACTAATCTTAATTTATCCATTCCCCCCACCTTTCCTTTAGATGAGCATAGTTTGTTTTCTAAGTCTGTGAGTGTCTTTCTCTGTGGAAATATGTTCATTTGTGTCAGTTATTAGATAACGCCTATAAGTGATATCATAGAATATAGGTCTTTTGCTTTCTGACTTACCTCATGTTTCATGATTATCTCCAGACTCATTTGTGGTGCCTCAGAGAGCAATGGTTCATTGTTTTCCATGGCTAATATTCCATTGTGTACATGGACCACTTCTTCTTTATCCATTCACCTCTTGTTGGATATTTTGATTGCTTCACTGTCTTGGCTATTGTGAATAAGGCTGCACTGCAGCTTTTTCGGTCTGTGTCTTCTCGATTCTTGTCTTCTCAGGTGAGAGGTCCAATGGTGCGCCTGCTGGATTGAATGCTACCTCCATTTTTACGTTTAAACACAGCTCCTTTCTTTTCTCACTATTGGCTGTTACCCCTTTACGTCTCACCAGCAGGTAGAGGGTACACAGTTCTCTAAAACCCCTTCAGCATTTATTGTTCGTAGACTTTTTGCTGATGGTCAGTCGACTGGTGTAAGTTGAAACTTTTTGTAGATTAGATTGCATGGGTCTAACACTCCCCGAGGTTGAGCTGTTATCCATTTTCCTTTTTTTTTTTAAAGAGTGTGTGTAAAACTTAACTCTTCATACTCTCTTCTTGAAACATTTGCCTGTTTTAAATTTTTTGTCCATTCCCTACTTCAGCACAATTTTTTAGGGCAGGTGTCCTTTACAGCCCTGAGCCCTTGTGAACGTTAAGTGAACATTAGCTGTGACTTTAAAGCTGCTCTTGCAGGAAACGGCCACAAGGTGGCAGCATTTCTCCTTTACCAAATTTGGTTACTAGGGAA
This sequence comes from Eschrichtius robustus, assembly GCF_028021215.1. Taxonomy (NCBI): domain Eukaryota; kingdom Metazoa; phylum Chordata; class Mammalia; order Artiodactyla; family Eschrichtiidae; genus Eschrichtius; species Eschrichtius robustus. The sequence goes on along the minus strand of NW_027175141.1, from coordinate 182,528 downwards.
ACACAGCCTTAAGGGAAGTGGTGTTCTAGGTTGTAAATTAGAATGGAATGGGCCAGGAAAAAACCCTTTAAGGTTATGTCTCATTACTTCTTGTTCATAGTTGTAATTTACTTTTGATTTTTTATCCCAGCAAATATGACTACAATGGTTTGTTTGTTCTAGGTGTGCAAGATGTGGTTCTTTCACACATATACATGTATCTATTCTTCCTCACATCCTTTTCCCACGTACTTCATGACACAATATTGAGTAGTCTTCTCCTGGTCTTCCGTACGTCTTTGGTGGTTATATATTTCACATGGTTTGTATATCTCTGTTAACCCCAATATGGTAATGTATCCAATCCTCATCCCTTTCTATGGGGTGAACCATAAGTTTTTTAATGAATCTGCGATTGCCTTTCTCTGTGGAAATATCTTCATTGGTATCAATTTTTAGGTAACTCCTAAAAGTGATGTGATAGGATATGTGTCTTTTGCTTTCTCACTTACTACAGGAGGCGTGATTACGTCTAGACTCATCTATGGTGCTTGCAAATGGCATGGTTTCATTTTTTCCCCAAAGAATATTCCATCTGTACATGGAGGAGTTCTTCTTTGTCCCCCCATGTGTTGGTGGATTTTTTGGTTACTTCCATATCTTGGCTATTGTAATACTGTGCAATGCAGATTTGCCTGCCTGTGTCTTTCCAATTCTCTCTTCTTAGATTATAGGTCGAGGAGTGGGCCTGCTGGATCATATGGTAGATCGATGCTTACCTTTGTAAGGCACCTCCATTCTGTTCTCATTCATGGCCCTTTCCAACTTACGTCCCACTTGAAGTTGACGGTATGCATTTCTCCACAACACCTTCAGCATTCATTGTTTGTAGTTTTCTTGCTGATGGTTATTCTGACAAGTGTGAGCTGATACCTCTCTGTGCTTGAATTCGAATGTGCCACATGATCCGTTGAAGTTGAGCTTTAAGGCATGTCCGTTTTATTTTTCAAGCTGTGATTACCCCTTAGTTCTTCAAAGTGTTCTCTTTAAGTATGTGTCACATTTTGAAATGTTTTGGCCATTACCTCCCTCAAGATATTTTGAGGGCAGGTTTCATTTACAGTTCTGCAGTACTTGTTCCTATGAAATGACCATTAGCACAGGCTTTAAAGCCGCTTTGGCAGGTAACTGCCAGAGGGCGGCAGCCTTTCTATGTCCCCCACCCTGGTAACTAGGGAAAAGCCCTTGCGGCCTGTGGTGTTTCTCGGTTATAAATTAGAGTGGAGTGTACCCGGACAAACCCACACAAGCTGATGTCTCCTTACTTTTGTTGGATTTTGAAATTTAATTTTTATTTTTTATTGGAGTAATTTTCCACTGTGTACGTGGACCACTTCTACTTTGTGCATTCCTCGGTTGATGGACATTTTCATTGCTTCCAAGTGTTGGCTATGGTAAATATTGTTGGAGTGCACGATTGCCAGCCTGTGACTTTTGGATTCTCATTTTCTCAGGTGATAGGCCCAGCAGTGGGTGTGATTGATTGACTGCTAGCACCGTGTTTCCCTTTTCAAAGCACCTTCTTTGTGTTTTCATTAGTGGCTCTTACCACGTCCCCCTTAGAATCGAGGGTACGCATTTCTCCACAATCGCTTCAGCATTTATTGTGTGCAGCATTTATGCTAATGGCCCTTCTGGCTGCTGTGAGCTGATAGGTTTTTGTAATCTGGGTTTGCATATCTGTGAAAATTCGTAAAACTCATCATTTCTCTCCACCGTTTTCTTTTCTGTTAAAAATAAAGAAAACAATTGGGAGTACAATACAACTCTTGAAATTGTCTTCTTGGAAGGTGGCCCTCTTTTGAATTTTTTGGTCGATTTTCCACCCCAGAATTGTTTTAGAGAGCAGGTGTCATTTACCGAAATGCAGTTTGGCGAATATTTTGTGACCTTTAGCAATGGGTTTAAAGCTGCTGTTGTGGGAAGTGGCCTCAAGGAGGCAGCATTTCTCCATTCCCAAAGCTGGGTACTAGGGCAGCAGAGCCTTTCTGGAAGTCATGTTCCTAGGTTGTAAATTACATTGGAATGTGCATGGAGAAACCCCCATAAGTTTATGTCTCATTATTTCTTCTTGGTTTTAATTTTTTTTTTTATTTGGGATAAAGCTTAGAATATTGTTTGTCCTAGGTGTACACAATCTGGTCCATTTGTACATTATATATGTGTATTCAAGTACAGATCCTCTTCCCATGTAAAATGTTACAGAGGGTTCCGCAGACCTCCCTTGCTATATGGTCGGTCTTTTCGAGATATGTATATAATATGCGTTTGTATACATATAGTAACACTAATCTTAATTTATCCATTCCCCCCACCTTTCCTTTTAGATGAGCCTAGTTTGTTTTCTAAGTCTGTGAGTGTCTTTCTCTGTGGAAATATGTTCATTTGTGTCAGTTATTAGATAACGCCTATACGTGATATCATAGAATATAGGTCTTTTGCTTTCCGACTTACCTCATGTTTCGTGAATATCTCCAGACTCATTTGTGGTGCCTCAGAGAGCAATGGTTCATTGTTTTCCATGGCTAATATTCCATTGTGTACATGGACCACTTCTTCTTTATCCATTCACCTCTTGTTGGACATTTTGATTGCTTCAATGTCTTGGCTATTGTGAATAAGGCTGCACTGCAGCTTTTTCGGTCTGTGTCTTCTCGATTCTTGTCTTCTCAGGTGAGAGGTCCAATGGTGCGCCTGCTGGATTGAATGGTACCTCCATTTTTACTTTTAAACACAGCTCCTTTCTGTTCTCATTATTGCCTGTTACCCCTTTACGTCTCACCAGCAGGTAGAGGGTACAAAGTTCTCTAAAACCCCTTCAGCATTTATCGTTTGTAGACTTTTTGCTGATGGTCAGTCGACTGGGGTAAGTTGAAACTTTTTGTAGATTAGATTGCATGGGTCTAACACTCCCTGAGGTTGAGATTTTATCCATTTCCCTTTTTTTTTAAAAAGAGCGTGAGTAAAACTTAACTCTTCATACTCTCTTCTTGAAACATTTGCCTGTTTTGAGTTTTTTCGTCCTTTCCCTACTTCAGCAAAATTTTTTAGGGCAGGTGTCCTTTAAAGCCCTGAGTCCTTGTGAATGTTAAGTGACCATTAGCTGTGAGTTTAAAGCTGTTCTTGCAGGAAACGGCCACAAGGTGGCAGCCTTTCCCCGTTACCAAATTTGGTTACTAGGGAAACAGAGCCTTAATGGAAGTGGTGTTCTAGGTTGTAAATTAGAATGGAATGTGCCAGGAGAAAGCCCTTTAAGTTTATGTCCTATTACTTCTTGTTCATAGTTGTAATTTACTTTTTATTTTTTATCCCAGCAAATATGACTACAATGGTTTGTTTGTTCTAGGTGTGCAAGATGTGGTTCTTTCACACATATACATGTATCTATTCTTCCTCGCATCCTTTTCCCACGTAGGTCATGACACAATGTTGAGTAGTCTTCCCCTGGTCTTCCGTACGTCTTTGGTGGTTATATATTTCACCTGGTTTGTATATCTCTGTTAACCCCAATATGGTAATGTATCCAATCCTCATCCCTTTCTATGGGGTGAACCATAAGTTTTTTAATGAATATGCGATTGCCTTTCTCTGTGGAAATATCTTCATTGGTATCAATTTTTAAGTAACTCCTAAAAGTGATGTGATAGGATATGTGTCTTTTGCTTTCTCACTTACTATAGGAGGCGTGATTACGTCTGGACTCATCTATGGTGCTTGCAAATGGCATTGTTTCATTTTTTTCACTAGCGAATATTCCATCTGTACATGGAGGAGTTCTTCTTTGTCCCCCCATCTGTTGGTGGACTTTTTGGTTACTTCCATATCTTGGCTATTTTAATACTGTGCAATGCAGATTTGCCTGCCTGTGTCTTTCCAATTATCTCTTCTTAGATTATAGGTCGAGGAGTGGGCCTGCTGGATCATATGGTAGATCGATGTTTACCTTTGTAAGGCACCTCCATTCTGTTCTCATTCGTGGCCCTTTCCAACTTACGTCCCACTTGAACTTGAAGGTATGCATTTCTCCACAACGCCTTCTGCATTTATTGTTTGTAGTTTTCTTGCTGATGGTTATTCTGACAAGTGTGAGCTGATACCTCTCTGTGCTTGAATTCGAATGTGCCACATGATCCGTTGAAGTTGAGCTTTAAGGCATGTCCTTTTTATTTTTCAAGCTGTGATTACCCCTTAGTTCTTCAAAGTGTTCTCTTTAAGTATGTGTCACATTTTGAAATGTTTTGGCCATTACCTCCCTCAAGACATTTTGAAGGCAGGTTTCATTTACAGTTCTGCAGTACTTGTTCCTATGAAATGACCATTAGCACAGGCTTTAAAGCCGCTTTGGCAGGTAACTGCCAGAGGACGGCAGCCTTTCTATGTCCTCCACCCTGGTAACTAGGGAAAAGCCCTTGCGGCCTGTGGTGTTTCTCGGTTATAAATTAGAGTGGAGTGTGCCCGGACAAACCCACACAAGCTGATGTCTCCTTACTTTTGTTGGATTTTGAAATTTAATTTTTATTTTTTATTGGAGTAATTTTCCACTGTGTACGTGGACCACTTCTACTTTGTGCATTCCTCGGTTGATGGACATTTTCATTGCTTCCAAGTGTTGGCTATGGTAAATATTGTTGGAGTGCACGATTGCCAGCCTGTGACTTTTGGATTCTCATTTTCTCAGGTGATAGGCCCAGCAGTGGGTGTGATTGATTGACTGCTAGCACCGTGTTTCCCTTTTCAAAGCACCTTCTTTGTGTTTTCATTAGTGGCTCTTACCACGTCCCCCTTAGACTCGAGGGTACGCATTTCTACACAATCACTTCAGCATTTATTGTGTGCAGCATTTATGCTAATGGCCCTTCTGGCTGCTGTGAGCTGATAGGTTTTTGTAATCTGGGTTTGCATGTCTTTGAAAATTCGTAAAACTCATCATTTCTCTCCACCGTTTTCTTTTCTGTTAAAAAAAAGTAAACAATTGGGAGTACAATACAAGTCTTGAAATTGTCGTCTTGGAAGGTGGCCCTCTTTTGAATTTTTTGGTCGATTTTCCACCCCAGAATTGTTTTAGAGAGCAGGTGTCATTTACCGAAATGCAGTTTGGCGAATATTTTGTGACCTTTAGGAATGGGTTTAAAGCTGCTGTTGTGGGAAGTGGCCTCAAGGAAGCAGCATTTCTCCATTCCCAAAGCTGGGTACTAGGGCAGCAGAGCCTTTCTGGAAGTCATGTTCCTAGGTTGTAAATTACATTGGAATGTGCATGGAGAAACCCCCATAAGTTTATGTCTCATTATTTCTTCTTGGTTTTAATTTTTTTTTTTTTTTTTGGGGTAAAGCTTAGAATATTGTTTGTCCTAGGTGTACACAATCTGGTCCATTTGTACATTATATATGTGTATTCAAGTACAGATCCTCTTCCCATGTAAAATGTTACAGACGGTTCCGCAGACCTCCCTTGCTATATGGTCGGTCTTTTCGAGATATGTATATAATATGCGTTTGTATACATATAGTAACACTAATCTTAATTTATCCATTCCCCCCACCTTTCCTTTTAGATGAGCATAGTTTGTTTTCTAAGTCTGTGAGTGTCTTTCTCTGTGGAAATATGTTCATTTGTGTCAGTTATTAGATAACGCCTATAAGTGATATCATAGAATATAGGTCTTTTGCTTTCCGACTTACCTCATGTTTCATGATTATCTCCAGACTCATTTGTGGTGCCTCAGAGAGCAATGGTTCATTGTTTTCCATGGCTAATATTCCATTGTGTACATGGACCACTTCTTCTTTATCCATTCACCTCTTGTTGGATATTTTGATTGCTTCACTGTCTTGGCTATTGTGAATAAGGCTGCACTGCAGGTTTTTCGGTCTGTGTCTTCTCGATTCTTGTCTTCTCAGGTGAGAGGTCCAATGGTGCGCCTGCTGGATTGAATGCTACCTCCATTTTTACGTTTAAACACAGCTCCTTTCTTTTCTCACTATTGGCTGTTACCCCTTTACGTCTCACCAGCAGGTAGAGGGTACACAGTTCTCTAAAACCCCTTCAGCATTTATTGTTCGTAGACTTTTTGCTGATGGTCAGTCGACTGGTGTAAGTTGAAACTTTTTGTAGATTACATTGCATGGGTCTAACACTCCCCGAGGTTGAGCTGTTATCCATTTTCCGTTTTTTTTAAAAGAGCATGAGTAAAACTTAACTCTTCATACTCTTTTCTTGAAACATTTGCCTGTTTTGAGTTTTTTCGTCCATTCCCTACTTCAGCACAATTTTTTAGGGCAGGTGTCCTTTAAAGCCCTTAGCCCTTGTGGATGTTAAGTGAACATTAGCTGTGAGTTTAAAGCTGTTCTTGCAGGAAACGGCCACAAGGTGGCAGCCTTTCCCCGTTACCAAATTTGGTTACTAGGGAAACAGAGCCTTAATGGAAGTGGTGTTCTAGGTTGTAAATTAGAATGGAATGTGCCAGGAGAAAGCCCTTTAAGTTTATGTCCTATTACTTCTTGTTCATAGTTGTAATTTACTTTTTATTTTTTATCCCAGCAAATATGACTACAATGGTTTGTTTGTTCTAGGTGTGCAAGATGTGGTTCTTTCACACATATACATGTATCTATTCTTCCTCGCATCCTTTTCCCACGTAGGTCATGACACAATGTTGAGTAGTCTTCCCCTGGTCTTCCATACGTCTTTGGTGGTTATATATTTCACCTGGTTTGTATATCTCTGTTAACCCCAATATGGTAATGTATCCAATCCTCATCCCTTTCTATGGGGTGAACCATAAGTTTTTTAATGAATCTGCGATTGCCTTTCTCTGAGGAAATATCTTCATTGGTATCAATTTTTAAGTAACTCCTAAAAGTGATGTGATAGGATATGTGTCTTTTGCTTTCTCACTTACTATAGGAGGCGTGATTACGTCTGGACTCATCTATGGTGCTTGCAAATGGCATTGTTTCATTTTTTTCACTAGCGAATATTCCATCTGTACATGGAGGAGTTCTTCTTTGTCCCCCCATCTGTTGGTGGACTTTTTGGTTACTTCCATATCTTGGCTATTGTAATACTGTGCAATGCAGATTTGCCTGCCTGTGTCTTTCCAATTATCTCTTCTTAGATTATAGGTCGAGGAGTGGGCCTGCTGGATCATATGGTAGATCGATGTTTACCTTTGTAATGCACCTCCATTCTGTTCTCATTCGTGGCCCTTTCCAACTTACGTCCCACTTGAACTTGAGGGTATGCATTTCTCCACAACGCCTTCAGCATTTATTGTTTGTAGTTTTCTTGCTGATGGTTATTCTGACAAGTGTGACCTGATACCTCTCTGTGCTTGAATTCGAATGTGCCACATGATCCGTTGAAGTTGAACTTTAAGGCATGTCCTTTTTATTTTTCAAGCTGTGATTACCCCTTAGTTCTTCAAAGTGTTCTCTTTAAGTATGTGTCACATTTTGAAATGTTTTGGCCATTACCTCCCTCAAGACATTTTGAGGGCAGGTTTCATTTACAGTTCTGCAGTACTTGTTCCTATGAAATGACCATTAGCACAGGCTTTAAAGCCGCTTTGGCAGGTAACTGCCAGAGGACGGCAGCCTCTCTATGTCCCCCACCCTGGTAACTAGGGAAAAGCCCTTGCGGCCTGTGGTGTTTCTCGGTTATAAGTTAGAGTGGAGTGTGCCCGGACAAACCCACACAAGCTGATGTCTCCTTACTTTTGTTGGATTTTGAAATTTAATTTTTTATTTTTTATTGGAGTAATTTTCCACTGTGTACGTGGACCACTTCTACTTTGTGCATTCCTCGGTTGATGGACATTTTCATTGCTTCCAAGTGTTGGCTATGGTAAATATTGTTGGAGTGCAGGATTGCCAGCCTGTGACTTTTGGATTCTCATTTTCTCAGGTGATAGGCCCAGCAGTGGGTGTGATTGATTGACTGCTAGCACCGTGTTTCCCTTTTCAAAGCACCTTCTTTGTGTTTTCATTAGTGGCTCTTACCACGTCCCCCTTAGAATGGAGGGTACATATTTCTCCACAATCGCTTCAGCATTTATTGTGTGCAGCATTTATGCTAATGGCCCTTCTGGCTGCTGTGAGGTGATAGTTTTTTGTAATCTGGGTTTGCATGTCTTTGAAAATTCATAAAACTCATCATTTCTCTCCACCGTTTTCTTTTCCGTTAAAAAAAAGGAAACAATTGGGAGTACAATACAACTCTTGAAATTGTCGTCTTGGAAGGTGGCCCTCTTTTGAATTTTTTGGTCGATTTTCCACCCCAGAATTGTTTTAGAGAGCAGGTGTCATTTACCGAGATGCAGTTTGGCGAATATTTTGTGACCTTTAGGAATGGGTTTAAAGCTGCTGTTGTGGGAAGTGGCCTCAAGGAAGCAGCATTTCTCCATTCCCAAAGCTGGCTACTAGGGCAGCAGAGCCTTTCTGGAAGTCATGTTCCTAGGTTGTAAATTACATTGGAATGTGCATGGAGAAACCCCCATAAGTTTATGTCTCATTATTTCTTCTTGGTTTTAATTTTTTTTTTTATTTGGGGTAAAGCTTAGAATATTGTTTGTCCTAGGTGTACACAATCTGGTCCATTTGTACATTATATATGTGTATTCAAGTACAGATCCTCTTCCCATGTAAAATGTCACAGAGGGTTCCGCAGACCTCCCTTGCTATATGGTCGGTCTTTTCAAGATATGTATATAATATGCGTTTGTATACATATAGTAACACTAATCTTAATTTATCCATTCCCCCCACCTTTCCTTTTAGATGAGCATAGTTTGTTTTCTAAGTCTGTGAGTGTCTTTCTCTGTGGAAATATGTTCATTTGTGTCAGTTATTAGATAACGCCTATAAGTGATATCATAGAATATAGGTCTTTTGCTTTCTGACTTACCTCATGTTTCATGATTATCTCCAGACTCATTTGTGGTGCCTCAGAGAGCAATGGTTCATTGTTTTCCATGGCTAATATTCCATTGTGTACATGGACCACTTCTTCTTTATCCATTCACCTCTTGTTGGATATTTTGATTGCTTCACTGTCTTGGCTATTGTGAATAAGGCTGCACTGCAGGTTTTTCGGTCTGTGTCTTCTCGATTCTTGTCTTCTCAGGTGAGAGGTCCAATGGTGCGCCTGCTGGATTGAATGCTACCTCCATTTTTACGTTTAAACACAGCTCCTTTCTTTTCTCACTATTCGCTGTTACCCCTTTACGTCTCACCAGCAGGTAGAGGGTACACAGTTCTCTAAAACCCCTTCAGCATTTATTGTTCGTAGACATTTTGCTGATGGTCAGTCGACTGGTGTAAGTTGAAACTTTTTGTAGATTAGATTGCATGGGTCTAACACTCCCCGAGGTTGAGCTGTTATCCATTTTCCTTTTTTTTTAAAAAGAGTGTGTGTAAAACTTAACTCTTCATACTCTTTTCTTGAAACATTTGCCTGTTTTAAATTTTTTGTCCATTCCCTACTTCAGCACAATTTTTTAGGGCAGGTGTCCTTTACAGCCCTGAGCCCTTGTGAATGTTAAGTGAACATTAGCTGTGACTTTAAAGCTGCTCTTGCAGGAAACGGCCACAAGGTGGCAGCATTTCTCCTTTACCAAATTTGGTTACTAGGGAAACACAGCCTTAAGGGAAGTGGTGTTCTAGGTTGTAAATTAGAATGGAATGTGCCAGGAAAAAACCCTTTAAGGTTATGTCTCATTACTTCTTGTTCATAGTTGTAATTTACTTTTGATTTTTTATCCCAGCAAATATGACTACAATGGTTTGTTTGTTCTAGGTGTGCAAGATGTGGTTCTTTCACACATATACATGTATCTATTCTTCCTCACATCCTTTTCCCACGTACGTCTTGACACAATATTGAGTAGTCTTCTCCTGGTCTTCCGTACGTCTTTGGTGGTTATATATTTCACATGGTTTGTATATCTCTGTTAACCCCAATATGGTAATGTATCCAATCCTCATCCCTTTCTATGGGGTGAACCATAAGTTTTTTAATGAATCTGCGATTGCCTTTCTCTGTGGAAATATCTTCATTGGTATCAATTTTTAAGTAACTCCTAAAAGTGATGTGATAGGATATGTGTCTTTTGCTTTCTCACTTACTACAGGAGGCGTGATTACGTCTAGACTCATCTATGGTGCTTGCAAATGGCATGGTTTCATTTTTTCCCCAACGAATATTCCATCTGTACATGGAGGAGTTCTTCTTTGTCCCCCCATGTGTTGGTCGATTTTTTGGTTACTTCCATATCTTGGCTATTGTAATACTGTGCAATGCAGATTTGCCTGCCTGTGTCTTTCCAATTCTCTCTTCTTAGATTATAGGTCGAGGAGTGGGCCTGCTGGATCATATGGTAGATCGATGCTTACCTTTGTAAGGCACCTCCATTCTGTTCTCATTCATGGCCCTTCCAACTTACGTCCCACTTGAAGTTGAGGGTATGCATTTCTCCACAACACCTTCAGCATTCATTGTTTGTAGTTTTCTTGCTGATGGTTATTCTGACAAGTGTGAGCTGATACCTCTCTGTGCTTGAATTCGAATGTGCCACATGATCCGTTGAAGTTGAGCTTTAAGGCATGATCTTTTTTATTTTTCAAGCTGTGATTACCCCTTAGTTCTTCAAAGTGTTCTCTTTAAGTATGTGTCACATTTTGAAATGTTTTGGCCATTACCTCCCTCAAGACATTTTGAGGGCAGGTTTCATTTACAGTTCTGCAGTACTTGTTCCTATGAAATGACCATTAGCACAGGCTTTAAAGCCGCTTTGGCAGGTAACTGCCAGAGGGCGGCAGCCTTTCTATGTCCCCCACCCTGGTAACTAGGGAAAAGCCCTTGCGGCCTGTGGTGTTTCTCGGTTATAAGTTAGAGTGGAGTCTGCCCGGACAAACCCACACAAGCTGATGTCTCCTTACTTTTGTTGGATTTTGAAATTTAATTTTTATTTTTTATTGGAGGAATTTTCCACTGTGTACGTGTACCACTTCTACTTTGTGCATTCCTCGGTTGATGGACATTTTCATTGCTTCCAAGTGTTGGCTATGGTAAATATTGTTGGAGTGCACGATTGCCAGCCTGTGACTCTTGGATTCTCATTTTCTCAGGTGATAGGCCCAGCAGTGGGTGTGATTGATTGACTGCTAGCACCGTGTTTCCCTTTTCAAAGCACCTTCTTTGTGTTTTCATTAGTGGCTCTTACCACGTCCCCCTTAGAATCGAGGGTACGCATTTCTCCACAATCGCTTCAGCATTTATTGTGTGCAGCATTTATGCTAATGGCGCTTCTGGCTGCTGTGAGCTGATAGGTTTTTGTAATCTGGGTTTGCATGTCTTTGAAAATTCGTAAAACTCATCATTTCTCTCTACCGTTTTCTTTTCTGTTAAAAATAAAGAAAACAATTGGGAGTACAATACAACTCTTGAAATTGTCTTCTTGGAAGGTGGCCCTCTTTTGAATTTTTTGGTCGATTTTCCACCCCAGAATTGTTTTAGAGAGCAGGTGTCATTTACCGAAATGCAGTTTGGCGAATATTTTGTGACCTTTAGCAATGGGTTTAAAGCTGCTGTTGTGGGAAGTGGCCTCAAGGAGGCAGCATTTCTCCATTCCCAAAGCGGGGTACTAGGGCAGCAGAGCCTTTCTGGAAGTCATGTTCCTAGGTTGTAAATTACATTGGAATGTGCATGGAGAAACCCCCATAAGTTTATGTCTCATTATTTCTTCTTGGTTTTAATTTTTTTTTTATTTGGGATAAAGCTTAGAATATTGTTTGTCCTAGGTGTACACAATCTGGTCCATTTGTACATTATATATGTGTATTCAAGTACAGATCCTCTTCCCATGTAAAATGTTACAGAGGGTTCCGCAGACCTCCCTTGCTATATGGTCGGTCTTTTCGAGATATGTATATAATATGCGTTTGTATACATATAGTAACACTAATCTTAATTTATCCATTCCCCCCACCTTTCCTTTTAGATGAGCATAGTTTGTTTTCTAAGTCTGTGAGTGTCTTTCTCTGTGGAAATATGTTCATTTGTGTCAGTTATTAGATAACGCCTATACGTGATATCATAGAATATAGGTCTTTTGCTTTCTGACTTACCTCATGTTTCATGATTATCTCCAGACTCATTAGTGGTGCCTCAGAGAGCAATGGTTCATTGTTTTCCATGGCTAATATTCCATTGTGTACATGGACCACTTCTTCTTTATCCATTCACCTCTTGTTGGATATTTTGATTGCTTCACTGTCTTGGCTATTGTGAATAAGGCTGCACTGCAGGTTTTTCGGTCTGTGTCTTCTCGATTCTTGTCTTCTCAGGTGAGAGGTCCAATGGTGCGCCTGCTGGATTGAATGGTACCTCCATTTTTACTTTTAAACACAGCTCCTTTCTGTTCTCATTATTGCCTGTTACCCCTTTACGTCTCACCAGCAGGTAGAGGGTACAAAGTTCTCTAAAACCCCTTCAGCATTTATCGTTTGTAGACTTTTTGCTGATGGTCAGGCGACTGGGGTAGGTTGAAACTTTTTGTAGATTAGATTGCATGGGTCTAACACTCCCTGAGGTTGAGATTTTATCCATTTCCCTTTTTTTTTAAAAAGAGCGTGAGTAAAACTTAACTCTTCATACTCTCTTCTTGAAACATTTGCCTGTTTTGAGTTTTTTCGTCCTTTCCCTACTTCAGCACAATTTTTTAGGGCAGGTGTCCTTTAAAGCCCTTAGTCCTTGTGAATGTTAAGTGACCATTAGCTGTGAGTTTAAAGCTGTTCTTGCAGGAAACGGCCACAAGGTGGCAGCCTTTCCCCGTTACCAAATTTGGTTACTAGGGAAACAGAGCCTTAATGGAAGTGGTGTTCTAGGTTGTAAATTAGAATGGAATGTGCCAGGAGAAAGCCCTTTAAGTTTATGTCCTATTACTTCTTGTTCATAGTTGTAATTTACTTTTTATTTTTTATCCCAGCAAATATGACTACAATGGTTTGTTTGTTCTAGGTGTGCAAGATGTGGTTCTTTCACACATATACATATATCTATTCTTCCTCGCATCCTTTTCCCACGTAGGTCATGACACAATGTTGAGTAGTCTTCCCCTGGTCTTCCATACGTCTTTGGTGGTTATATATTTCACCTGGTTTGTATATCTCTGTTAACCCCAATATGGTAATGTATCCAATCCTCATCCCTTTCTATGGGGTGAACCATAAGTTTTTTAATGAATCTGTGATTGCCTTTCTCTGTGGAAATATCTTCATTGGTATCAATTTTGAAGTAACTCCTAAAAGTGATGTGATAGGATATGTGTCTTTTGCTTTCTCACTTACTATAGGAGGCGTGATTACGTCTGGACTCATCTATGGTGCTTGCAAATGGCATTGTTTCATTTTTTTCACTAGCGAATATTCCATCTGTACATGGAGGAGTTCTTCTTTGTCCCCCCATCTGTTGGTGGACTTTTTGGTTACTTCCATATCTTGGCTATTTTAATACTGTGCAATGCAGATTTGCCTGCCTGTGTCTTTCCAATTATCTCTTCTTAGATTATAGGTCGAGGAGTGGGCCTGCTGGATCATATGGTAGATCGATGTTTACCTTTGTAAGGCACCTCCATTCTGTTCTCATTCGTGGCCCTTTCCAACTTACGTCCCACTTGAACTTGAGGGTATGCATTTCTCCACAACGCCTTCAGCATTTATTGTTTGTAGTTTTCTTGCTGATGGTTATTCTGACAAGTGTGAGCTGATACCTCTCTGTGCTTGAATTCGAATGTGCCACATGATCTGTTGAAGTTGAGCTTTAAGGCATGTCCGTTTTATTTTTCAAGCTGTGATTACCCCTTAGTTCTTCAAAGTGTTCTCTTTAAGTATGTGTCACATTTTGAAATGTTTTGGCCATTACCTCCCTCAAGATATTTTGAGGGCAGGTTTCATTTACAGTTCTGCAGTACTTGTTCCTATGAAATGACCATTAGCACAGGCTTTAAAGCCAATTTGGCAGGTAACTGCCAGAGGGCGGCAGCCTTTCTATGTCCCCCACCCTGGTAACTAGGGAAAAGCCCTTGCGGCCTGTGGTGTTTCTCGGTTATAAATTAGAGTGGAGTGTGCCCGGACAAACCCACACAAGCTGATGTCTCCTTACTTTTGTTGGATTTTGAAATTTAATTTTTATTTTTTATTGGAGTAATTTTCCACTGTGTACGTGGACCACTTCTACTTTGTGCATTCCTCGGTTGATGGACATTTTCATTGCTTCCAAGTGTTGGCTATGGTAAATATTTTTGGAGTGCAGGATTGCCAGCCTGTGACTTTTGGATTCTCATTTTCTCAGGTGATAGGCCCAGCAGTGGGTGTGATTGATTGACTCCTAGCACCGTATTTCCCTTTTCAAAGCACCTTCTTTGTGTTTTCATTAGTGGCTCTTACCACGTCCCCCTTAGACTCGAGGGTACGCATTTCTCCACAATCACTTCAGCATTTATTGTGTGCAGCATTTATGCTAATGGCCCTTCTGGCTGCTGTGAGCTGATAGGTTTTTGTAATCTGGGTTTGCATGTCTTTGAAAATTCGTAAAACTCATCATTTCTCTCCACCGTTTTCTTTTCTGTTAAAAAAAGGAAACAATTGGGAGTACAATACAACTCTTGAAATTGTCTTGTTGGAAGGTGGCCCTCTTTTGAATTTTTTGGTCGATTTTCCACCCCAGAATTGTTTTAGAGAGCAGGTGTCATTTACCGAAATGCAGTTTGGCGAATATTTTGTGACCTTTAGCAATGGGTTTAAAGCTGCTGTTGTGGGAAGTGGCCTCAAGGAGGCAGCATTTCTCCATTCCCAAAGCTGGGTACTAGGGCAGCAGAGCCTTTCTGGAAGTCATGTTCCTAGGTTGTAAATTACATTGGAATGTGCATGGAGAAACCCCCATAAGTTTATGTCTCATTATTTCTTCTTGGTTTTAATTTTTTTTTTTTTATTTGGGGTAAAGCTTAGAATATTGTTTGTCCTAGGTGTACACAATCTGGTCCATTTGTACATTATATATGTGTATTCAAGTACAGATCCTCTTCCCATGTAAAATGTTACAGAGGGTTCCGCAGACCTCCCTTGCTATATGGTCGGTCTTTTCGAGATATGTATATAATATGCGTTTGTATACATATAGTAACACTAATCTTAATTTATCCATTCCCCCCACCTTTCCTTTTAGATGAGCCTAGTTTGTTTTCTAAGTCTGTGAGTGTCTTTCTCTGTGGAAATATGTTCATTTGTGTCAGTTATTAGATAACGCCTATACGTGATATCATAGAATATAGGTCTTTTGCTTTCCGACTTACCTCATGTTTCGTGATTATCTCCAGACTCATTTGTGGTGCCTCAGAGAGCAATGGTTCATTGTTTTCCATGGCTAATATTCCATTGTGTACATGGACCACTTCTTCTTTATCCATTCACCTCTTGTTGGATATTTTGATTGCTTCACTGTCTTGGCTATTGTGAATAAGGCTGCACTGCAGCTTTTTCGGTCTGTGTCTTCTCGATTCTTGTCTTCTCAGGTGAGAGGTCCAATGGTGCGCCTGCTGGATTGAATGCTACCTCCATTTTTACGTTTAAACACAGCTCCTTTCTTTTCTCACTATTGGCTGTTACCCTTTACGTCTCACCAGCAGGTAGAGGGTACACAGTTCTCTAAAACCCCTTCAGCATTTATTGTTCGTAGACTTTTTGCTGATGGTCAGTCGACTGGTGTAAGTTGAAACTTTTTGTAGATTAGATTGCATGGGTCTAACACTCCCCGAGGTTGAGCTGTTATCCATTTTCCTTTTTTTTTCAAAGAGTGTGAGTAAAACTTAACTCTTCATACTCTCTTCTTGAAACATTTGCCTGTTTTGAATTTTTTGTCCATTCCCTACTTCAGCACAATTTTTTAGGGCAGGTGTCCTTTACAGCCCTTAGCCCTTGTGAATGTTAAGTGAACATTAGCTGTGAATTTAAAGCTGCTCTTGCAGGAAACGGCCACAAGGTGGCAGCATTTCTCC
Organism: Eschrichtius robustus; assembly: GCF_028021215.1. Taxonomy (NCBI): domain Eukaryota; kingdom Metazoa; phylum Chordata; class Mammalia; order Artiodactyla; family Eschrichtiidae; genus Eschrichtius; species Eschrichtius robustus. The sequence continues at coordinate 166,440 of NW_027175141.1, read as the reverse complement.
TTTACCAAATTTGGTTACTAGGGAAACACAGCCTTAAGGGAAGTGGTGTTCTAGGTTGTAAATTAGAATGGAATGTGCCAGGAAAAAACCCTTTAAGGTTATGTCTCATTACTTCTTGTTCATATTTGTAATTTACATTTGATTTTTTATCCCAGCAAATATGACTACAATGGTTTGTTTGTTCTAGGTGTGCAAGATGTGGTTCTTTCACACATATACATGTATCTATTCTTCCTTACATCCTTTTCCCACGTAGGTCATGACACAATGTTGAGTAGTCTTCTCCTGGTCTTCCGTATGTCTTTGGTGGTTATATATTTCACATGGTTTGTATATCTCTGTTAACCCCAATATGGTAATGTATCCAATCCTCATCCCTTTCTATGGGGTGAACCATAAGTTTTTTAATGAATCTGCGATTGCCTTTCTCTGTGGAAATATCTTCATTGGTATCAATTTTTAAGTAACTCCTAAAAGTGATGTGATAGGATATGTGTCTTTTGCTTTCTCACTTACTACAGGAGGCGTGATTACGTCTAGACTCATCTATGGTGCTTGCAAATGGCATTGTTTCATTTTTTTCACTAGCGAATATTCCATCTGTACATGGAGGAGTTCTTCTTTGTCCTCCCATCTGTTGGTGGACTTTTTGGTTACTTCCATATCTTTGCTATTGTAATACTGTGCAATGCATATTTGCCTGCCTGTGTCTTTCCAATTCTCTCTTCTTAGATTATAGGTCGAGGAGTGGGCCTGCTGGATCATATGGTAGATCGATGTTTACCTTTGTAAGGAACCTCCATTCTGTTCTCATTCGTGGCCCTTTCCAACTTATGTCCCACTTGAACTTGAGGGTATGCATTTCTCCACAACGCCTTCAGCATTTATTGTTTGTAGTTTCCTTGCTGATGGTTATTCTGACAAGTGTGAGCTGATACCTCTCTGTGCTTGAATTCGAATGTGCCACATGATCCGTTGAAGTTGAACTTTAAGGCATGTCCTTTTTATTTTTCAAGCTGTGATTACCCCTTAGTTCTTCAAAGTGTTCTCTTTAAGTATGTGTCACATTTTGAAATGTTTTGGCCATTACCTCCCTCAAGACATTTTGAGGGCAGGTTTCATTTACAGTTCTGCAGTACTTGTTCCTATGAAATGACCATTAGCACAGGCTTTAAAGCCGATTTGGCAGGTAACTGCCAGAGGACGGCAGCCTTTCTATGTCCCCCACCCTGGTAACTAGGGAAAAGACCTTGCGGCCTGTGGTGTTTCTCGGTTATAAGTTAGAGTGGAGTCTGCCCGGACAAACCCACACAAGCTGATGTCTCCTTACTTTTGTTGGATTTTGAAATTTAATTTTTATTTTTTATTGGAGTAATTTTCCACTGTGTACGTGGACCACTTCTACTTTGTGCATTCCTCGGTTGATGGACATTTTCATTGCTTCCAAGTGTTGGCTATGGTAAATATTGTTGGAGTGCAGGATTCCCAGCCTGTGACTTTTGGATTCTCATTTTCTCAGGTGATAGGCCCAGCAGTGGGTGTGATTGATTGACTGCTAGCACCGTGTTTCCCTTTTCAAAGCACCTTCTTTGTGTTTTCATTAGTGGCTCTTACCACGTCCCCCTTAGAATGGAGGGTACGCATTTCTCCACAATCGCTTCAGCATTTATTGTGTGCAGCATTTATGCTAATGGCCCTTCTGGCTGCTGTGAGCTGATAGGTTTTTGTAATCTGGGTTTGCATGTCTTTGAGAATTCGTAAAACTCATCATTTCTCTCCACCGTTTTCTTTTCTGTTAAAAAAAAAGGAAACAATTGGGAGTACAATACAACTCTTGAAATTGTCTTGTTGGAAGGTGGCCCTCTTTTGGATTTTTTGGTCGATTTTCCACCCCAGAATTGTTTTAGAGAGCAGGTGTCATTTACCGAAATGCAGTTTGGCGAATATTTTGTGACCTTTAGCAATGGGTTTAAAGCTGCTGTTGTGGGAAGTGGCCTCAAGGAGGCAGCATTTCTCCATTCCCAAAGCGGGGTACTAGGGCAGCAGAGCCTTTCTGGAAGTCATGTTCTTAGGTTGTAAATTACATTGGAATGTGCATGGAGAAACCCCCATAAGTTTATGTCTCATTATTTCTTCTTGGTTTTAATTTTTTTTTTTTTTTATTTGGGGTAAAGCTTAGAATATTGTTTGTCCTAGGTGTACACAATCTGGTCCATTTGTACATTATATATGTGTATTCAAGTACAGATCCTCTTCCCATGTAAAATGTTACAGAGGGTTCCGCAGACCTCCCTTGCTATATGGTCGGTCTTTTCGAGATATGTATATAATATGCGTTTGTATACATATAGTAACACTAATCTTAATTTATCCATTCCCCCCACCTTTCCTTTTAGATGAGCCTAGTTTGTTTTCTAAGTCTGTGAGTGTCTTTCTCTGTGGAAATATGTTCATTTGTGTCAGTTATTAGATAACGCCTATACGTGATATCATAGAATATAGGTCTTTTGCTTTCCGACTTACCTCATGTTTCGTGATTATCTCCAGACTCATTTGTGGTGCCTCAGAGAGCAATGGTTCATTGTTTTCCATGGCTAATATTCCATTGTGTACATGGACCACTTCTTCTTTATCCATTCACCTCTTGTTGGACATTTTGATTGCTTCACTGTCTTGGCTATTGTGAATAAGGCTGCACTGCAGCTTTTTCGGTCTGTGTCTTCTCGATTCTTGTCTTCTCAGGTGAGAGGTCCAATGGTGCGCCTGCTGGATTGAATGGTACCTCCATTTTTACTTTTAAACACAGCTCCTTTCTGTTCTCATTATTGCCTGTTACCCCTTTACGTCTCACCAGCAGGTAGAGGGTACAAAGTTCTCTAAAACCCCTTCAGCATTTATCGTTTGTAGACTTTTTGCTGATGGTCAGGCGACTGGGGTAGGTTGAAACTTTTTGTAGATTAGATTGCATGGGTCTAACACTCCCTGAGGTTGAGATTTTATCCATTTCCCTTTTTTTTTAAAAAGAGCGTGAGTAAAACTTAACTCTTCATACTCTCTTCTTGAAACATTTGCCTGTTTTGAGTTTTTTCGTCCTTTCCCTACTTCAGCACAATTTTTTAGGGCAGGTGTCCTTTAAAGCCCTGAGTCCTTGTGAATGTTAAGTGACCATTAGCTGTGAGTTTAAAGCTGTTCTTGCAGGAAACGGCCACAAGGTGGCAGCCTTTCCCCGTTACCAAATTTGGTTACTAGGGAAACAGAGCCTTAATGGAAGTGGTGTTCTAGGTTGTAAATTAGAATGGAATGTGCCAGGAGAAAGCCCTTTAAGTTTATGTCCTATTACTTCTTGTTCATAGTTGTAATTTACTTTTTATTTTTTATCCCAGCAAATATGACTACAATGGTTTGTTTGTTCTAGGTGTGCAAGATGTGGTTCTTTCACACATATTCATGTATCTATTCTTCCTCGCATCCTTTTCCCACGTAGGTCATGACACAATGTTGAGTAGTCTTCCCCTGGTCTTCCGTACGTCTTTGGTGGTTATATATTTCACCTGGTTTGTATATTTCTGTTAACCCCAATATGGTAATGTATCCGATCCTCATCCCTTTCTATGGGGTGAACCATAAGTTTTTTAATGAATCTGCGATTGCCTTTCTCTGTGGAAATATCTTCATTGGTATCAATTTTTAAGTAACTCCTAAAAGTGATGTGATAGGATATGTGTCTTTTGCTTTCTCACTTACTATAGGAGGCGTGATTACGTCTGGACTCATCTATGGTGCTTGCAAATGGCATTGTTTCATTTTTTTCACTAGCGAATATTCCATCTGTACATGGAGGAGTTCTTCTTTGTCCCCCCATCTGTTGGTGGACTTTTTGGTTACTTCCATATCTTGGCTATTTTAATACTGTGCAATGCAGATTTGCCTGCCTGTGTCTTTCCAATTCTCTCTTCTTAGATTATAGGTCGAGGAGTGGGCCTGCTGGATCATATGGTAGATCGATGTTTACCTTTGTAAGGCACCTCCATTCTGTTCTCATTCGTGGCCCTTTCCAACTTACGTCCCACTTGAACTTGAGGGTATGCATTTCTCCACAACGCCTTCAGCATTTATTGTTTGTAGTTTTCTTGCTGATGGTTATTCTGACAAGTGTGAGCTGATACCTCTCTGTGCTTGAATTCGAATGTGCCACATGATCTGTTGAAGTTGAGCTTTAAGGCATGTCCGTTTTATTTTTCAAGCTGTGATTACCCCTTAGTTCTTCAAAGTGTTCTCTTTAAGTATGTGTCACATTTTGAAATGTTTTGGCCATTACCTCCCTCAAGATATTTTGAGGGCAGGTTTCATTTACAGTTCTGCAGTACTTGTTCCTATGAAATGACCATTAGCACAGGCTTTAAAGCCGCTTTGGCAGGTAACTGCCAGAGGGCGGCAGCCTTTCTATGTCCCCCACCCTGGTAACTAGGGAAAAGCCCTTGCGGCCTGTGGTGTTTCTCGGTTATAAATTAGAGTGGAGTGTGCCCGGACAAACCCACACAAGCTGATGTCTCCTTACTTTTGTTGGATTTTGAAATTTAATTTTTATTTTTTATTGGAGTAATTTTCCACTGTGTACGTGGACCACTTCTACTTTGTGCATTCCTCGGTTGATGGACATTTTCATTGCTTCCAAGTGTTGGCTATGGTAAATATTGTTGGAGTGCAGGATTGCCAGCCTGTGACTTTTGAATTCTCATTTTCTCAGGTGATAGGCCCAGCAGTGGGTGTGATTGATTGACTGCTAGCACCGTGTTTCCCTTTTCAAAGCACCTTCTTTGTGTTTTCATTAGTGGCTCTTACCACGTCCCCCTTAGACTCGAGGGTACGCATTTCTCCACAATCGCTTCAGCATTTATTGTGTGCAGCATTTATGCTAATGGCCCTTCTGGCTGCTGTGAGCTGATAGGTTTTTGTAATCTGGGTTTGCATGTCTTTGAAAATTCGTAAAACTCATCATTTCTCTCCACCGTTTTCTTTTCTGTTAAAAAAAAAGGAAACAATTGGGAGTACAATACAACTCTTGAAATTGTCTTGTTGGAAGGTGGCCCTCTTTTGAATTTTTTGGTCGATTTTCCACCCCAGAATTGTTTTAGAGAGCAGGTGTCATTTACCGAAATGCAGTTTGGCGAATATTTTGTGACCTTTAGCAATGGGTTTAAAGCTGCTGTTGTGGGAAGTGGCCTCAAGGAGGCAGCATTTCTCCATTCCCAAAGCGGGGTACTAGGGCAGCAGAGCCTTTCTGGAAGTCATGTTCCTAGGTTGTAAATTACATTGGAATGTGCATGGAGAAACCCCCATAAGTTTATGTCTCATTATTTCTTCTTGGTTTTAATTTTTTTTTTTTTTTATTTGGGGTAAAGCTTAGAATATTGTTTGTCCTAGGTGTACACAATCTGGTCCATTTGTACATTATATATGTGTATTCAAGTACAGATCCTCTTCCCATGTAAAATGTTACAGAGGGTTCCGCAGACCTCCCTTGCTATATGGTCGGTCTTTTCGAGATATGTATATAATATGCGTTTGTATACATATAGTAACACTAATCTTAATTTATCCATTCCCCCCACCTTTCCTTTTAGATGAGCCTAGTTTGTTTTCTAAGTCTGTGAGTGTCTTTCTCTGTGGAAATATGTTCATTTGTGTCAGTTATTAGATAACGCCTATACGTGATATCATAGAATATAGGTCTTTTGCTTTCCGACTTACCTCATGTTTCGTGATTATCTCCAGACTCATTTGTGGTGCCTCAGAGAGCAATGGTTCATTGTTTTCCATGGCTAATATTCCATTGTGTACATGGACCACTTCTTCTTTATCCATTCACCTCTTGTTGGATATTTTGATTGCTTCACTGTCTTGGCTATTGTGAATAAGGCTGCACTGCAGCTTTTTCGGTCTGTGTCTTCTCGATTCTTGTCTTCTCAGGTGAGAGGTCCAATGGTGCGCCTGCTGGATTGAATGCTACCTCCATTTTTACGTTTAAACACAGCTCCTTTCTTTTCTCACTATTGGCTGTTACCCTTTACGTCTCACCAGCAGGTAGAGGGTACACAGTTCTCTAAAACCCCTTCAGCATTTATTGTTCGTAGACTTTTTGCTGATGGTCAGTCGACTGGTGTAAGTTGAAACTTTTTGTAGATTAGATTGCATGGGTCTAACACTCCCCGAGGTTGAGCTGTTATCCATTTTCCTTTTTTTTTAAAAGAGTGTGTGTAAAACTTAACTCTTCATACTCTCTTCTTGAAACATTTGCCTGTTTTAAATTTTTTGTCCATTCCCTACTTCAGCACAATTTTTTAGGGCAGGTGTCCTTTACAGCCCTGAGCCCTTGTGAATGTTAAGTGAACATTAGCTGTGACTTTAAAGCTGCTCTTGCAGGAAACGGCCACAAGGTGGCAGCATTTCTCCTTTACCAAATTTGGTTACTAGGGAAACACAGCCTTAAGGGAAGTGGTGTTCTAGGTTGTAAATTAGAATGGAATGTGCCAGGAAAAAAACCCTTTAAGGTTATGTCTCATTACTTCTTGTTCATAGTTGTAATTTACTTTTGATTTTTTATCCCAGCAAATATGACTACAATGGTTTGTTTGTTCTAGGTGTGCAAGATGTGGTTCTTTCACACATATACATGTATCTATTCTTCCTCACATCCTTTTCCCACGTACGTCATGACACAATATTGAGTAGTCTTCTCCTGGTCTTCCGTACGTCTTTGGTGGTTATATATTTCACATGGTTTGTATATCTCTGTTAACCCCAATATGGTAATGTATCCAATCCTCATCCCTTTCTATGGGGTGAACCATAAGTTTTTTAATGAATCTGCGATTGCCTTTCTCTGTGGAAATATCTTCATTGGTATCAATTTTTAAGTAACTCCTAAAAGTGATGTGATAGGATATGTGTCTTTTGCTTTCTCACTTACTACAGGAGGCGTGATTACGTCTAGACTCATCTATGGTGCTTGCAAATGGCATGGTTTCATTTTTTCCCCAACGAATATTCCATCTGTACATGGAGGAGTTCTTCTTTGTCCCCCCATGTGTTGGTCGATTTTTTGGTTACTTCCATATCTTGGCTATTGTAATACTGTGCAATGCAGATTTGCCTGCCTGTGTCTTTCCAATTCTCTCTTCTTAGATTATAGGTCGAGGAGTGGGCCTGCTGGATCATATGGTAGATCGATGCTTACCTTTGTAAGGCACCTCCATTCTGTTCTCATTCATGGCCCTTCCAACTTACGTCCCACTTGAAGTTGAGGGTATGCATTTCTCCACAACACCTTCAGCATTCATTGTTTGTAGTTTTCTTGCTGATGGTTATTCTGACAAGTGTGAGCTGATACCTCTCTGTGCTTGAATTCGAATGTGCCACATGATCCGTTGAAGTTGAGCTTTAAGGCATGATCTTTTTTATTTTTCAAGCTGTGATTACCCCTTAGTTCTTCAAAGTGTTCTCTTTAAGTATGTGTCACATTTTGAAATGTTTTGGCCATTACCTCCCTCAAGACATTTTGAGGGCAGGTTTCATTTACAGTTCTGCAGTACTTGTTCCTATGAAATGACCATTAGCACAGGCTTTAAAGCCGCTTTGGCAGGTAACTGCCAGAGGGCGGCAGCCTTTCTATGTCCCCCACCCTGGTAACTAGGGAAAAGCCCTTGCGGCCTGTGGTGTTTCTCGGTTATAAGTTAGAGTGGAGTCTGCCCGGACAAACCCACACAAGCTGATGTCTCCTTACTTTTGTTGGATTTTGAAATTTAATTTTTATTTTTTATTGGAGGAATTTTCCACTGTGTACGTGTACCACTTCTACTTTGTGCATTCCTCGGTTGATGGACATTTTCATTGCTTCCAAGTGTTGGCTATGGTAAATATTGTTGGAGTGCACGATTGCCAGCCTGTGACTTTTGGATTCTCATTTTCTCAGGTGATAGGCCCAGCAGTGGGTGTGATTGATTGACTGCTAGCACCGTGTTTCCCTTTTCAAAGCACCTTCTTTGTGTTTTCATTAGTGGCTCTTACCACGTCCCCCTTAGAATCGAGGGTACGCATTTCTCCACAATCGCTTCAGCATTTATTGTGTGCAGCATTTATGCTAATGGCCCTTCTGGCTGCTGTGAGCTGATAGGTTTTTGTAATCTGGGTTTGCATGTCTTTGAAAATTCGTAAAACTCATCATTTCTCTCTACCGTTTTCTTTTCTGTTAAAAATAAAGAAAACAATTGGGAGTACAATACAACTCTTGAAATTGTCGTCTTGGAAGGGGGCCCTCTTTTGAATTTTTTGGTCGATTTTCCACCCCAGAATTGTTTTAGAGAGCAGGTGTCATTTACCGAAATGCAGTTTGGCGAATATTTTGTGACCTTTAGCAATGGGTTTAAAGCTGCTGTTGTGGGAAGTGGCCTCAAGGAGGCAGCATTTCTCCATTCCCAAAGCTGGGTACTAGGGCAGCAGAGCCTTTCTGGAAGTCATGTTCCTAGGTTGTAAATTACATTGGAATGTGCATGGAGAAACCCCCATAAGTTTATGTCTCATTATTTCTTCTTGGTTTTAAATTTTTTTTTTTTTTATTTGGGGTAAAGCTTAGAATATTCTTTGTCCTAGGTGTACACAATCTGGTCCATTTGTACATTATATATGTGTATTCAAGTACAGATCCTCTTCCCATGTAAAATGTTACAGAGGGTTCCGCAGACCTCCCTTGCTATATGGTCGGTCTTTTCGAGATATGTATATAATATGCGTTTGTATACTTATAGTAACACTAATCTTAATTTATCCATTCCCCCCACCTTTCCTTTTAGATGAGCATAGTTTGTTTTCTAAGTCTGTGAGTGTCTTTCTCTGTGGAAATATGTTCATTTGTGTCAGTTATTAGATAACGCCTATAAGTGATATCATAGAATATAGGTCTTTTGCTTTCCGACTTACCTCATGTTTCATGAGTATCTCCAGACTCATTTGTGGTGCCTCAGAGAGCAATGGTTCATTGTTTTCCATGGGTAATATTCCATTGTGTACATGGACCACTTCTTCTTTATCCATTCACCTCTTGTTGGATATTTTGATTGCTTTACTGTCTTGGCTATTGTGAATAAGGCTGCACTGCAGGTTTTTCGGTCTGTGTCTTCTCGATTCTTGTGTTCTCAGGTGAGAGGTCCAATGGTGCGCCTGCTGGATTGAATGCTACCTCCATTTTTACGTTTAAACACAGCTCCTTTCTTTTCTCAATATTGGCTGTTACCCCTTTACGTCTCACCAGCAGGTAGAGGGTACACAGTTCTCTAAAACCCCTTCAGCATTTATTGTTCATAGACTTTTTGCTGATGGTCAGTCGACTGGTGTAAGTTGAAACTTTTTGTAGATTAGATTGCATGGGTCTAACACTCCCCGAGGTTCAGCTGTTATCCATTTTCCTTTTTTTTTAAAAGAGCGTGAGTAAAACTTAACTCTTCATACTCTTTTCTTGAAACATTTGCCTGTTTTGAATTTTTTGTCCATTCCCTACTTCAGCACAATTTTTTAGGGCAGGTGTCCTTTACAGCCCTGAGCCCTTGTGGATGTTAAGTGAACATTAGCTGTGATTTTAAAGCTGCTCTTGCAGGAAACGGCCACAAGGTGGCAGCATTTCTCCTTTACCAAATTTGGTTACTAGGGAAACACAGCCTTAATGGAAGTGGTGTTCTACGTTGTAAATTAGAATGGAATGTGCCAGGAGAAAGCCCTTTAAGTTTATGTCTCATTACTTCTTGTTCATAGTTGTAATTTACTTTTTTATCCCAGCAAATATGACTACAATGGTTTGTTTGTTCTAGGTGTGCAAGATGTGGTTCTTTCACACATATACATGTATCTATTCTTCCTCGCATCCTTTTCCCACGTAGGTCATGACAAAATGTTGAGTAGTCTTCCCCTGGTCTTCCGTACGTCTTTGGTGGTTATATATTTCACCTGGTTTGTATATCTCTGTTAACCCCAATATGGTAATGTATCCAATCCTCATCCCTTTCTATGGGGTGAACCATAAGTTTTTTAATGAATATGCGATTGCCTTTCTCTGTGGAAATATCTTCATTGGTATCAATTTTGAAGTAACTCCTAAAAGTGATGTGATAGGATATGTGTCTTTTGCTTTCTCACTTACTATAGGAGGCGTGATTACGTCTGGACTCATCTATGGTGCTTGCAAATGGCATTGTTTCATTTTTTTCACTAGCGAATATTCCATCTGTACATGGAGGAGTTCTTCTTTGTCCCCCCATCTGTTGGTGGACTTTTTGGTTACTTCCATATCTTGGCTATTTTAATACTGTGCAATGCAGATTTGCCTGCCTGTGTCTTTCCAATTATCTCTTCTTAGATTATAGGTCGAGGAGTGGGCCTGCTGGATCATATGGTAGATCGATGTTTACCTTTGTAAGGCACCTCCATTCTGTTCTCATTCGTGGCCCTTTCCAACTTACGTCCCACTTGAACTTGAAGGTATGCATTTCTCCACAACGCCTTCTGCATTTATTGTTTGTAGTTTTCTTGCTGATGGTTATTCTGACAAGTGTGAGCTGATACCTCTCTGTGCTTGAATTCGAATGTGCCACATGATCCGTTGAAGTTGAGCTTTAAGGCATGTCCTTTTTATTTTTCAAGCTGTGATTACCCCTTAGTTCTTCAAAGTGTTCTCTTTAAGTATGTGTCACATTTTGAAATGTTTTGGCCATTACCTCCCTCAAGACATTTTGAAGGCAGGTTTCACTAACAGTTCTGCAGTACTTGTTCCTATGAAATGACCATTAGCACAGGCTTTAAAGCCGCTTTGGCAGGTAACTGCCAGAGGACGGCAGCCTTTCTATGTCCTCCACCCTGGTAACTAGGGAAAAGCCCTTGCGGCCTGTGGTGTTTCTCGGTTATAAATTAGAGTGGAGTGTGCCCGGACAAACCCACACAAGCTGATGTCTCCTTACTTTTGTTGGATTTTGAAATTTAATTTTTATTTTTTATTGGAGTAATTTTCCACTGTGTACGTGGACCACTTCTACTTTGTGCATTCCTCGGTTGATGGACATTTTCATTGCTTCCAAGTGTTGGCTATGGTAAATATTGTTGGAGTGCACGATTGCCAGCCTGTGACTTTTGGATTCTCATTTTCTCAGGTGATAGGCCCAGCAGTGGGTGTGATTGATTGACTGCTAGCACCGTGTTTCCCTTTTCAAAGCACCTTCTTTGTGTTTTCATTAGTGGCTCTTACCACGTCCCCCTTAGACTCGAGGGTACGCATTTCTCCACAATCACTTCAGCATTTATTGTGTGCAGCATTTATGCTAATGGCCCTTCTGGCTGCTGTGAGCTGATAGGTTTTTGTAATCTGGGTTTGCATGTCTTTGAAAATTCGTAAAACTCATCATTTCTCTCCACCGTTTTCTTTTCTGTTAAAAAAAAGTAAACAATTGGGAGTACAATACAAGTCTTGAAATTGTCGTCTTGGAAGGTGGCCCTCTTTTGAATTTTTTGGTCGATTTTCCACCCCAGAATTGTTTTAGAGAGCAGGTGTCATTTACCGAAATGCAGTTTGGCGAATATTTTGTGACTTTTAGGAATGGGTTTAAAGCTGCTGTTGTGGGAAGTGGCCTCAAGGAGGCAGCATTTCTCCATTCCCAAAGCTGGGTACTAGGGCAGCAGAGCCTTTCTGGAAGTCATGTTCCTAGGTTGTAAATTACATTGGAATGTGCATGGAGAAACCCCCATAAGTTTATGTCTCATTATTTCTTCTTGGTTTTAATTTTTTTTTTTTTTGGGGTAAAGCTTAGAATATTGTTTGTCCTAGGTGTACACAATCTGGTCCATTTGTACATTATATATGTGTATTCAAGTACAGATCCTCTTCCCATGTAAAATGTTACAGACGGTTCCGCAGACCTCCCTTGCTATATGGTCGGTCTTTTCGAGATATGTATATAATATGCGTTTGTATACATATAGTAACACTAATCTTAATTTATCCATTCCCCCCACCTTTCCTTTTAGATGAGCATAGTTTGTTTTCTAAGTCTGTGAGTGTCTTTCTCTGTGGAAATATGTTCATTTGTGTCAGTTATTAGATAACGCCTATAAGTGATATCATAGAATATAGGTCTTTTGCTTTCCGACTTACCTCATGTTTCATGATTATCTCCAGACTCATTTGTGGTGCCTCAGAGAGCAATGGTTCATTGTTTTCCATGGCTAATATTCCATTGTGTACATGGACCACTTCTTCTTTATCCATTCACCTCTTGTTGGATATTTTGATTGCTTCACTGTCTTGGCTATTGTGAATAAGGCTGCACTGCAGCTTTTTCGGTCTGTGTCTTCTCGATTCTTGTCTTCTCAGGTGAGAGGTCCAATGGTGCGCCTGCTGGATTGAATGCTACCTCCATTTTTACGTTTAAACACAGCTCCTTTCTTTTCTCACTATTGGCTGTTACCCCTTTACGTCTCACCAGCAGGTAGAGGGTACACAGTTCTCTAAAACCCCTTCAGCATTTATTGTTCGTAGACTTTTTGCTGATGGTCAGTCGACTGGTGTAAGTTGAAACTTTTTGTAGATTACATTGCATGGGTCTAACACTCCCCGAGGTTGAGCTGTTATCCATTTTCCGTTTTTTTTAAAAGAGCATGAGTAAAACTTAACTCTTCATACTCTTTTCTTGAAACATTTGCCTGTTTTGAGTTTTTTCGTCCATTCCCTAATTCAGCACAATTTTTTAGGGCAGGTGTCCTTTAAAGCCCTTAGCCCTTGTGGATGTTAAGTGAACATTAGCTGTGAGTTTAAAGCTGTTCTTGCAGGAAACGGCCACAAGGTGGCTGCCTTTCCCCGTTACCAAATTTGGTTACTAGTGAAACAGAGCCTTAATGGAAGTGGTGTTCTAGGTTGTAAATTAGAATGGAATGTGCCAGGAGAAAGCCCTTTAAGTTTATGTCCTATTACTTCTTGTTCATAGTTGTAATTTACTTTTTATTTTTTATCCCAGCAAATATGACTACAATGGTTTGTTTGTTCTAGGTGTGCAAGATGTGGTTCTTTCACACATATACATGTATCTATTCTTCCTCGCATCCTTTTCCCACGTAGGTCATGACACAATGTTGAGTAGTCTTCCCCTGGTCTTCCATACGTCTTTGGTGGTTATATATTTCACCTGGTTTGTATATCTCTGTTAACCCCAATATGGTAATGTATCCAATCCTCATCCCTTTCTATGGGGTGAACCATAAGTTTTTTAATGAATCTGCGATTGCCTTTCTCTGAGGAAATATCTTCATTGGTATCAATTTTTAAGTAACTCCTAAAAGTGATGTGATAGGATATGTGTCTTTTGCTTTCTCACTTACTATAGGAGGCGTGATTACGTCTGGACTCATCTATGGTGCTTGCAAATGGCATTGTTTCATTTTTTTCACTAGCGAATATTCCATCTGTACATGGAGGAGTTCTTCTTTGTCCCCCCATCTGTTGGTGGACTTTTTGGTTACTTCCATATCTTGGCTATTGTAATACTGTGCAATGCAGATTTGCCTGCCTGTGTCTTTCCAATTATCTCTTCTTAGATTATAGGTCGAGGAGTGGGCCTGCTGGATCATATGGTAGATCGATGTTTACCTTTGTAATGCACCTCCATTCTGTTCTCATTCGTGGCCCTTTCCAACTTACGTCCCACTTGAACTTGAGGGTATGCATTTCTCCACAACGCCTTCAGCATTTATTGTTTGTAGTTTTCTTGCTGATGGTTATTCTGACAAGTGTGAGCTGATACCTCTCTGTGCTTGAATTCGAATGTGCCACATGATCCGTTGAAGTTGAACTTTAAGGCATGTCCTTTTTATTTTTCAAGCTGTGATTACCCCTTAGTTCTTCAAAGTGTTCTCTTTAAGTATGTGTCACATTTTGAAATGTTTTGGCCATTACCTCCCTCAAGACATTTTGAGGGCAGGTTTCATTTACAGTTCTGCAGTACTTGTTCCTATGAAATGACCATTAGCACAGGCTTTAAAGCCGCTTTGGCAGGTAACTGCCAGAGGACGGCAGCCTCTCTATGTCCCCCACCCTGGTAACTAGGGAAAAGCCCTTGCGGCCTGTGGTGTTTCTCGGTTATAAATTAGAGTGGAGTGTGCCCGGACAAACCCACACAAGCTGATGTCTCCTTACTTTTGTTGGATTTTGAAATTTAATTTTTATTTTTTATTGGAGTAATTTTCCACTGTGTACGTGGACCACTTCTACTTTGTGCATTCCTCGGTTGATGGACATTTTCATTGCTTCCAAGTGTTGGCTATGGTAAATATTGTTGGAGTGCACGATTGCCAGCCTGTGACTTTTGGATTCTCATTTTCTCAGGTGATAGGCCCAGCAGTGGGTGTGATTGATTGACTGCTAGCACCGTGTTTCCCTTTTCAAAGCACCTTCTTTGTGTTTTCATTAGTGGCTCTTACCACGTCCCCCTTAGAATGGAGGGTACATATTTCTCCACAATCGCTTCAGCATTTCTTGTGTGCAGCATTTATGCTAATGGCCCTTCTGGCTGCTGTGAGGTGATAGTTTTTTGTAATCTGGGTTTGCATGTCTTTGAAAATTCATAAAACTCATCATTTCTCTCCACCGTTTTCTTTTCCGTTAAAAAAAAGGAAACAATTGGGAGTACAATACAACTCTTGAAATTGTCGTCTTGGAAGGTGGCCCTCTTTTGAATTTTTTGGTCGATTTTCCACCCCAGAATTGTTTTAGAGAGCAGGTGTCATTTACCGAAATGCAGTTTGGCGAATATTTTGTGACCTTTAGGAATGGGTTTAAAGCTGCTGTTGTGGGAAGTGGCCTCAAGGAAGCAGCATTTCTCCATTCCCAAAGCTGGCTACTAGGGCAGCAGAGCCTTTCTGGAAGTCATGTTCCTAGGTTGTAAATTACATTGGAATGTGCATGGAGAAACCCCCATAAGTTTATGTCTCATTATTTCTTCTTGGTTTTAATTTTTTTTTTTATTTGGGGTAAAGCTTAGAATATTGTTTGTCCTAGGTGTACACAATCTGGTCCATTTGTACATTATATATGTGTATTCAAGTACAGATCCTCTTCCCATGTAAAATGTCACAGAGGGTTCCGCAGACCTCCCTTGCTATATGGTCGGTCTTTTCAAGATATGTATATAATATGCGTTTGTATACATATAGTAACACTAATCTTAATTTATCCATTCCCCCCACCTTTCCTTTTAGATGAGCATAGTTTGTTTTCTAAGTCTGTGAGTGTCTTTCTCTGTGGAAATATGTTCATTTGTGTCAGTTATTAGATAACGCCTATAAGTGATATCATAGAATATAGGTCTTTTGCTTTCTGACTTACCTCATGTTTCATGATTATCTCCAGACTCATTTGTGGTGCCTCAGAGAGCAATGGTTCATTGTTTTCCATGGCTAATATTCCATTGTGTACATGGACCACTTCTTCTTTATCCATTCACCTCTTGTTGGATATTTTGATTGCTTCACTGTCTTGGCTATTGTGAATAAGGCTGCACTGCAGGTTTTTCGGTCTGTGTCTTCTCGATTCTTGTCTTCTCAGGTGAGAGGTCCAATGGTGCGCCTGCTGGATTGAATGCTACCTCCATTTTTACGTTTAAACACAGCTCCTTTCTTTTCTCACTATTCGCTGTTACCCCTTTACGTCTCACCAGCAGGTAGAGGGTACACAGTTCTCTAAAACCCCTTCAGCATTTATTGTTCGTAGACATTTTGCTGATGGTCAGTCGACTGGTGTAAGTTGAAACTTTTTGTAGATTAGATTGCATGGGTCTAACACTCCCCGAGGTTGAGCTGTTATCCATTTTCCTTTTTTTTTAAAAAGAGTGTGTGTAAAACTTAACTCTTCATACTCTTTTCTTGAAACATTTGCCTGTTTTAAATTTTTTGTCCATTCCCTACTTCAGCACAATTTTTTAGGGCAGGTGTCCTTTACAGCCCTGAGCCCTTGTGAATGTTAAGTGAACATTAGCTGTGACTTTAAAGCTGCTCTTGCAGGAAACGGCCACAAGGTGGCAGCATTTCTCCTTTACCAAATTTGGTTACTAGGGAAACACAGCCTTAAGGGAAGTGGTGTTCTAGGTTGTAAATTAGAATGGAATGTGCCAGGAAAAAACCCTTTAAGGTTATGTCTCATTACTTCTTGTTCATAGTTGTAATTTACTTTTGATTTTTTATCCCAGCAAATATGACTACAATGGTTTGTTTGTTCTAGGTGTGCAAGATGTGGTTCTTTCACACATATACATGTATCTATTCTTCCTCACATCCTTTTCCCACGTACGTCATGACACAATATTGAGTAGTCTTCTCCTGGTCTTCCGTACGTCTTTGGTGGTTATATATTTCACATGGTTTGTATATCTCTGTTAACCCCAATATGGTAATGTATCCAATCCTCATCCCTTTCTATGGGGTGAACCATAAGTTTTTTAATGAATCTGCGATTGCCTTTCTCTGTGGAAATATCTTCATTGGTATCAATTTTTAAGTAACTCCTAAAAGTGATGTGATAGGATATGTGTCTTTTGCTTTCTCACTTACTACAGGAGGCGTGATTACGTCTAGACTCATCTATGGTGCTTGCAAATGGCATGGTTTCATTTTTTCCCCAACGAATATTCCATCTGTACATGGAGGAGTTCTTCTTTGTCCCCCCATGTGTTGGTCGATTTTTTGGTTACTTCCATATCTTGGCTATTGTAATACTGTGCAATGCAGATTTGCCTGCCTGTGTCTTTCCAATTCTCTCTTCTTAGATTATAGGTCGAGGAGTGGGCCTGCTGGATCATATGGTAGATCGATGCTTACCTTTGTAAGGCACCTCCATTCTGTTCTCATTCATGGCCCTTCCAACTTACGTCCCACTTGAAGTTGAGGGTATGCATTTCTCCACAACACCTTCAGCATTCATTGTTTGTAGTTTTCTTGCTGATGGTTATTCTGACAAGTGTGAGCTGATACCTCTCTGTGCTTGAATTCGAATGTGCCACATGATCCGTTGAAGTTGAGCTTTAAGGCATGATCTTTTTTATTTTTCAAGCTGTGATTACCCCTTAGTTCTTCAAAGTGTTCTCTTTAAGTATGTGTCACATTTTGAAATGTTTTGGCCATTACCTCCCTCAAGACATTTTGAGGGCAGGTTTCATTTACAGTTCTGCAGTACTTGTTCCTATGAAATGACCATTAGCACAGGCTTTAAAGCCGCTTTGGCAGGTAACTGCCAGAGGGCGGCAGCCTTTCTATGTCCCCCACCCTGGTAACTAGGGAAAAGCCCTTGCGGCCTGTGGTGTTTCTCGGTTATAAGTTAGAGTGGAGTCTGCCCGGACAAACCCACACAAGCTGATGTCTCCTTACTTTTGTTGGATTTTGAAATTTAATTTTTATTTTTTATTGGAGGAATTTTCCACTGTGTACGTGTACCACTTCTACTTTGTGCATTCCTCGGTTGATGGACATTTTCATTGCTTCCAAGTGTTGGCTATGGTAAATATTGTTGGAGTGCACGATTGCCAGCCTGTGACTTTTGGATTCTCATTTTCTCAGGTGATAGGCCCAGCAGTGGGTGTGATTGATTGACTGCTAGCACCGTGTTTCCCTTTTCAAAGCACCTTCTTTGTGTTTTCATTAGTGGCTCTTACCACGTCCCCCTTAGAATCGAGGGTACGCATTTCTCCACAATCGCTTCAGCATTTATTGTGTGCAGCATTTATGCTAATGGCGCTTCTGGCTGCTGTGAGCTGATAGGTTTTTGTAATCTGGGTTTGCATGTCTTTGAAAATTCGTAAAACTCATCATTTCTCTCTACCGTTTTCTTTTCTGTTAAAAATAAAGAAAACAATTGGGAGTACAATACAACTCTTGAAATTGTCTTCTTGGAAGGTGGCCCTCTTTTGAATTTTTTGGTCGATTTTCCACCCCAGAATTGTTTTAGAGAGCAGGTGTCATTTACCGAAATGCAGTTTGGCGAATATTTTGTGACCTTTAGCAATGGGTTTAAAGCTGCTGTTGTGGGAAGTGGCCTCAAGGAGGCAGCATTTCTCCATTCCCAAAGCGGGGTACTAGGGCAGCAGAGCCTTTCTGGAAGTCATGTTCCTAGGTTGTAAATTACATTGGAATGTGCATGGAGAAACCCCCATAAGTTTATGTCTCATTATTTCTTCTTGGTTTTAATTTTTTTTTTATTTGGGATAAAGCTTAGAATATTGTTTGTCCTAGGTGTACACAATCTGGTCCATTTGTACATTATATATGTGTATTCAAGTACAGATCCTCTTCCCATGTAAAATGTTACAGAGGGTTCCGCAGACCTCCCTTGCTATATGGTCGGTCTTTTCGAGATATGTATATAATATGCGTTTGTATACATATAGTAACACTAATCTTAATTTATCCATTCCCCCCACCTTTCCTTTTAGATGAGCATAGTTTGTTTTCTAAGTCTGTGAGTGTCTTTCTCTGTGGAAATATGTTCATTTGTGTCAGTTATTAGATAACGCCTATACGTGATATCATAGAATATAGGTCTTTTGCTTTCTGACTTACCTCATGTTTCATGATTATCTCCAGACTCATTAGTGGTGCCTCAGAGAGCAATGGTTCATTGTTTTCCATGGCTAATATTCCATTGTGTACATGGACCACTTCTTCTTTATCCATTCACCTCTTGTTGGATATTTTGATTGCTTCACTGTCTTGGCTATTGTGAATAAGGCTGCACTGCAGGTTTTTCGGTCTGTGTCTTCTCGATTCTTGTCTTCTCAGGTGAGAGGTCCAATGGTGCGCCTGCTGGATTGAATGGTACCTCCATTTTTACTTTTAAACACAGCTCCTTTCTGTTCTCATTATTGCCTGTTACCCCTTTACGTCTCACCAGCAGGTAGAGGGTACAAAGTTCTCTAAAACCCCTTCAGCATTTATCGTTTGTAGACTTTTTGCTGATGGTCAGGCGACTGGGGTAGGTTGAAACTTTTTGTAGATTAGATTGCATGGGTCTAACACTCCCTGAGGTTGAGATTTTATCCATTTCCCTTTTTTTTTAAAAAGAGCGTGAGTAAAACTTAACTCTTCATACTCTCTTCTTGAAACATTTGCCTGTTTTGAGTTTTTTCGTCCTTTCCCTACTTCAGCACAATTTTTTAGGGCAGGTGTCCTTTAAAGCCCTTAGTCCTTGTGAATGTTAAGTGACCATTAGCTGTGAGTTTAAAGCTGTTCTTGCAGGAAACGGCCACAAGGTGGCAGCCTTTCCCCGTTACCAAATTTGGTTACTAGGGAAACAGAGCCTTAATGGAAGTGGTGTTCTAGGTTGTAAATTAGAATGGAATGTGCCAGGAGAAAGCCCTTTAAGTTTATGTCCTATTACTTCTTGTTCATAGTTGTAATTTACTTTTTATTTTTTATCCCAGCAAATATGACTACAATGGTTTGTTTGTTCTAGGTGTGCAAGATGTGGTTCTTTCACACATATACATATATCTATTCTTCCTCGCATCCTTTTCCCACGTAGGTCATGACACAATGTTGAGTAGTCTTCCCCTGGTCTTCCATACGTCTTTGGTGGTTATATATTTCACCTGGTTTGTATATCTCTGTTAACCCCAATATGGTAATGTATCCAATCCTCATCCCTTTCTATGGGGTGAACCATAAGTTTTTTAATGAATCTGTGATTGCCTTTCTCTGTGGAAATATCTTCATTGGTATCAATTTTGAAGTAACTCCTAAAAGTGATGTGATAGGATATGTGTCTTTTGCTTTCTCACTTACTATAGGAGGCGTGATTACGTCTGGACTCATCTATGGTGCTTGCAAATGGCATTGTTTCATTTTTTTCACTAGCGAATATTCCATCTGTACATGGAGGAGTTCTTCTTTGTCCCCCCATCTGTTGGTGGACTTTTTGGTTACTTCCATATCTTGGCTATTTTAATACTGTGCAATGCAGATTTGCCTGCCTGTGTCTTTCCAATTATCTCTTCTTAGATTATAGGTCGAGGAGTGGGCCTGCTGGATCATATGGTAGATCGATGTTTACCTTTGTAAGGCACCTCCATTCTGTTCTCATTCGTGGCCCTTTCCAACTTACGTCCCACTTGAACTTGAGGGTATGCATTTCTCCACAACGCCTTCAGCATTTATTGTTTGTAGTTTTCTTGCTGATGGTTATTCTGACAAGTGTGAGCTGATACCTCTCTGTGCTTGAATTCGAATGTGCCACATGATCTGTTGAAGTTGAGCTTTAAGGCATGTCCGTTTTATTTTTCAAGCTGTGATTACCCCTTAGTTCTTCAAAGTGTTCTCTTTAAGTATGTGTCACATTTTGAAATGTTTTGGCCATTACCTCCCTCAAGATATTTTGAGGGCAGGTTTCATTTACAGTTCTGCAGTACTTGTTCCTATGAAATGACCATTAGCACAGGCTTTAAAGCCAATTTGGCAGGTAACTGCCAGAGGGCGGCAGCCTTTCTATGTCCCCCACCCTGGTAACTAGGGAAAAGCCCTTGCGGCCTGTGGTGTTTCTCGGTTATAAATTAGAGTGGAGTGTGCCCGGACAAACCCACACAAGCTGATGTCTCCTTACTTTTGTTGGATTTTGAAATTTAATTTTTATTTTTTATTGGAGTAATTTTCCACTGTGTACGTGGACCACTTCTACTTTGTGCATTCCTCGGTTGATGGACATTTTCATTGCTTCCAAGTGTTGGCTATGGTAAATATTGTTGGAGTGCAGGATTGCCAGCCTGTGACTTTTGGATTCTCATTTTCTCAGGTGATAGGCCCAGCAGTGGGTGTGATTGATTGACTCCTAGCACCGTATTTCCCTTTTCAAAGCACCTTCTTTGTGTTTTCATTAGTGGCTCTTACCACGTCCCCCTTAGACTCGAGGGTACGCATTTCTCCACAATCACTTCAGCATTTATTGTGTGCAGCATTTATGCTAATGGCCCTTCTGGCTGCTGTGAGCTGATAGGTTTTTGTAATCTGGGTTTGCATGTCTTTGAAAATTCGTAAAACTCATCATTTCTCTCCACCGTTTTCTTTTCTGTTAAAAAAAGGAAACAATTGGGAGTACAATACAACTCTTGAAATTGTCTTGTTGGAAGGTGGCCCTCTTTTGAATTTTTTGGTCGATTTTCCACCCCAGAATTGTTTTAGAGAGCAGGTGTCATTTACCGAAATGCAGTTTGGCGAATATTTTGTGACCTTTAGCAATGGGTTTAAAGCTGCTGTTGTGGGAAGTGGCCTCAAGGAGGCAGCATTTCTCCATTCCCAAAGCTGGGTACTAGGGCAGCAGAGCCTTTCTGGAAGTCATGTTCCTAGGTTGTAAATTACATTGGAATGTGCATGGAGAAACCCCCATAAGTTTATGTCTCATTATTTCTTCTTGGTTTTAATTTTTTTTTTTTTATTTGGGGTAAAGCTTAGAATATTGTTTGTCCTAGGTGTACACAATCTGGTCCATTTGTACATTATATATGTGTATTCAAGTACAGATCCTCTTCCCATGTAAAATGTTACAGAGGGTTCCGCAGACCTCCCTTGCTATATGGTCGGTCTTTTCGAGATATGTATATAATATGCGTTTGTATACATATAGTAACACTAATCTTAATTTATCCATTCCCCCCACCTTTCCTTTTAGATGAGCCTAGTTTGTTTTCTAAGTCTGTGAGTGTCTTTCTCTGTGGAAATATGTTCATTTGTGTCAGTTATTAGATAACGCCTATACGTGATATCATAGAATATAGGTCTTTTGCTTTCCGACTTACCTCATGTTTCGTGATTATCTCCAGACTCATTTGTGGTGCCTCAGAGAGCAATGGTTCATTGTTTTCCATGGCTAATATTCCATTGTGTACATGGACCACTTCTTCTTTATCCATTCACCTCTTGTTGGATATTTTGATTGCTTCACTGTCTTGGCTATTGTGAATAAGGCTGCACTGCAGCTTTTTCGGTCTGTGTCTTCTCGATTCTTGTCTTCTCAGGTGAGAGGTCCAATGGTGCGCCTGCTGGATTGAATGCTACCTCCATTTTTACGTTTAAACACAGCTCCTTTCTTTTCTCACTATTGGCTGTTACCCTTTACGTCTCACCAGCAGGTAGAGGGTACACAGTTCTCTAAAACCCCTTCAGCATTTATTGTTCGTAGACTTTTTGCTGATGGTCAGTCGACTGGTGTAAGTTGAAACTTTTTGTAGATTAGATTGCATGGGTCTAACACTCCCCGAGGTTGAGCTGTTATCCATTTTCCTTTTTTTTTCAAAGAGTGTGAGTAAAACTTAACTCTTCATACTCTCTTCTTGAAACATTTGCCTGTTTTGAATTTTTTGTCCATTCCCTACTTCAGCACAATTTTTTAGGGCAGGTGTCCTTTACAGCCCTTAGCCCTTGTGAATGTTAAGTGAACATTAGCTGTGAATTTAAAGCTGCTCTTGCAGGAAACGGCCACAAGGTGGCAGCATTTCTCCTTTACCAAATTTGGTTACTAGGGAAACACAGCCTTAAGGGAAGTGGTGTTCTAGGTTGTAAATTAGAATGGAATGTGCCAGGAAAAAACCCTTTAAGGTTATGTCTCATTACTTCTTGTTCATATTTGTAATTTACATTTGATTTTTTATCCCAGCAAATATGACTACAATGGTTTGTTTGTTCTAGGTGTGCAAGATGTGGTTCTTTCACACATATACATGTATCTATTCTTCCTTACATCCTTTTCCCACGTAGGTCATGACACAATGTTGAGTAGTCTTCTCCTGGTCTTCCGTATGTCTTTGGTGGTTATATATTTCACATGGTTTGTATATCTCTGTTAACCCCAATATGGTAATGTATCCAATCCTCATCCCTTTCTATGGGGTGAACCATAAGTTTTTTAATGAATCTGCGATTGCCTTTCTCTGTGGAAATATCTTCATTGGTATCAATTTTTAAGTAACTCCTAAAAGTGATGTGATAGGATATGTGTCTTTTGCTTTCTCACTTACTACAGGAGGCGTGATTACGTCTAGACTCATCTATGGTGCTTGCAAATGGCATTGTTTCATTTTTTTCACTAGCGAATATTCCATCTGTACATGGAGGAGTTCTTCTTTGTCCTCCCATCTGTTGGTGGACTTTTTGGTTACTTCCATATCTTTGCTATTGTAATACTGTGCAATGCATATTTGCCTGCCTGTGTCTTTCCAATTCTCTCTTCTTAGATTATAGGTCGAGGAGTGGGCCTGCTGGATCATATGGTAGATCGATGTTTACCTTTGTAAGGAACCTCCATTCTGTTCTCATTCGTGGCCCTTTCCAACTTATGTCCCACTTGAACTTGAGGGTATGCATTTCTCCACAACGCCTTCAGCATTTATTGTTTGTAGTTTCCTTGCTGATGGTTATTCTGACAAGTGTGAGCTGATACCTCTCTGTGCTTGAATTCGAATGTGCCACATGATCCGTTGAAGTTGAACTTTAAGGCATGTCCTTTTTATTTTTCAAGCTGTGATTACCCCTTAGTTCTTCAAAGTGTTCTCTTTAAGTATGTGTCACATTTTGAAATGTTTTGGCCATTACCTCCCTCAAGACATTTTGAGGGCAGGTTTCATTTACAGTTCTGCAGTACTTGTTCCTATGAAATGACCATTAGCACAGGCTTTAAAGCCGATTTGGCAGGTAACTGCCAGAGGACGGCAGCCTTTCTATGTCCCCCACCCTGGTAACTAGGGAAAAGACCTTGCGGCCTGTGGTGTTTCTCGGTTATAAGTTAGAGTGGAGTCTGCCCGGACAAACCCACACAAGCTGATGTCTCCTTACTTTTGTTGGATTTTGAAATTTAATTTTTATTTTTTATTGGAGTAATTTTCCACTGTGTACGTGGACCACTTCTACTTTGTGCATTCCTCGGTTGATGGACATTTTCATTGCTTCCAAGTGTTGGCTATGGTAAATATTGTTGGAGTGCAGGATTCCCAGCCTGTGACTTTTGGATTCTCATTTTCTCAGGTGATAGGCCCAGCAGTGGGTGTGATTGATTGACTGCTAGCACCGTGTTTCCCTTTTCAAAGCACCTTCTTTGTGTTTTCATTAGTGGCTCTTACCACGTCCCCCTTAGAATGGAGGGTACGCATTTCTCCACAATCGCTTCAGCATTTATTGTGTGCAGCATTTATGCTAATGGCCCTTCTGGCTGCTGTGAGCTGATAGGTTTTTGTAATCTGGGTTTGCATGTCTTTGAGAATTCGTAAAACTCATCATTTCTCTCCACCGTTTTCTTTTCTGTTAAAAAAAAAGGAAACAATTGGGAGTACAATACAACTCTTGAAATTGTCTTGTTGGAAGGTGGCCCTCTTTTGGATTTTTTGGTCGATTTTCCACCCCAGAAT
Organism: Eschrichtius robustus; assembly: GCF_028021215.1. Lineage (NCBI taxonomy): Eukaryota > Metazoa > Chordata > Mammalia > Artiodactyla > Eschrichtiidae > Eschrichtius > Eschrichtius robustus. Next base: position 141,982 of record NW_027175141.1, on the reverse strand, counting down.
TGTTTTAGAGAGCAGGTGTCATTTACCGAAATGCAGTTTGGCGAATATTTTGTGACCTTTAGCAATGGGTTTAAAGCTGCTGTTGTGGGAAGTGGCCTCAAGGAGGCAGCATTTCTCCATTCCCAAAGCGGGGTACTAGGGCAGCAGAGCCTTTCTGGAAGTCATGTTCTTAGGTTGTAAATTACATTGGAATGTGCATGGAGAAACCCCCATAAGTTTATGTCTCATTATTTCTTCTTGGTTTTAATTTTTTTTTTTTTTTATTTGGGGTAAAGCTTAGAATATTGTTTGTCCTAGGTGTACACAATCTGGTCCATTTGTACATTATATATGTGTATTCAAGTACAGATCCTCTTCCCATGTAAAATGTTACAGAGGGTTCCGCAGACCTCCCTTGCTATATGGTCGGTCTTTTCGAGATATGTATATAATATGCATTTGTATACATATAGTAACACTAATCTTAATTTATCCATTCCCCCCACCTTTCCTTTTAGATGAGCCTAGTTTGTTTTCTAAGTCTGTGAGTGTCTTTCTCTGTGGAAATATGTTCATTTGTGTCAGTTATTAGATAACGCCTATACGTGATATCATAGAATATAGGTCTTTTGCTTTCCGACTTACCTCATGTTTCGTGATTATCTCCAGACTCATTTGTGGTGCCTCAGAGAGCAATGGTTCATTGTTTTCCATGGCTAATATTCCATTGTGTACATGGACCACTTCTTCTTTATCCATTCACCTCTTGTTGGACATTTTGATTGCTTCACTGTCTTGGCTATTGTGAATAAGGCTGCACTGCAGCTTTTTCGGTCTGTGTCTTCTCGATTCTTGTCTTCTCAGGTGAGAGGTCCAATGGTGCGCCTGCTGGATTGAATGGTACCTCCATTTTTACTTTTAAACACAGCTCCTTTCTGTTCTCATTATTGCCTGTTACCCCTTTACGTCTCACCAGCAGGTAGAGGGTACAAAGTTCTCTAAAACCCCTTCAGCATTTATCGTTTGTAGACTTTTTGCTGATGGTCAGGCGACTGGGGTAGGTTGAAACTTTTTGTAGATTAGATTGCATGGGTCTAACACTCCCTGAGGTTGAGATTTTATCCATTTCCCTTTTTTTTTAAAAAGAGCGTGAGTAAAACTTAACTCTTCATAGTCTCTTCTTGAAACATTTGCCTGTTTTGAGTTTTTTCGTCCTTTCCCTACTTCAGCACAATTTTTTAGGGCAGGTGTCCTTTAAAGCCCTGAGTCCTTGTGAATGTTAAGTGACCATTAGCTGTGAGTTTAAAGCTGTTCTTGCAGGAAACGGCCACAAGGTGGCAGCCTTTCCCCGTTACCAAATTTGGTTACTAGGGAAACAGAGCCTTAATGGAAGTGGTGTTCTAGGTTGTAAATTAGAATGGAATGTGCCAGGAGAAAGCCCTTTAAGTTTATGTCCTATTACTTCTTGTTCATAGTTGTAATTTACTTTTTATTTTTTATCCCAGCAAATATGACTACAATGGTTTGTTTGTTCTAGGTGTGCAAGATGTGGTTCTTTCACACATATTCATGTATCTATTCTTCCTCGCATCCTTTTCCCACGTAGGTCATGACACAATGTTGAGTAGTCTTCCCCTGGTCTTCCGTACGTCTTTGGTGGTTATATATTTCACCTGGTTTGTATATTTCTGTTAACCCCAATATGGTAATGTATCCGATCCTCATCCCTTTCTATGGGGTGAACCATAAGTTTTTTAATGAATCTGCGATTGCCTTTCTCTGTGGAAATATCTTCATTGGTATCAATTTTTAAGTAACTCCTAAAAGTGATGTGATAGGATATGTGTCTTTTGCTTTCTCACTTACTATAGGAGGCGTGATTACGTCTGGACTCATCTATGGTGCTTGCAAATGGCATTGTTTCATTTTTTTCACTAGCGAATATTCCATCTGTACATGGAGGAGTTCTTCTTTGTCCCCCCATCTGTTGGTGGACTTTTTGGTTACTTCCATATCTTGGCTATTTTAATACTGTGCAATGCAGATTTGCCTGCCTGTGTCTTTCCAATTCTCTCTTCTTAGATTATAGGTCGAGGAGTGGGCCTGCTGGATCATATGGTAGATCGATGTTTACCTTTGTAAGGCACCTCCATTCTGTTCTCATTCGTGGCCCTTTCCAACTTACGTCCCACTTGAACTTGAGGGTATGCATTTCTCCACAACGCCTTCAGCATTTATTGTTTGTAGTTTTCTTGCTGATGGTTATTCTGACAAGTGTGAGCTGATACCTCTCTGTGCTTGAATTCGAATGTGCCACATGATCTGTTGAAGTTGAGCTTTAAGGCATGTCCGTTTTATTTTTCAAGCTGTGATTACCCCTTAGTTCTTCAAAGTGTTCTCTTTAAGTATGTGTCACATTTTGAAATGTTTTGGCCATTACCTCCCTCAAGATATTTTGAGGGCAGGTTTCATTTACAGTTCTGCAGTACTTGTTCCTATGAAATGACCATTAGCACAGGCTTTAAAGCCGCTTTGGCAGGTAACTGCCAGAGGGCGGCAGCCTTTCTATGTCCCCCACCCTGGTAACTAGGGAAAAGCCCTTGCGGCCTGTGGTGTTTCTCGGTTATAAATTAGAGTGGAGTGTGCCCGGACAAACCCACACAAGCTGATGTCTCCTTACTTTTGTTGGATTTTGAAATTTAATTTTTATTTTTTATTGGAGTAATTTTCCACTGTGTACGTGGACCACTTCTACTTTGTGCATTCCTCGGTTGATGGACATTTTCATTGCTTCCAAGTGTTGGCTATGGTAAATATTGTTGGAGTGCAGGATTGCCAGCCTGTGACTTTTGAATTCTCATTTTCTCAGGTGATAGGCCCAGCAGTGGGTGTGATTGATTGACTGCTAGCACCGTGTTTCCCTTTTCAAAGCACCTTCTTTGTGTTTTCATTAGTGGCTCTTACCACGTCCCCCTTAGACTCGAGGGTACGCATTTCTCCACAATCACTTCAGCATTTATTGTGTGCAGCATTTATGCTAATGGCCCTTCTGGCTGCTGTGAGCTGATAGGTTTTTGTAATCTGGGTTTGCATGTCTTTGAAAATTCGTAAAACTCATCATTTCTCTCCACCGTTTTCTTTTCTGTTAAAAAAAAAGGAAACAATTGGGAGTACAATACAACTCTTGAAATTGTCTTGTTGGAAGGTGGCCCTCTTTTGAATTTTTTGGTCGATTTTCCACCCCAGAATTGTTTTAGAGAGCAGGTGTCATTTACCGAAATGCAGTTTGGCGAATATTTTGTGACCTTTAGCAATGGGTTTAAAGCTGCTGTTGTGGGAAGTGGCCTCAAGGAGGCAGCATTTCTCCATTCCCAAAGCGGGGTACTAGGGCAGCAGAGCCTTTCTGGAAGTCATGTTCCTAGGTTGTAAATTACATTGGAATGTGCATGGAGAAACCCCCATAAGTTTATGTCTCATTATTTCTTCTTGGTTTTAATTTTTTTTTTTTTTTATTTGGGGTAAAGCTTAGAATATTGTTTGTCCTAGGTGTACACAATCTGGTCCATTTGTACATTATATATGTGTATTCAAGTACAGATCCTCTTCCCATGTAAAATGTTACAGAGGGTTCCGCAGACCTCCCTTGCTATATGGTCGGTCTTTTCGAGATATGTATATAATATGCGTTTGTATACATATAGTAACACTAATCTTAATTTATCCATTCCCCCCACCTTTCCTTTTAGATGAGCCTAGTTTGTTTTCTAAGTCTGTGAGTGTCTTTCTCTGTGGAAATATGTTCATTTGTGTCAGTTATTAGATAACGCCTATACGTGATATCATAGAATATAGGTCTTTTGCTTTCCGACTTACCTCATGTTTCGTGATTATCTCCAGACTCATTTGTGGTGCCTCAGAGAGCAATGGTTCATTGTTTTCCATGGCTAATATTCCATTGTGTACATGGACCACTTCTTCTTTATCCATTCACCTCTTGTTGGATATTTTGATTGCTTCACTGTCTTGGCTATTGTGAATAAGGCTGCACTGCAGCTTTTTCGGTCTGTGTCTTCTCGATTCTTGTCTTCTCAGGTGAGAGGTCCAATGGTGCGCCTGCTGGATTGAATGCTACCTCCATTTTTACGTTTAAACACAGCTCCTTTCTTTTCTCACTATTGGCTGTTACCCTTTACGTCTCACCAGCAGGTAGAGGGTACACAGTTCTCTAAAACCCCTTCAGCATTTATTGTTCGTAGACTTTTTGCTGATGGTCAGTCGACTGGTGTAAGTTGAAACTTTTTGTAGATTAGATTGCATGGGTCTAACACTCCCCGAGGTTGAGCTGTTATCCATTTTCCTTTTTTTTTAAAAGAGTGTGTGTAAAACTTAACTCTTCATACTCTCTTCTTGAAACATTTGCCTGTTTTAAATTTTTTGTCCATTCCCTACTTCAGCACAATTTTTTAGGGCAGGTGTCCTTTACAGCCCTGAGCCCTTGTGAATGTTAAGTGAACATTAGCTGTGACTTTAAAGCTGCTCTTGCAGGAAACGGCCACAAGGTGGCAGCATTTCTCCTTTACCAAATTTGGTTACTAGGGAAACACAGCCTTAAGGGAAGTGGTGTTCTAGGTTGTAAATTAGAATGGAATGTGCCAGGAAAAAAACCCTTTAAGGTTATGTCTCATTACTTCTTGTTCATAGTTGTAATTTACTTTTGATTTTTTATCCCAGCAAATATGACTACAATGGTTTGTTTGTTCTAGGTGTGCAAGATGTGGTTCTTTCACACATATACATGTATCTATTCTTCCTCACATCCTTTTCCCACGTACGTCATGACACAATATTGAGTAGTCTTCTCCTGGTCTTCCGTACGTCTTTGGTGGTTATATATTTCACATGGTTTGTATATCTCTGTTAACCCCAATATGGTAATGTATCCAATCCTCATCCCTTTCTATGGGGTGAACCATAAGTTTTTTAATGAATCTGCGATTGCCTTTCTCTGTGGAAATATCTTCATTGGTATCAATTTTTAAGTAACTCCTAAAAGTGATGTGATAGGATATGTGTCTTTTGCTTTCTCACTTACTACAGGAGGCGTGATTACGTCTAGACTCATCTATGGTGCTTGCAAATGGCATGGTTTCATTTTTTCCCCAACGAATATTCCATCTGTACATGGAGGAGTTCTTCTTTGTCCCCCCATGTGTTGGTCGATTTTTTGGTTACTTCCATATCTTGGCTATTGTAATACTGTGCAATGCAGATTTGCCTGCCTGTGTCTTTCCAATTCTCTCTTCTTAGATTATAGGTCGAGGAGTGGGCCTGCTGGATCATATGGTAGATCGATGCTTACCTTTGTAAGGCACCTCCATTCTGTTCTCATTCATGGCCCTTCCAACTTACGTCCCACTTGAAGTTGAGGGTATGCATTTCTCCACAACACCTTCAGCATTCATTGTTTGTAGTTTTCTTGCTGATGGTTATTCTGACAAGTGTGAGCTGATACCTCTCTGTGCTTGAATTCGAATGTGCCACATGATCCGTTGAAGTTGAGCTTTAAGGCATGATCTTTTTTATTTTTCAAGCTGTGATTACCCCTTAGTTCTTCAAAGTGTTCTCTTTAAGTATGTGTCACATTTTGAAATGTTTTGGCCATTACCTCCCTCAAGACATTTTGAGGGCAGGTTTCATTTACAGTTCTGCAGTACTTGTTCCTATGAAATGACCATTAGCACAGGCTTTAAAGCCGCTTTGGCAGGTAACTGCCAGAGGGCGGCAGCCTTTCTATGTCCCCCACCCTGGTAACTAGGGAAAAGCCCTTGCGGCCTGTGGTGTTTCTCGGTTATAAGTTAGAGTGGAGTCTGCCCGGACAAACCCACACAAGCTGATGTCTCCTTACTTTTGTTGGATTTTGAAATTTAATTTTTATTTTTTATTGGAGGAATTTTCCACTGTGTACGTGTACCACTTCTACTTTGTGCATTCCTCGGTTGATGGACATTTTCATTGCTTCCAAGTGTTGGCTATGGTAAATATTGTTGGAGTGCACGATTGCCAGCCTGTGACTTTTGGATTCTCATTTTCTCAGGTGATAGGCCCAGCAGTGGGTGTGATTGATTGACTGCTAGCACCGTGTTTCCCTTTTCAAAGCACCTTCTTTGTGTTTTCATTAGTGGCTCTTACCACGTCCCCCTTAGAATCGAGGGTACGCATTTCTCCACAATCGCTTCAGCATTTATTGTGTGCAGCATTTATGCTAATGGCCCTTCTGGCTGCTGTGAGCTGATAGGTTTTTGTAATCTGGGTTTGCATGTCTTTGAAAATTCGTAAAACTCATCATTTCTCTCTACCGTTTTCTTTTCTGTTAAAAATAAAGAAAACAATTGGGAGTACAATACAACTCTTGAAATTGTCGTCTTGGAAGGGGGCCCTCTTTTGAATTTTTTGGTCGATTTTCCACCCCAGAATTGTTTTAGAGAGCAGGTGTCATTTACCGAAATGCAGTTTGGCGAATATTTTGTGACCTTTAGCAATGGGTTTAAAGCTGCTGTTGTGGGAAGTGGCCTCAAGGAGGCAGCATTTCTCCATTCCCAAAGCTGGGTACTAGGGCAGCAGAGCCTTTCTGGAAGTCATGTTCCTAGGTTGTAAATTACATTGGAATGTGCATGGAGAAACCCCCATAAGTTTATGTCTCATTATTTCTTCTTGGTTTTAAATTTTTTTTTTTTTTATTTGGGGTAAAGCTTAGAATATTCTTTGTCCTAGGTGTACACAATCTGGTCCATTTGTACATTATATATGTGTATTCAAGTACAGATCCTCTTCCCATGTAAAATGTTACAGAGGGTTCCGCAGACCTCCCTTGCTATATGGTCGGTCTTTTCGAGATATGTATATAATATGCGTTTGTATACATATAGTAACACTAATCTTAATTTATCCATTCCCCCCACCTTTCCTTTTAGATGAGCATAGTTTGTTTTCTAAGTCTGTGAGTGTCTTTCTCTGTGGAAATATGTTCATTTGTGTCAGTTATTAGATAACGCCTATAAGTGATATCATAGAATATAGGTCTTTTGCTTTCCGACTTACCTCATGTTTCATGAGTATCTCCAGACTCATTTGTGGTGCCTCAGAGAGCAATGGTTCATTGTTTTCCATGGGTAATATTCCATTGTGTACATGGACCACTTCTTCTTTATCCATTCACCTCTTGTTGGATATTTTGATTGCTTTACTGTCTTGGCTATTGTGAATAAGGCTGCACTGCAGGTTTTTCGGTCTGTGTCTTCTCGATTCTTGTCTTCTCAGGTGAGAGGTCCAATGGTGCGCCTGCTGGATTGAATGCTACCTCCATTTTTACGTTTAAACACAGCTCCTTTCTTTTCTCAATATTGGCTGTTACCCCTTTACGTCTCACCAGCAGGTAGAGGGTACACAGTTCTCTAAAACCCCTTCAGCATTTATTGTTCATAGACTTTTTGCTGATGGTCAGTCGACTGGTGTAAGTTGAAACTTTTTGTAGATTAGATTGCATGGGTCTAACACTCCCCGAGGTTCAGCTGTTATCCATTTTCCTTTTTTTTTAAAAGAGCGTGAGTAAAACTTAACTCTTCATACTCTTTTCTTGAAACATTTGCCTGTTTTGAATTTTTTGTCCATTCCCTACTTCAGCACAATTTTTTAGGGCAGGTGTCCTTTACAGCCCTGAGCCCTTGTGGATGTTAAGTGAACATTAGCTGTGATTTTAAAGCTGCTCTTGCAGGAAACGGCCACAAGGTGGCAGCATTTCTCCTTTACCAAATTTGGTTACTAGGGAAACACAGCCTTAATGGAAGTGGTGTTCTACGTTGTAAATTAGAATGGAATGTGCCAGGAGAAAGCCCTTTAAGTTTATGTCTCATTACTTCTTGTTCATAGTTGTAATTTACTTTTTTATCCCAGCAAATATGACTACAATGGTTTGTTTGTTCTAGGTGTGCAAGATGTGGTTCTTTCACACATATACATGTATCTATTCTTCCTCGCATCCTTTTCCCACGTAGGTCATGACAAAATGTTGAGTAGTCTTCCCCTGGTCTTCCGTACGTCTTTGGTGGTTATATATTTCACCTGGTTTGTATATCTCTGTTAACCCCAATATGGTAATGTATCCAATCCTCATCCCTTTCTATGGGGTGAACCATAAGTTTTTTAATGAATATGCGATTGCCTTTCTCTGTGGAAATATCTTCATTGGTATCAATTTTTAAGTAACTCCTAAAAGTGATGTGATAGGATATGTGTCTTTTGCTTTCTCACTTACTATAGGAGGCGTGATTACGTCTGGACTCATCTATGGTGCTTGCAAATGGCATTGTTTCATTTTTTTCACTAGCGAATATTCCATCTGTACATGGAGGAGTTCTTCTTTGTCCCCCCATCTGTTGGTGGACTTTTTGGTTACTTCCATATCTTGGCTATTTTAATACTGTGCAATGCAGATTTGCCTGCCTGTGTCTTTCCAATTATCTCTTCTTAGATTATAGGTCGAGGAGTGGGCCTGCTGGATCATATGGTAGATCGATGTTTACCTTTGTAAGGCACCTCCATTCTGTTCTCATTCGTGGCCCTTTCCAACTTACGTCCCACTTGAACTTGAAGGTATGCATTTCTCCACAACGCCTTCTGCATTTATTGTTTGTAGTTTTCTTGCTGATGGTTATTCTGACAAGTGTGAGCTGATACCTCTCTGTGCTTGAATTCGAATGTGCCACATGATCCGTTGAAGTTGAGCTTTAAGGCATGTCCTTTTTATTTTTCAAGCTGTGATTACCCCTTAGTTCTTCAAAGTGTTCTCTTTAAGTATGTGTCACATTTTGAAATGTTTTGGCCATTACCTCCCTCAAGACATTTTGAAGGCAGGTTTCACTAACAGTTCTGCAGTACTTGTTCCTATGAAATGACCATTAGCACAGGCTTTAAAGCCGCTTTGGCAGGTAACTGCCAGAGGACGGCAGCCTTTCTATGTCCTCCACCCTGGTAACTAGGGAAAAGCCCTTGCGGCCTGTGGTGTTTCTCGGTTATAAATTAGAGTGGAGTGTGCCCGGACAAACCCACACAAGCTGATGTCTCCTTACTTTTGTTGGATTTTGAAATTTAATTTTTATTTTTTATTGGAGTAATTTTCCACTGTGTACGTGGACCACTTCTACTTTGTGCATTCCTCGGTTGATGGACATTTTCATTGCTTCCAAGTGTTGGCTATGGTAAATATTGTTGGAGTGCACGATTGCCAGCCTGTGACTTTTGGATTCTCATTTTCTCAGGTGATAGGCCCAGCAGTGGGTGTGATTGATTGACTGCTAGCACCGTGTTTCCCTTTTCAAAGCACCTTCTTTGTGTTTTCATTAGTGGCTCTTACCACGTCCCCCTTAGACTCGAGGGTACGCATTTCTCCACAATCACTTCAGCATTTATTGTGTGCAGCATTTATGCTAATGGCCCTTCTGGCTGCTGTGAGCTGATAGGTTTTTGTAATCTGGGTTTGCATGTCTTTGAAAATTCGTAAAACTCATCATTTCTCTCCACCGTTTTCTTTTCTGTTAAAAAAAAGTAAACAATTGGGAGTACAATACAAGTCTTGAAATTGTCGTCTTGGAAGGTGGCCCTCTTTTGAATTTTTTGGTCGATTTTCCACCCCAGAATTGTTTTAGAGAGCAGGTGTCATTTACCGAAATGCAGTTTGGCGAATATTTTGTGACTTTTAGGAATGGGTTTAAAGCTGCTGTTGTGGGAAGTGGCCTCAAGGAGGCAGCATTTCTCCATTCCCAAAGCTGGGTACTAGGGCAGCAGAGCCTTTCTGGAAGTCATGTTCCTAGGTTGTAAATTACATTGGAATGTGCATGGAGAAACCCCCATAAGTTTATGTCTCATTATTTCTTCTTGGTTTTAATTTTTTTTTTTTTTGGGGTAAAGCTTAGAATATTGTTTGTCCTAGGTGTACACAATCTGGTCCATTTGTACATTATATATGTGTATTCAAGTACAGATCCTCTTCCCATGTAAAATGTTACAGACGGTTCCGCAGACCTCCCTTGCTATATGGTCGGTCTTTTCGAGATATGTATATAATATGCGTTTGTATACATATAGTAACACTAATCTTAATTTATCCATTCCCCCCACCTTTCCTTTTAGATGAGCATAGTTTGTTTTCTAAGTCTGTGAGTGTCTTTCTCTGTGGAAATATGTTCATTTGTGTCAGTTATTAGATAACGCCTATAAGTGATATCATAGAATATAGGTCTTTTGCTTTCCGACTTACCTCATGTTTCATGATTATCTCCAGACTCATTTGTGGTGCCTCAGAGAGCAATGGTTCATTGTTTTCCATGGCTAATATTCCATTGTGTACATGGACCACTTCTTCTTTATCCATTCACCTCTTGTTGGATATTTTGATTGCTTCACTGTCTTGGCTATTGTGAATAAGGCTGCACTGCAGCTTTTTCGGTCTGTGTCTTCTCGATTCTTGTCTTCTCAGGTGAGAGGTCCAATGGTGCGCCTGCTGGATTGAATGCTACCTCCATTTTTACGTTTAAACACAGCTCCTTTCTTTTCTCACTATTGGCTGTTACCCCTTTACGTCTCACCAGCAGGTAGAGGGTACACAGTTCTCTAAAACCCCTTCAGCATTTATTGTTCGTAGACTTTTTGCTGATGGTCAGTCGACTGGTGTAAGTTGAAACTTTTTGTAGATTACATTGCATGGGTCTAACACTCCCCGAGGTTGAGCTGTTATCCATTTTCCGTTTTTTTTAAAAGAGCATGAGTAAAACTTAACTCTTCATACTCTTTTCTTGAAACATTTGCCTGTTTTGAGTTTTTTCGTCCATTCCCTACTTCAGCACAATTTTTTAGGGCAGGTGTCCTTTAAAGCCCTTAGCCCTTGTGGATGTTAAGTGAACATTAGCTGTGAGTTTAAAGCTGTTCTTGCAGGAAACGGCCACAAGGTGGCTGCCTTTCCCCGTTACCAAATTTGGTTACTAGGGAAACAGAGCCTTAATGGAAGTGGTGTTCTAGGTTGTAAATTAGAATGGAATGTGCCAGGAGAAAGCCCTTTAAGTTTATGTCCTATTACTTCTTGTTCATAGTTGTAATTTACTTTTTATTTTTTATCCCAGCAAATATGACTACAATGGTTTGTTTGTTCTAGGTGTGCAAGATGTGGTTCTTTCACACATATACATGTATCTATTCTTCCTCGCATCCTTTTCCCACGTAGGTCATGACACAATGTTGAGTAGTCTTCCCCTGGTCTTCCATACGTCTTTGGTGGTTATATATTTCACCTGGTTTGTATATCTCTGTTAACCCCAATATGGTAATGTATCCAATCCTCATCCCTTTCTATGGGGTGAACCATAAGTTTTTTAATGAATCTGCGATTGCCTTTCTCTGAGGAAATATCTTCATTGGTATCAATTTTTAAGTAACTCCTAAAAGTGATGTGATAGGATATGTGTCTTTTGCTTTCTCACTTACTATAGGAGGCGTGATTACGTCTGGACTCATCTATGGTGCTTGCAAATGGCATTGTTTCATTTTTTTCACTAGCGAATATTCCATCTGTACATGGAGGAGTTCTTCTTTGTCCCCCCATCTGTTGGTGGACTTTTTGGTTACTTCCATATCTTGGCTATTGTAATACTGTGCAATGCAGATTTGCCTGCCTGTGTCTTTCCAATTATCTCTTCTTAGATTATAGGTCGAGGAGTGGGCCTGCTGGATCATATGGTAGATCGATGTTTACCTTTGTAATGCACCTCCATTCTGTTCTCATTCGTGGCCCTTTCCAACTTACGTCCCACTTGAACTTGAGGGTATGCATTTCTCCACAACGCCTTCAGCATTTATTGTTTGTAGTTTTCTTGCTGATGGTTATTCTGACAAGTGTGAGCTGATACCTCTCTGTGCTTGAATTCGAATGTGCCACATGATCCGTTGAAGTTGAACTTTAAGGCATGTCCTTTTTATTTTTCAAGCTGTGATTACCCCTTAGTTCTTCAAAGTGTTCTCTTTAAGTATGTGTCACATTTTGAAATGTTTTGGCCATTACCTCCCTCAAGACATTTTGAGGGCAGGTTTCATTTACAGTTCTGCAGTACTTGTTCCTATGAAATGACCATTAGCACAGGCTTTAAAGCCGCTTTGGCAGGTAACTGCCAGAGGACGGCAGCCTCTCTATGTCCCCCACCCTGGTAACTAGGGAAAAGCCCTTGCGGCCTGTGGTGTTTCTCGGTTATAAATTAGAGTGGAGTGTGCCCGGACAAACCCACACAAGCTGATGTCTCCTTACTTTTGTTGGATTTTGAAATTTAATTTTTATTTTTTATTGGAGTAATTTTCCACTGTGTACGTGGACCACTTCTACTTTGTGCATTCCTCGGTTGATGGACATTTTCATTGCTTCCAAGTGTTGGCTATGGTAAATATTGTTGGAGTGCACGATTGCCAGCCTGTGACTTTTGGATTCTCATTTTCTCAGGTGATAGGCCCAGCAGTGGGTGTGATTGATTGACTGCTAGCACCGTGTTTCCCTTTTCAAAGCACCTTCTTTGTGTTTTCATTAGTGGCTCTTACCACGTCCCCCTTAGAATGGAGGGTACATATTTCTCCACAATCGCTTCAGCATTTCTTGTGTGCAGCATTTATGCTAATGGCCCTTCTGGCTGCTGTGAGGTGATAGTTTTTTGTAATCTGGGTTTGCATGTCTTTGAAAATTCATAAAACTCATCATTTCTCTCCACCGTTTTCTTTTCCGTTAAAAAAAAGGAAACAATTGGGAGTACAATACAACTCTTGAAATTGTCGTCTTGGAAGGTGGCCCTCTTTTGAATTTTTTGGTCGATTTTCCACCCCAGAATTGTTTTAGAGAGCAGGTGTCATTTACCGAAATGCAGTTTGGCGAATATTTTGTGACCTTTAGGAATGGGTTTAAAGCTGCTGTTGTGGGAAGTGGCCTCAAGGAAGCAGCATTTCTCCATTCCCAAAGCTGGCTACTAGGGCAGCAGAGCCTTTCTGGAAGTCATGTTCCTAGGTTGTAAATTACATTGGAATGTGCATGGAGAAACCCCCATAAGTTTATGTCTCATTATTTCTTCTTGGTTTTAATTTTTTTTTTTATTTGGGGTAAAGCTTAGAATATTGTTTGTCCTAGGTGTACACAATCTGGTCCATTTGTACATTATATATGTGTATTCAAGTACAGATCCTCTTCCCATGTAAAATGTCACAGAGGGTTCCGCAGACCTCCCTTGCTATATGGTCGGTCTTTTCAAGATATGTATATAATATGCGTTTGTATACATATAGTAACACTAATCTTAATTTATCCATTCCCCCCACCTTTCCATTTAGATGAGCATAGTTTGTTTTCTAAGTCTGTGAGTGTCTTTCTCTGTGGAAATATGTTCATTTGTGTCAGTTATTAGATAACGCCTATAAGTGATATCATAGAATATAGGTCTTTTGCTTTCTGACTTACCTCATGTTTCATGATTATCTCCAGACTCATTTGTGGTGCCTCAGAGAGCAATGGTTCATTGTTTTCCATGGCTAATATTCCATTGTGTACATGGACCACTTCTTCTTTATCCATTCACCTCTTGTTGGATATTTTGATTGCTTCACTGTCTTGGCTATTGTGAATAAGGCTGCACTGCAGCTTTTTCGGTCTGTGTCTTCTCGATTCTTGTCTTCTCAGGTGAGAGGTCCAATGGTGCGCCTGCTGGATTGAATGCTACCTCCATTTTTACGTTTAAACACAGCTCCTTTCTTTTCTCACTATTCGCTGTTACCCCTTTACGTCTCACCAGCAGGTAGAGGGTACACAGTTCTCTAAAACCCCTTCAGCATTTATTGTTCGTAGACATTTTGCTGATGGTCAGTCGACTGGTGTAAGTTGAAACTTTTTGTAGATTAGATTGCATGGGTCTAACACTCCCCGAGGTTGAGCTGTTATCCATTTTCCTTTTTTTTTAAAAAGAGTGTGTGTAAAACTTAACTCTTCATACTCTTTTCTTGAAACATTTGCCTGTTTTAAATTTTTTGTCCATTCCCTACTTCAGCACAATTTTTTAGGGCAGGTGTCCTTTACAGCCCTGAGCCCTTGTGAATGTTAAGTGAACATTAGCTGTGACTTTAAAGCTGCTCTTGCAGGAAACGGCCACAAGGTGGCAGCATTTCTCCTTTACCAAATTTGGTTACTAGGGAAACACAGCCTTAAGGGAAGTGGTGTTCTAGGTTGTAAATTAGAATGGAATGTGCCAGGAAAAAACCCTTTAAGGTTATGTCTCATTACTTCTTGTTCATAGTTGTAATTTACTTTTGATTTTTTATCCCAGCAAATATGACTACAATGGTTTGTTTGTTCTAGGTGTGCAAGATGTGGTTCTTTCACACATATACATGTATCTATTCTTCCTCACATCCTTTTCCCACGTACGTCATGACACAATATTGAGTAGTCTTCTCCTGGTCTTCCGTACGTCTTTGGTGGTTATATATTTCACATGGTTTGTATATCTCTGTTAACCCCAATATGGTAATGTATCCAATCCTCATCCCTTTCTATGGGGTGAACCATAAGTTTTTTAATGAATCTGCGATTGCCTTTCTCTGTGGAAATATCTTCATTGGTATCAATTTTTAAGTAACTCCTAAAAGTGACGTGATAGGATATGTGTCTTTTGCTTTCTCACTTACTACAGGAGGCGTGATTACGTCTAGACTCATCTATGGTGCTTGCAAATGGCATGGTTTCATTTTTTCCCCAACGAATATTCCATCTGTACATGGAGGAGTTCTTCTTTGTCCCCCCATGTGTTGGTCGATTTTTTGGTTACTTCCATATCTTGGCTATTGTAATACTGTGCAATGCAGATTTGCCTGCCTGTGTCTTTCCAATTCTCTCTTCTTAGATTATAGGTCGAGGAGTGGGCCTGCTGGATCATATGGTAGATCGATGCTTACCTTTGTAAGGCACCTCCATTCTGTTCTCATTCATGGCCCTTCCAACTTACGTCCCACTTGAAGTTGAGGGTATGCATTTCTCCACAACACCTTCAGCATTCATTGTTTGTAGTTTTCTTGCTGATGGTTATTCTGACAAGTGTGAGCTGATACCTCTCTGTGCTTGAATTCGAATGTGCCACATGATCCGTTGAAGTTGAGCTTTAAGGCATGATCTTTTTTATTTTTCAAGCTGTGATTACCCCTTAGTTCTTCAAAGTGTTCTCTTTAAGTATGTGTCACATTTTGAAATGTTTTGGCCATTACCTCCCTCAAGACATTTTGAGGGCAGGTTTCATTTACAGTTCTGCAGTACTTGTTCCTATGAAATGACCATTAGCACAGGCTTTAAAGCCGCTTTGGCAGGTAACTGCCAGAGGGCGGCAGCCTTTCTATGTCCCCCACCCTGGTAACTAGGGAAAAGCCCTTGCGGCCTGTGGTGTTTCTCGGTTATAAGTTAGAGTGGAGTCTGCCCGGACAAACCCACACAAGCTGATGTCTCCTTACTTTTGTTGGATTTTGAAATTTAATTTTTATTTTTTATTGGAGGAATTTTCCACTGTGTACGTGTACCACTTCTACTTTGTGCATTCCTCGGTTGATGGACATTTTCATTGCTTCCAAGTGTTGGCTATGGTAAATATTGTTGGAGTGCACGATTGCCAGCCTGTGACTTTTGGATTCTCATTTTCTCAGGTGATAGGCCCAGCAGTGGGTGTGATTGATTGACTGCTAGCACCGTGTTTCCCTTTTCAAAGCACCTTCTTTGTGTTTTCATTAGTGGCTCTTACCACGTCCCCCTTAGAATCGAGGGTACGCATTTCTCCACAATCGCTTCAGCATTTATTGTGTGCAGCATTTATGCTAATGGCCCTTCTGGCTGCTGTGAGCTGATAGGTTTTTGTAATCTGGGTTTGCATGTCTTTGAAAATTCGTAAAACTCATCATTTCTCTCTACCGTTTTCTTTTCTGTTAAAAATAAAGAAAACAATTGGGAGTACAATACAACTCTTGAAATTGTCTTCTTGGAAGGTGGCCCTCTTTTGAATTTTTTGGTCGATTTTCCACCCCAGAATTGTTTTAGAGAGCAGGTGTCATTTACCGAAATGCAGTTTGGCGAATATTTTGTGACCTTTAGCAATGGGTTTAAAGCTGCTGTTGTGGGAAGTGGCCTCAAGGAGGCAGCATTTCTCCATTCCCAAAGCGGGGTACTAGGGCAGCAGAGCCTTTCTGGAAGTCATGTTCCTAGGTTGTAAATTACATTGGAATGTGCATGGAGAAACCCCCATAAGTTTATGTCTCATTATTTCTTCTTGGTTTTAATTTTTTTTTTATTTGGGATAAAGCTTAGAATATTGTTTGTCCTAGGTGTACACAATCTGGTCCATTTGTACATTATATATGTGTATTCAAGTACAGATCCTCTTCCCATGTAAAATGTTACAGAGGGTTCCGCAGACCTCCCTTGCTATATGGTCGGTCTTTTCGAGATATGTATATAATATGCGTTTGTATACATATAGTAACACTAATCTTAATTTATCCATTCCCCCCACCTTTCCTTTTAGATGAGCATAGTTTGTTTTCTAAGTCTGTGAGTGTCTTTCTCTGTGGAAATATGTTCATTTGTGTCAGTTATTAGATAACGCCTATAAGTGATATCATAGAATATAGGTCTTTTGCTTTCTGACTTACCTCATGTTTCATGATTATCTCCAGACTCATTAGTGGTGCGTCAGAGAGCAATGGTTCATTGTTTTCCATGGCTAATATTCCATTGTGTACATGGACCACTTCTTCTTTATCCATTCACCTCTTGTTGGATATTTTGATTGCTTCACTGTCTTGGCTATTGTGAATAAGGCTGCACTGCAGGTTTTTCGGTCTGTGTCTTCTCGATTCTTGTCTTCTCAGGTGAGAGGTCCAATGGTGCGCCTGCTGGATTGAATGGTACCTCCATTTTTACTTTTAAACACAGCTCCTTTCTGTTCTCATTATTGCCTGTTACCCCTTTACGTCTCACCAGCAGGTAGAGGGTACAAAGTTCTCTAAAACCCCTTCAGCATTTATCGTTTGTAGACTTTTTGCTGATGGTCAGGCGACTGGGGTAGGTTGAAACTTTTTGTAGATTAGATTGCATGGGTCTAACACTCCCTGAGGTTGAGATTTTATCCATTTCCCTTTTTTTTTAAAAAGAGCGTGAGTAAAACTTAACTCTTCATACTCTCTTCTTGAAACATTTGCCTGTTTTGAGTTTTTTCGTCCTTTCCCTACTTCAGCACAATTTTTTAGGGCAGGTGTCCTTTAAAGCCCTTAGTCCTTGTGAATGTTAAGTGACCATTAGCTGTGAGTTTAAAGCTGTTCTTGTAGGAAACGGCCACAAGGTGGCAGCCTTGCCCGTTACCAAATTTGGTTACTAGGGAAACAGAGCCTTAATGGAAGTGGTGTTCTAGGTTGTAAATTAGAATGGAATGTGCCAGGAGAAAGCCCTTTAAGTTTATGTCCTATTACTTCTTGTTCATAGTTGTAATTTACTTTTTATTTTTTATCCCAGCAAATATGACTACAATGGTTTGTTTGTTCTAGGTGTGCAAGATGTGGTTCTTTCACACATATACATATATCTATTCTTCCTCGCATCCTTTTCCCACATAGGTCATGACACAATGTTGAGTAGTCTTCCCCTGGTCTTCCATACGTCTTTGGTGGTTATATATTTCACCTGGTTTGTATATCTCTGTTAACCCCAATATGGTAATGTATCCAATCCTCATCCCTTTCTATGGGGTGAACCATAAGTTTTTTAATGAATCTGTGATTGCCTTTCTCTGTGGAAATATCTTCATTGGTATCAATTTTTAAGTAACTCCTAAAAGTGATGTGATAGGATATGTGTCTTTTGCTTTCTCACTTACTATAGGAGGCGTGATTACGTCTGGACTCATCTATGGTGCTTGCAAATGGCATTGTTTCATTTTTTTCACTAGCGAATATTCCATCTGTACATGGAGGAGTTCTTCTTTGTCCCCCCATCTGTTGGTGGACTTTTTGGTTACTTCCATATCTTGGCTATTTTAATACTGTGCAATGCAGATTTGCCTGCCTGTGTCTTTCCAATTCTCTCTTCTTAGATTATAGGTCGAGGAGTGGGCCTGCTGGATCATATGGTAGATCGATGTTTACCTTTGTAAGGCACCTCCATTCTGTTCTCATTCGTGGCCCTTTCCAACTTACGTCCCACTTGAACTTGAGGGTATGCATTTCTCCACAACGCCTTCAGCATTTATTGTTTGTAGTTTTCTTGCTGATGGTTATTCTGACAAGTGTGAGCTGATACCTCTCTGTGCTTGAATTCGAATGTGCCACATGATCTGTTGAAGTTGAGCTTTAAGGCATGTCCGTTTTATTTTTCAAGCTGTGATTACCCCTTAGTTCTTCAAAGTGTTCTCTTTAAGTATGTGTCACATTTTGAAATGTTTTGGCCATTACCTCCCTCAAGATATTTTGAGGGCAGGTTTCATTTACAGTTCTGCAGTACTTGTTCCTATGAAATGACCATTAGCACAGGCTTTAAAGCCAATTTGGCAGGTAACTGCCAGAGGGCGGCAGCCTTTCTATGTCCCCCACCCTGGTAACTAGGGAAAAGCCCTTGCGGCCTGTGGTGTTTCTCGGTTATAAATTAGAGTGGAGTGTGCCCGGACAAACCCACACAAGCTGATGTCTCCTTACTTTTGTTGGATTTTGAAATTTAATTTTTATTTTTTATTGGAGTAATTTTCCACTGTGTACGTGGACCACTTCTACTTTGTGCATTCCTCGGTTGATGGACATTTTCATTGCTTCCAAGTGTTGGCTATGGTAAATATTGTTGGAGTGCAGGATTGCCAGCCTGTGACTTTTGGATTCTCATTTTCTCAGGTGATAGGCCCAGCAGTGGGTGTGATTGATTGACTGCTAGCACCGTGTTTCCCTTTTCAAAGCACCTTCTTTGTGTTTTCATTAGTGGCTCTTACCACGTCCCCCTTAGACTCGAGGGTACGCATTTCTCCACAATCACTTCAGCATTTATTGTGTGCAGCATTTATGCTAATGGCCCTTCTGGCTGCTGTGAGCTGATAGGTTTTTGTAATCTGGGTTTGCATGTCTTTGAAAATTCGTAAAACTCATCATTTCTCTCCACCGTTTTCTTTTCTGTTAAAAAAAGGAAACAATTGGGAGTACAATACAACTCTTGAAATTGTCTTGTTGGAAGGTGGCCCTCTTTTGAATTTTTTGGTCGATTTTCCACCCCAGAATTGTTTTAGAGAGCAGGTGTCATTTACCGAAATGCAGTTTGGCGAATATTTTGTGACCTTTAGCAATGGGTTTAAAGCTGCTGTTGTGGGAAGTGGCCTCAAGGAGGCAGCATTTCTCCATTCCCAAAGCTGGGTACTAGGGCAGCAGAGCCTTTCTGGAAGTCATGTTCCTAGGTTGTAAATTACATTGGAATGTGCATGGAGAAACCCCCATAAGTTTATGTCTCATTATTTCTTCTTGGTTTTAATTTTTTTTTTTTATTTGGGGTAAAGCTTAGAATATTGTTTGTCCTAGGTGTACACAATCTGGTCCATTTGTACATTATATATGTGTATTCAAGTACAGATCCTCTTCCCATGTAAAATGTTACAGAGGGTTCCGCAGACCTCCCTTGCTATATGGTCGGTCTTTTCGAGATATGTATATAATATGCGTTTGTATACATATAGTAACACTAATCTTAATTTATCCATTCCCCCCACCTTTCCTTTTAGATGAGCCTAGTTTGTTTTCTAAGTCTGTGAGTGTCTTTCTCTGTGGAAATATGTTCATTTGTGTCAGTTATTAGATAACGCCTATACGTGATATCATAGAATATAGGTCTTTTGCTTTCCGACTTACCTCATGTTTCGTGATTATCTCCAGACTCATTTGTGGTGCCTCAGAGAGCAATGGTTCATTGTTTTCCATGGCTAATATTCCATTGTGTACATGGACCACTTCTTCTTTATCCATTCACCTCTTGTTGGATATTTTGATTGCTTCACTGTCTTGGCTTTTGTGAATAAGGCTGCACTGCAGCTTTTTCGGTCTGTGTCTTCTCGATTCTTGTCTTCTCAGGTGAGAGGTCCAATGGTGCGCCTGCTGGATTGAATGCTACCTCCATTTTTACGTTTAAACACAGCTCCTTTCTTTTCTCACTATTGGCTGTTACCCTTTACGTCTCACCAGCAGGTAGAGGGTACACAGTTCTCTAAAACCCCTTCAGCATTTATTGTTCGTAGACTTTTTGCTGATGGTCAGTCGACTGGTGCAAGTTGAAACTTTTTGTAGATTAGATTGCATGGGTCTAACACTCCCCGAGGTTGAGCTGTTATCCATTTTCCTTTTTTTTTCAAAGAGTGTGAGTAAAACTTAACTCTTCATACTCTCTTCTTGAAACATTTGCCTGTTTTGAATTTTTTGTCCATTCCCTACTTCAGCACAATTTTTTAGGGCAGGTGTCCTTTACAGCCCTTAGCCCTTGTGAATGTTAAGTGAACATTAGCTGTGAATTTAAAGCTGCTCTTGCAGGAAACGGCCACAAGGTGGCAGCATTTCTCCTTTACCAAATTTGGTTACTAGGGAAACACAGCCTTAAGGGAAGTGGTGTTCTAGGTTGTAAATTAGAATGGAATGTGCCAGGAAAAAACCCTTTAAGGTTATGTCTCATTACTTCTTGTTCATATTTGTAATTTACATTTGATTTTTTATCCCAGCAAATATGACTACAATGGTTTGTTTGTTCTAGGTGTGCAAGATGTGGTTCTTTCACACATATACATGTATCTATTCTTCCTTACATCCTTTTCCCACGTAGGTCATGACACAATGTTGAGTAGTCTTCTCCTGGTCTTCCGTATGTCTTTGGTGGTTATATATTTCACATGGTTTGTATATCTCTGTTAACCCCAATATGGTAATGTATCCAATCCTCATCCCTTTCTATGGGGTGAACCATAAGTTTTTTAATGAATCTGCGATTGCCTTTCTCTGTGGAAATATCTTCATTGGTATCAATTTTTAAGTAACTCCTAAAAGTGATGTGATAGGATATGTGTCTTTTGCTTTCTCACTTACTACAGGAGGCGTGATTACGTCTAGACTCATCTATGGTGCTTGCAAATGGCATTGTTTCATTTTTTTCACTAGCGAATATTCCATCTGTACATGGAGGAGTTCTTCTTTGTCCTCCCATCTGTTGGTGGACTTTTTGGTTACTTCCATATCTTTGCTATTGTAATACTTTGCAATGCATATTTGCCTGCCTGTGTCTTTCCAATTCTCTCTTCTTAGATTATAGGTCGAGGAGTGGGCCTGCTGGATCATATGGTAGATCGATGTTTACCTTTGTAAGGAACCTCCATTCTGTTCTCATTCGTGGCCCTTTCCAACTTATGTCCCACTTGAACTTGAGGGTATGCATTTCTCCACAACGCCTTCAGCATTTATTGTTTGTAGTTTCCTTGCTGATGGTTATTCTGACAAGTGTGAGCTGATACCTCTCTGTGCTTGAATTCGAATGTGCCACATGATCCGTTGAAGTTGAACTTTAAGGCATGTCCTTTTTATTTTTCAAGCTGTGATTACCCCTTAGTTCTTCAAAGTGTTCTCTTTAAGTATGTGTCACATTTTGAAATGTTTTGGCCATTACCTCCCTCAAGACATTTTGAGGGCAGGTTTCATTTACAGTTCTGCAGTACTTGTTCCTATGAAATGACCATTAGCACAGGCTTTAAAGCCGATTTGGCAGGTAACTGCCAGAGGACGGCAGCCTTTCTATGTCCCCCACCCTGGTAACTAGGGAAAAGACCTTGCGGCCTGTGGTGTTTCTCGGTTATAAGTTAGAGTGGAGTCTGCCCGGACAAACCCACACAAGCTGATGTCTCCTTACTTTTGTTGGATTTTGAAATTTAATTTTTATTTTTTATTGGAGTAATTTTCCACTGTGTACGTGGACCACTTCTACTTTGTGCATTCCTCGGTTGATGGACATTTTCATTGCTTCCAAGTGTTGGCTATGGTAAATATTGTTGGAGTGCAGGATTCCCAGCCTGTGACTTTTGGATTCTCATTTTCTCAGGTGATAGGCCCAGCAGTGGGTGTGATTGATTGACTGCTAGCACCGTGTTTCCCTTTTCAAAGCACCTTCTTTGTGTTTTCATTAGTGGCTCTTACCACGTCCCCCTTAGAATGGAGGGTACGCATTTCTCCACAATCGCTTCAGCATTTATTGTGTGCAGCATTTATGCTAATGGCCCTTCTGGCTGCTGTGAGCTGATAGGTTTTTGTAATCTGGGTTTGCATGTCTTTGAGAATTCGTAAAACTCATCATTTCTCTCCACCGTTTTCTTTTCTGTTAAAAAAAAAGGAAACAATTGGGAGTACAATACAACTCTTGAAATTGTCTTCTTGGAAGGTGGCCCTCTTTTGAATTTTTTGGTCGATTTTCCACCCCAGAATTGTTTTAGAGAGCAGGTGTCATTTACCGAAATGCAGTTTGGCGAATATTTTGTGACCTTTAGCAATGGGTTTAAAGCTGCTGTTGTGGGAAGTGGCCTCAAGGAGGCAGCATTTCTCCATTCCCAAAGCGGGGTACTAGGGCAGCAGAGCCTTTCGGGAAGTCATGTTCCTAGGTTGTAAATTACATTGGAATGTGCATGGAGAAACCCCCATAAGTTTATGTCTCATTATTTCTTCTTGGTTTTAATTTTTTTTTTTTTTTTATTTGGGGTAAAGCTTAGAATATTGTTTGTCCTAGGTGTACACAATCTGGTCCATTTGTACATTATATATGTGTATTCAAGTACAGATCCTCTTCCCATGTAAAATGTTACAGAGGGTTCCGCAGACCTCCCTTGCTATATGGTCGGTCTTTTCGAGATATGTATATAATATGCGTTTGTATACATATAGTAACACTAATCTTAATTTATCCATTCCCCCCACCTTTCCTTTTAGATGAGCCTAGTTTGTTTTCTAAGTCTGTGAGTGTCTTTCTCTGTGGAAATATGTTCATTTGTGTCAGTTATTAGATAACGCCTATACGTGATATCATAGAATATAGGTCTTTTGCTTTCCGACTTACCTCATGTTTCGTGATTATCTCCAGACTCATTTGTGGTGCCTCAGAGAGCAATGGTTCATTGTTTTCCATGGCTAATATTCCATTGTGTACATGGACCACTTCTTCTTTATCCATTCACCTCTTGTTGGACATTTTGATTGCTTCACTGTCTTGGCTATTGTGAATAAGGCTGCACTGCAGCTTTTTCGGTCTGTGTCTTCTCGATTCTTGTCTTCTCAGGTGAGAGGTCCAATGGTGCGCCTGCTGGATTGAATGGTACCTCCATTTTTACTTTTAAACACAGCTCCTTTCTGTTCTCATTATTGCCTGTTACCCCTTTACGTCTCACCAGCAGGTAGAGGGTACAAAGTTCTCTAAAACCCCTTCAGCATTTATCGTTTGTAGACTTTTTGCTGATGGTCAGGCGACTGGGGTAGGTTGAAACTTTTTGTAGATTAGATTGCATGGGTCTAACACTCCCTGAGGTTGAGATTTTATCCATTTCCCTTTTTTTTTAAAAAGAGCGTGAGTAAAACTTAACTCTTCATACTCTCTTCTTGAAACATTTGCCTGTTTTGAGTTTTTTCGTCCTTTCCCTACTTCAGCACAATTTTTTAGGGCAGGTGTCCTTTAAAGCCCTGAGTCCTTGTGAATGTTAAGTGACCATTAGCTGTGAGTTTAAAGCTGTTCTTGCAGGAAACGGCCACAAGGTGACAGCCTTTCCCCGTTACCAAATTTGGTTACTAGGGAAACAGAGCCTTAATGGAAGTGGTGTTCTAGGTTGTAAATTAGAATGGAATGTGCCAGGAGAAAGCCCTTTAAGTTTATGTCCTATTACTTCTTGTTCATAGTTGTAATTTACTTTTTATTTTTTATCCCAGCAAATATGACTACAATGGTTTGTTTGTTCTAGGTGTGCAAGATGTGGTTCTTTCACACATATTCATGTATCTATTCTTCCTCGCATCCTTTTCCCACGTAGGTCATGACACAATGTTGAGTAGTCTTCCCCTGGTCTTCCGTACGTCTTTGGTGGTTATATATTTCACCTGGTTTGTATATCTCTGTTAACCCCAATATGGTAATGTATCCGATCCTCATCCCTTTCTATGGGGTGAACCATAAGTTTTTTAATGAATCTCCGATTGCCTTTCTCTGTGGAAATATCTTCATTGGTATCAATTTTTAAGTAACTCCTAAAAGTGATGTGATAGGATATGTGTCTTTTGCTTTCTCACTTACTATAGGAGGTGTGATTACGTCTGGACTCATCTATGGTGCTTGCAAATGGCATTGTTTCATTTTTTTCACTAGCGAATATTCCATCTGTACATGGAGGAGTTCTTCTTTGTCCCCCCATCTGTTGGTGGACATGTTACTTCCATATCTTGGCTATTTTAATACTGTGCAATGCAGATTTGCCTGCCTGTGTCTTTCCAATTCTCTCTTCTTAGATTATAGGTCGAGGAGTGGGCCTGCTGGATCATATGGTAGATCGATGTTTACCTTTGTAAGGCACCTCCATTCTGTTCTCATTCGTGGCCCTTTCCAACTTACGTCCCACTTGAACTTGAGGGTATGCATTTCTCCACAACGCCTTCAGCATTTATTGTTTGTAGTTTTCTTGCTGATGGTTATTCTGACAAGTGTGAGCTGATACCTCTCTGTGCTTGAATTCGAATGTGCCACATGATCTGTTGAAGTTGAGCTTTAAGGCATGTCCGTTTTATTTTTCAAGCTGTGATTACCCCTTAGTTCTTCAAAGTGTTCTCTTTAAGTATGTGTCACATTTTGAAATGTTTTGGCCATTACCTCCCTCAAGATATTTTGAGGGCAGGTTTCATTTACAGTTCTGCAGTACTTGTTCCTATGAAATGACCATTAGCACAGGCTTTAAAGCCAATTTGGCAGGTAACTGCCAGAGGGCGGCAGCCTTTCTATGTCCCCCACCCTGGTAACTAGGGAAAAGCCCTTGCGGCCTGTGGTGTTTCTCGGTTATAAATTAGAGTGGAGTGTGCCCGGACAAACCCACACAAGCTGATGTCTCCTTACTTTTGTTGGATTTTGAAATTTAATTTTTATTTTTTATTGGAGTAATTTTCCACTGTGTACGTGGACCACTTCTACTTTGTGCATTCCTCGGTTGATGGACATTTTCATTGCTTCCAAGTGTTGGCTATGGTAAATATTGTTGGAGTGCAGGATTGCCAGCCTGTGACTTTTGGATTCTCATTTTCTCAGGTGATAGGCCCAGCAGTGGGTGTGATTGATTGACTGCTAGCACCGTGTTTCCCTTTTCAAAGCACCTTCTTTGTGTTTTCATTAGTGGCTCTTACCACGTCCCCCTTAGACTCGAGGGTACGCATTTCTCCACAATCACTTCAGCATTTATTGTGTGCAGCATTTATGCTAATGGCCCTTCTGGCTGCTGTGAGCTGATAGGTTTTTGTAATCTGGGTTTGCATGTCTTTGAAAATTCGTAAAACTCATCATTTCTCTCCACCGTTTTCTTTTCTGTTAAAAAAAGGAAACAATTGGGAGTACAATACAACTCTTGAAATTGTCTTGTTGGAAGGTGGCCCTCTTTTGAATTTTTTGGTCGATTTTCCACCCCAGAATTGTTTTAGAGAGCAGGTGTCATTTACCGAAATGCAGTTTGGCGAATATTTTGTGACCTTTAGCAATGGGTTTAAAGCTGCTGTTGTGGGAAGTGGCCTCAAGGAGGCAGCATTTCTCCATTCCCAAAGCTGGGTACTAGGGCAGCAGAGCCTTTCTGGAAGTCATGTTCCTAGGTTGTAAATTACATTGGAATGTGCATGGAGAAACCCCCATAAGTTTATGTCTCATTATTTCTTCTTGGTTTTAATTTTTTTTTTTTTATTTGGGGTAAAGCTTAGAATATTGTTTGTCCTAGGTGTACACAATCTGGTCCATTTGTACATTATATATGTGTATTCAAGTACAGATCCTCTTCCCATGTAAAATGTTACAGAGGGTTCCGCAGACCTCCCTTGCTATATGGTCGGTCTTTTCGAGATATGTATATAATATGCGTTTGTATACATATAGTAACACTAATCTTAATTTATCCATTCCCCCCACCTTTCCTTTTAGATGAGCCTAGTTTGTTTTCTAAGTCTGTGAGTGTCTTTCTCTGTGGAAATATGTTCATTTGTGTCAGTTATTAGATAACGCCTATACGTGATATCATAGAATATAGGTCTTTTGCTTTCCGACTTACCTCATGTTTCGTGATTATCTCCAGACTCATTTGTGGTGCCTCAGAGAGCAATGGTTCATTGTTTTCCATGGCTAATATTCCATTGTGTACATGGACCACTTCTTCTTTATCCATTCACCTCTTGTTGGATATTTTGATTGCTTCACTGTCTTGGCTATTGTGAATAAGGCTGCACTGCAGCTTTTTCGGTCTGTGTCTTCTCGATTCTTGTCTTCTCAGGTGAGAGGTCCAATGGTGCGCCTGCTGGATTGAATGCTACCTCCATTTTTACGTTTAAACACAGCTCCTTTCTTTTCTCACTATTGGCTGTTACCCTTTACGTCTCACCAGCAGGTAGAGGGTACACAGTTCTCTAAAACCCCTTCAGCATTTATTGTTCGTAGACTTTTTGCTGATGGTCAGTCGACTGGTGTAAGTTGAAACTTTTTGTAGATTAGATTGCATGGGTCTAACACTCCCCGAGGTTGAGCTGTTATCCATTTTCCTTTTTTTTTCAAAGAGTGTGAGTAAAACTTAACTCTTCATACTCTCTTCTTGAAACATTTGCCTGTTTTGAATTTTTTGTCCATTCCCTACTTCAGCACAATTTTTTAGGGCAGGTGTCCTTTACAGCCCTTAGCCCTTGTGAATGTTAAGTGAACATTAGCTGTGAATTTAAAGCTGCTCTTGCAGGAAACGGCCACAAGGTGGCAGCATTTCTCCTTTACCAAATTTGGTTACTAGGGAAACACAGCCTTAAGGGAAGTGGTGTTCTAGGTTGTAAATTAGAATGGAATGTGCCAGGAAAAAACCCTTTAAGGTTATGTCTCATTACTTCTTGTTCATATTTGTAATTTACATTTGATTTTTTATCCCAGCAAATATGACTACAATGGTTTGTTTGTTCTAGGTGTGCAAGATGTGGTTCTTTCACACATATACATGTATCTATTCTTCCTTACATCCTTTTCCCACGTAGGTCATGACACAATGTTGAGTAGTCTTCTCCTGGTCTTCCGTATGTCTTTGGTGGTTATATATTTCACATGGTTTGTATATCTCTGTTAACCCCAATATGGTAATGTATCCAATCCTCATCCCTTTCTATGGGGTGAACCATAAGTTTTTTAATGAATCTGCGATTGCCTTTCTCTGTGGAAATATCTTCATTGGTATCAATTTTTAAGTAACTCCTAAAAGTGATGTGATAGGATATGTGTCTTTTGCTTTCTCACTTACTACAGGAGGCGTGATTACGTCTAGACTCATCTATGGTGCTTGCAAATGGCATTGTTTCATTTTTTTCACTAGCGAATATTCCATCTGTACATGGAGGAGTTCTTCTTTGTCCTCCCATCTGTTGGTGGACTTTTTGGTTACTTCCATATCTTTGCTATTGTAATACTGTGCAATGCATATTTGCCTGCCTGTGTCTTTCCAATTCTCTCTTCTTAGATTATAGGTCGAGGAGTGGGCCTGCTGGATCATATGGTAGATCGATGTTTACCTTTGTAAGGAACCTCCATTCTGTTCTCATTCGTGGCCCTTTCCAACTTATGTCCCACTTGAACTTGAGGGTATGCATTTCTCCACAACGCCTTCAGCATTTATTGTTTGTAGTTTCCTTGCTGATGGTTATTCTGACAAGTGTGAGCTGATACCTCTCTGTGCTTGAATTCGAATGTGCCACATGATCCGTTGAAGTTGAACTTTAAGGCATGTCCTTTTTATTTTTCAAGCTGTGATTACCCCTTAGTTCTTCAAAGTGTTCTCTTTAAGTATGTGTCACATTTTGAAATGTTTTGGCCATTACCTCCCTCAAGACATTTTGAGGGCAGGTTTCATTTACAGTTCTGCAGTACTTGTTCCTATGAAATGACCATTAGCACAGGCTTTAAAGCCGATTTGGCAGGTAACTGCCAGAGGACGGCAGCCTTTCTATGTCCCCCACCCTGGTAACTAGGGAAAAGACCTTGCGGCCTGTGGTGTTTCTCGGTTATAAGTTAGAGTGGAGTCTGCCCGGACAAACCCACACAAGCTGATGTCTCCTTACTTTTGTTGGATTTTGAAATTTAATTTTTATTTTTTATTGGAGTAATTTTCCACTGTGTACGTGGACCACTTCTACTTTGTGCATTCCTCGGTTGATGGACATTTTCATTGCTTCCAAGTGTTGGCTATGGTAAATATTGTTGGAGTGCAGGATTCCCAGCCTGTGACTTTTGGATTCTCATTTTCTCAGGTGATAGGCCCAGCAGTGGGTGTGATTGATTGACTGCTAGCACCGTGTTTCCCTTTTCAAAGCACCTTCTTTGTGTTTTCATTAGTGGCTCTTACCACGTCCCCCTTAGAATGGAGGGTACGCATTTCTCCACAATCGCTTCAGCATTTATTGTGTGCAGCATTTATGCTAATGGCCCTTCTGGCTGCTGTGAGCTGATAGGTTTTTGTAATCTGGGTTTGCATGTCTTTGAGAATTCGTAAAACTCATCATTTCTCTCCACCGTTTTCTTTTCTGTTAAAAAAAAAGGAAACAATTGGGAGTACAATACAACTCTTGAAATTGTCTTCTTGGAAGGTGGCCCTCTTTTGAATTTTTTGGTCGATTTTCCACCCCAGAATTGTTTTAGAGAGCAGGTGTCATTTACCGAAATGCAGTTTGGCGAATATTTTGTGACCTTTAGCAATGGGTTTAAAGCTGCTGTTGTGGGAAGTGGCCTCAAGGAGGCAGCATTTCTCCATTCCCAAAGCGGGGTACTAGGGCAGCAGAGCCTTTCGGGAAGTCATGTTCCTAGGTTGTAAATTACATTGGAATGTGCATGGAGAAACCCCCATAAGTTTATGTCTCATTATTTCTTCTTGGATTTAATTTTTTTTTTTTTTATTTGGGGTAAAGCTTAGAATATTGTTTGTCCTAGGTGTACACAATCTGGTCCATTTGTACATTATATATGTGTATTCAAGTACAGATCCTCTTCCCATGTAAAATGTTACAGAGGGTTCCGCAGACCTCCCTTGCTATATGGTCGGTCTTTTCGAGATATGTATATAATATGCGTTTGTATACATATAGTAACACTAATCTTAATTTATCCATTCCCCCCACCTTTCCTTTTAGATGAGCCTAGTTTGTTTTCTAAGTCTGTGAGTGTCTTTCTCTGTGGAAATATGTTCATTTGTGTCAGTTATTAGATAACGCCTATACGTGATATCATAGAATATAGGTCTTTTGCTTTCCGACTTACCTCATGTTTCGTGATTATCTCCAGACTCATTAGTGGTGCCTCAGAGAGCAATGGTTCATTGTTTTCCATGGCTAATATTCCATTGTGTACATGGACCACTTCTTCTTTATCCATTCACCTCTTGTTGGACATTTTGATTGCTTCACTGTCTTGGCTATTGTGAATAAGGCTGCACTGCAGCTTTTTCGGTCTGTGTCTTCTCGATTCTTGTCTTCTCAGGTGAGAGGTCCAATGGTGCGCCTGCTGGATTGAATGGTACCTCCATTTTTACTTTTAAACACAGCTCCTTTCTGTTCTCATTATTGCCTGTTACCCCTTTACGTCTCACCAGCAGGTAGAGGGTACAAAGTTCTCTAAAACCCCTTCAGCATTTATCGTTTGTAGACTTTTTGCTGATGGTCAGGCGACTGGGGTAGGTTGAAACTTTTTGTAGATTAGATTGCATGGGTCTAACACTCCCTGAGGTTGAGATTTTATCCATTTCCCTTTTTTTTTAAAAAGAGCGTGAGTAAAACTTAACTCTTCATACTCTCTTCTTGAAACATTTGCCTGTTTTGAGTTTTTTCGTCCTTTCCCTACTTCAGCACAATTTTTTAGGGCAGGTGTCCTTTAAAGCCCTGAGTCCTTGTGAATGTTAAGTGACCATTAGCTGTGAGTTTAAAGCTGTTCTTGCAGGAAACGGCCACAAGGTGACAGCCTTTCCCCGTTACCAAATTTGGTTACTAGGGAAACAGAGCCTTAATGGAAGTGGTGTTCTAGGTTGTAAATTAGAATGGAATGTGCCAGGAGAAAGCCCTTTAAGTTTATGTCCTATTACTTCTTGTTCATAGTTGTAATTTACTTTTTATTTTTTATCCCAGCAAATATGACTACAATGGTTTGTTTGTTCTAGGTGTGCAAGATGTGGTTCTTTCACACATATTCATGTATCTATTCTTCCTCGCATCCTTTTCCCACGTAGGTCATGACACAATGTTGAGTAGTCTTCCCCTGGTCTTCCGTACGTCTTTGGTGGTTATATATTTCACCTGGTTTGTATATCTCTGTTAACCCCAATATGGTAATGTATCCGATCCTCATCCCTTTCTATGGGGTGAACCATAAGTTTTTTAATGAATCTCCGATTGCCTTTCTCTGTGGAAATATCTTCATTGGTATCAATTTTTAAGTAACTCCTAAAAGTGATGTGATAGGATATGTGTCTTTTGCTTTCTCACTTACTATAGGAGGTGTGATTACGTCTGGACTCATCTATGGTGCTTGCAAATGGCATTGTTTCATTTTTTTCACTAGCGAATATTCCATCTGTACATGGAGGAGTTCTTCTTTGTCCCCCCATCTGTTGGTGGACATGTTACTTCCATATCTTGGCTATTTTAATACTGTGCAATGCAGATTTGCCTGCCTGTGTCTTTCCAATTCTCTCTTCTTAGATTATAGGTCGAGGAGTGGGCCTGCTGGATCATATGGTAGATCGATGTTTACCTTTGTAAGGCACCTCCATTCTGTTCTCATTCGTGGCCCTTTCCAACTTACGTCCCACTTGAACTTGAGGGTATGCATTTCTCCACAACGCCTTCAGCATTTATTGTTTGTAGTTTTCTTGCTGATGGTTATTCTGACAAGTGTGAGCTGATACCTCTCTGTGCTTGAATTCGAATGTGCCACATGATCTGTTGAAGTTGAGCTTTAAGGCATGTCCGTTTTATTTTTCAAGCTGTGATTACCCCTTAGTTCTTCAAAGTGTTCTCTTTAAGTATGTGTCACATTTTGAAATGTTTTGGCCATTACCTCCCTCAAGATATTTTGAGGGCAGGTTTCATTTACAGTTCTGCAGTACTTGTTCCTATGAAATGACCATTAGCACAGGCTTTAAAGCCAATTTGGCAGGTAACTGCCAGAGGGCGGCAGCCTTTCTGTGTCCCCCACCCTGGTAACTAGGGAAAAGCCCTTGCGGCCTGTGGTGTTTCTCGGTTATAAATTAGAGTGGAGTGTGCCCGGACAAACCCACACAAGCTGATGTCTCCTTACTTTTGTTGGATTTTGAAATTTAATTTTTATTTTTTATTGGAGTAATTTTCCACTGTGTACGTGGACCACTTCTACTTTGTGCATTCCTCGGTTGATGGACATTTTCATTGCTTCCAAGTGTTGGCTATGGTAAATATTGTTGGAGTGCAGGATTGCCAGCCTGTGACTTTTGGATTCTCATTTTCTCAGGTGATAGGCCCAGCAGTGGGTGTGATTGATTGACTGCTAGCACCGTGTTTCCCTTTTCAAAGCACCTTCTTTGTGTTTTCATTAGTGGCTCTTACCACGTCCCCCTTAGACTCGAGGGTACGCATTTCTCCACAATCACTTCAGCATTTATTGTGTGCAGCATTTATGCTAATGGCCCTTCTGGCTGCTGTGAGCTGATAGGTTTTTGTAATCTGGGTTTGCATGTCTTTGAAAATTCGTAAAACTCATCATTTCTCTCCACCGTTTTCTTTTCTGTTAAAAAAAAAGGAAACAATTGGGAGTACAATACAACTCTTGAAATTGTCTTGTTGGAAGGTGGCCCTCTTTTGAATTTTTTGGTCGACTTTCCACCCCAGAATTGTTTTAGAGAGCAGGTGTCATTTACCGAAATGCAGTTTGGCGAATATTTTGTGACCTTTAGCAATGGGTTTAAAGCTGCTGTTGTGGGAAGTGGCCTCAAGGAGGCAGCATTTCTCCATTCCCAAAGCGGGGTACTAGGGCAGCAGAGCCTTTCTGGAAGTCATGTTCCTAGGTTGTAAATTACATTGGAATGTGCATGGAGAAACCCCCATAAGTTTATGTCTCATTATTTCTTCTTGGTTTTAATTTTTTTTTTTTTTTATTTGGGGTAAAGCTTAGAATATTGTTTGTCCTAGGTGTACACAATCTGGTCCATTTGTACATTATATATGTGTATTCAAGTACAGATCCTCTTCCCATGTAAAATGTTACAGAGGGTTCCGCAGACCTCCCTTGCTATATGGTCGGTCTTTTCGAGATATGTATATAATATGCATTTGTATACATATAGTAACACTAATCTTAATTTATCCATTCCCCCCACCTTTCCTTTTAGATGAGCCTAGTTTGTTTTCTAAGTCTGTGAGTGTCTTTCTCTGTGGAAATATGTTCATTTGTGTCAGTTATTAGATAACGCCTATACGTGATATCATAGAATATAGGTCGTTTGCTTTCCGACTTACCTCATGTTTCGTGATTATCTCCAGACTCATTTGTGGTGCCTCAGAGAGCAATGGTTCATTGTTTTCCATGGCTAATATTCCATTGTGTACATGGACCACTTCTTCTTTATCCATTCACCTCTTGTTGGATATTTTGATTGCTTCACTGTCTTGGCTATTGTGAATAAGGCTGCACTGCAGCTTTTTCGGTCTGTGTCTTCTCGATTCTTGTCTTCTCAGGTGAGAGGTCCAATGGTGCGCCTGCTGGATTGAATGCTACCTCCATTTTTACGTTTAAACACAGCTCCTTTCTTTTCTCACTATTGGCTGTTACCCTTTACGTCTCACCAGCAGGTAGAGGGTACACAGTTCTCTAAAACCCCTTCAGCATTTATTGTTCGTAGACTTTTTGCTGATGGTCAGTCGACTGGTGTAAGTTGAAACTTTTTGTAGATTAGATTGCATGGGTCTAACACTCCCCGAGGTTGAGCTGTTATCCATTTTCCTTTTTTTTTAAAAGAGTGTGTGTAAAACTTAACTCTTCATACTCTCTTCTTGAAACATTTGCCTGTTTTAAATTTTTTGTCCATTCCCTACTTCAGCACAATTTTTTAGGGCAGGTGTCCTTTACAGCCCTGAGCCCTTGTGAATGTTAAGTGAACATTAGCTGTGACTTTAAAGCTGCTCTTGCAGGAAACGGCCACAAGGTGGCAGCATTTCTCCTTTACCAAATTTGGTTACTAGGGAAACACAGCCTTAAGGGAAGTGGTGTTCTAGGTTGTAAATTAGAATGGAATGTGCCAGGAAAAAACCCTTTAAGGTTATGTCTCATTACTTCTTGTTCATAGTTGTAATTTACTTTTGATTTTTTATCCCAGCAAATATGACTACAATGGTTTGTTTGTTCTAGGTGTGCAAGATGTGGTTCTTTCACACATATACATGTATCTATTCTTCCTCACATCCTTTTCCCACGTACGTCATGACACAATATTGAGTAGTCTTCTCCTGGTCTTCCGTACGTCTTTGGTGGTTATATATTTCACATGGTTTGTATATCTCTGTTAACCCCAATATGGTAATGTATCCAATCCTCATCTCTTTCTATGGGGTGAACCATAAGTTTTTTAATGAATCTGCGATTGCCTTTCTCTGTGGAAATATCTTCATTGGTATCAATTTTTAAGTAACTCCTAAAAGTGATGTGATAGGATATGTGTCTTTTGCTTTCTCACTTACTACAGGAGGCGTGATTACGTCTAGACTCATCTATGGTGCTTGCAAATGGCATGGTTTCATTTTTTCCCCAACGAATATTCCATCTGTACATGGAGGAGTTCTTCTTTGTCCCCCCATCTGTTGGTCGATTTTTTGGTTACTTCCATATCTTGGCTATTGTAATACTGTGCAATGCAGATTTGCCTGCCTGTGTCTTTCCAATTCTCTCTTCTTAGATTATAGGTCGAGGAGTGGGCCTGCTGGATCATATGGTAGATCGATGCTTACCTTTGTAAGGCACCTCCATTCTGTTCTCATTCATGGCCCTTCCAACTTACGTCCCACTTGAAGTTGAGGGTATGCATTTCTCCACAACCCCTTCAGCATTCATTGTTTGTAGTTTTCTTGCTGATGGTTATTCTGACAAGTGTGAGCTGATACCTCTCTGTGCTTGAATTCGAATGTGCCACATGATCCGTTGAAGTTGAGCTTTAAGGCATGATCTTTTTTATTTTTCAAGCTGTGATTACCCCTTAGTTCTTCAAAGTGTTCTCTTTAAGTATGTGTCACATTTTGAAATGTTTTGGCCATTACCTCCCTCAAGACATTTTGAGGGCAGGTTTCATTTACAGTTCTGCAGTACTTGTTCCTATGAAATGACCATTAGCACAGGCTTTAAAGCCGCTTTGGCAGGTAACTGCCAGAGGGCGGCAGCCTTTCTATGTCCCCCACCCTGGTAACTAGGGAAAAGCCCTTGCGGCCTGTGGTGTTTCTCGGTTATAAGTTAGAGTGGAGTCTGCCCGGACAAACCCACACAAGCTGATGTCTCCTTACTTTTGTTGGATTTTGAAATTTAATTTTTATTTTTTATTGGAGGAATTTTCCACTGTGTACGTGTACCACTTCTACTTTGTGCATTCCTCGGTTGATGGACATTTTCATTGCTTCCAAGTGTTGGCTATGGTAAATATTGTTGGAGTGCACGATTGCCAGCCTGTGACTTTTGGATTCTCATTTTCTCAGGTGATAGGCCCAGCAGTGGGTGTGATTGATTGACTGCTAGCACCGTGTTTCCCTTTTCAAAGCACCTTCTTTGTGTTTTCATTAGTGGCTCTTACCACGTCCCCCTTAGAATCGAGGGTACGCATTTCTCCACAATCGCTTCAGCATTTATTGTGTGCAGCATTTATGCTAATGGCCCTTCTGGCTGCTGTGAGCTGATAGGTTTTTGTAATCTGGGTTTGCATGTCTTTGAAAATTCGTAAAACTCATCATTTCTCTCTACCGTTTTCTTTTCTGTTAAAAATAAAGAAAACAATTGGGAGTACAATACAACTCTTGAAATTGTCTTCTTGGAAGGTGGCCCTCTTTTGAATTTTTTGGTCGATTTTCCACCCCAGAATTGTTTTAGAGAGCAGGTGTCATTTACCGAAATGCAGTTTGGCGAATATTTTGTGACCTTTAGCAATGGGTTTAAAGCTGCTGTTGTGGGAAGTGGCCTCAAGGAGGCAGCATTTCTCCATTCCCAAAGCGGGGTACTAGGGCAGCAGAGCCTTTCTGGAAGTCATGTTCCTAGGTTGTAAATTACATTGGAATGTGCATGGAGAAACCCCCATAAGTTTATGTCTCATTATTTCTTCTTGGTTTTAATTTTTTTTTTATTTGGGATAAAGCTTAGAATATTGTTTGTCCTAGGTGTACACAATCTGGTCCATTTGTACATTATATATGTGTATTCAAGTACAGATCCTCTTCCCATGTAAAATGTTACAGAGGGTTCCGCAGACCTCCCTTGCTATATGGTCGGTCTTTTCGAGATATGTATATAATATGCGTTTGTATACATATAGTAACACTAATCTTAATTTATCCATTCCCCCCACCTTTCCTTTTAGATGAGCATAGTTTGTTTTCTAAGTCTGTGAGTGTCTTTCTCTGTGGAAATATGTTCATTTGTGTCAGTTATTAGATAACGCCTATAAGTGATATCA
Organism: Eschrichtius robustus; assembly: GCF_028021215.1. NCBI lineage: Eukaryota > Metazoa > Chordata > Mammalia > Artiodactyla > Eschrichtiidae > Eschrichtius > Eschrichtius robustus. The sequence continues at coordinate 105,944 of NW_027175141.1, read as the reverse complement.
TAGAATATAGGTCTTTTGCTTTCTGACTTACCTCATGTTTCATGATTATCTCCAGACTCATTAGTGGTGCCTCAGAGAGCAATGGTTCATTGTTTTCCATGGCTAATATTCCATTGTGTACATGGACCACTTCTTCTTTATCCATTCACCTCTTGTTGGATATTTTGATTGCTTCACTGTCTTGGCTATTGTGAATAAGGCTGCACTGCAGGTTTTTCGGTCTGTGTCTTCTCGATTCTTGTCTTCTCAGGTGAGAGGTCCAATGGTGCGCCTGCTGGATTGAATGGTACCTCCATTTTTACTTTTAAACACAGCTCCTTTCTGTTCTCATTATTGCCTGTTACCCCTTTACGTCTCACCAGCAGGTAGAGGGTACAAAGTTCTCTAAAACCCCTTCAGCATTTATCGTTTGTAGACTTTTTGCTGATGGTCAGGCGACTGGGGTAGGTTGAAACTTTTTGTAGATTAGATTGCATGGGTCTAACACTCCCTGAGGTTGAGATTTTATCCATTTCCCTTTTTTTTTAAAAAGAGCGTGAGTAAAACTTAACTCTTCATACTCTCTTCTTGAAACATTTGCCTGTTTTGAGTTTTTTCGTCCTTTCCCTACTTCAGCACAATTTTTTAGGGCAGGTGTCCTTTAAAGCCCTTAGTCCTTGTGAATGTTAAGTGACCATTAGCTGTGAGTTTAAAGCTGTTCTTGCAGGAAACGGCCACAAGGTGGCAGCCTTTCCCCGTTACCAAATTTGGTTACTAGGGAAACAGAGCCTTAATGGAAGTGGTGTTCTAGGTTGTAAATTAGAATGGAATGTGCCAGGAGAAAGCCCTTTAAGTTTATGTCCTATTACTTCTTGTTCATAGTTGTAATTTACTTTTTATTTTTTATCCCAGCAAATATGACTACAATGGTTTGTTTGTTCTAGGTGTGCAAGATGTGGTTCTTTCACACATATACATATATCTATTCTTCCTCGCATCCTTTTCCCACATAGGTCATGACACAATGTTGAGTAGTCTTCCCCTGGTCTTCCATACGTCTTTGGTGGTTATATATTTCACCTGGTTTGTATATCTCTGTTAACCCCAATATGGTAATGTATCCAATCCTCATCCCTTTCTATGGGGTGAACCATAAGTTTTTTAATGAATCTGTGATTGCCTTTCTCTGTGGAAATATCTTCATTGGTATCAATTTTTAAGTAACTCCTAAAAGTGATGTGATAGGATATGTGTCTTTTGCTTTCTCACTTACTATAGGAGGCGTGATTACGTCTGGACTCATCTATGGTGCTTGCAAATGGCATTGTTTCATTTTTTTCACTAGCGAATATTCCATCTGTACATGGAGGAGTTCTTCTTTGTCCCCCCATCTGTTGGTGGACTTTTTGGTTACTTCCATATCTTGGCTATTTTAATACTGTGCAATGCAGATTTGCCTGCCTGTGTCTTTCCAATTATCTCTTCTTAGATTATAGGTCGAGGAGTGGGCCTGCTGGATCATATGGTAGATCGATGTTTACCTTTGTAAGGCACCTCCATTCTGTTCTCATTCGTGGCCCTTTCCAACTTACGTCCCACTTGAACTTGAGGGTATGCATTTCTCCACAACGCCTTCAGCATTTATTGTTTGTAGTTTTCTTGCTGATGGTTATTCTGACAAGTGTGAGCTGATACCTCTCTGTGCTTGAATTCGAATGTGCCACATGATCTGTTGAAGTTGAGCTTTAAGGCATGTCCGTTTTATTTTTCAAGCTGTGATTACCCCTTAGTTCTTCAAAGTGTTCTCTTTAAGTATGTGTCACATTTTGAAATGTTTTGGCCATTACCTCCCTCAAGATATTTTGAGGGCAGGTTTCATTTACAGTTCTGCAGTACTTGTTCCTATGAAATGACCATTAGCACAGGCTTTAAAGCCAATTTGGCAGGTAACTGCCAGAGGGCGGCAGCCTTTCTATGTCCCCCACCCTGGTAACTAGGGAAAAGCCCTTGCGGCCTGTGGTGTTTCTCGGTTATAAATTAGAGTGGAGTGTGCCCGGACAAACCCACACAAGCTGATGTCTCCTTACTTTTGTTGGATTTTGAAATTTAATTTTTATTTTTTATTGGAGTAATTTTCCACTGTGTACGTGGACCACTTCTACTTTGTGCATTCCTCGGTTGATGGACATTTTCATTGCTTCCAAGTGTTGGCTATGGTAAATATTGTTGGAGTGCAGGATTGCCAGCCTGTGACTTTTGGATTCTCATTTTCTCAGGTGATAGGCCCAGCAGTGGGTGTGATTGATTGACTGCTAGCACCGTGTTTCCCTTTTCAAAGCACCTTCTTTGTGTTTTCATTAGTGGCTCTTACCACGTCCCCCTTAGACTCGAGGGTACGCATTTCTCCACAATCACTTCAGCATTTATTGTGTGCAGCATTTATGCTAATGGCCCTTCTGGCTGCTGTGAGCTGATAGGTTTTTGTAATCTGGGTTTGCATGTCTTTGAAAATTCGTAAAACTCATCATTTCTCTCCACCGTTTTCTTTTCTGTTAAAAAAAGGAAACAATTGGGAGTACAATACAACTCTTGAAATTGTCTTGTTGGAAGGTGGCCCTCTTTTGAATTTTTTGGTCGATTTTCCACCCCAGAATTGTTTTAGAGAGCAGGTGTCATTTACCGAAATGCAGTTTGGCGAATATTTTGTGACCTTTAGCAATGGGTTTAAAGCTGCTGTTGTGGGAAGTGGCCTCAAGGAGGCAGCATTTCTCCATTCCCAAAGCTGGGTACTAGGGCAGCAGAGCCTTTCTGGAAGTCATGTTCCTAGGTTGTAAATTACATTGGAATGTGCATGGAGAAACCCCCATAAGTTTATGTCTCATTATTTCTTCTTGGTTTTAATTTTTTTTTTTTTATTTGGGGTAAAGCTTAGAATATTGTTTGTCCTAGGTGTACACAATCTGGTCCATTTGTACATTATATATGTGTATTCAAGTACAGATCCTCTTCCCATGTAAAATGTTACAGAGGGTTCCGCAGACCTCCCTTGCTATATGGTCGGTCTTTTCGAGATATGTATATAATATGCGTTTGTATACATATAGTAACACTAATCTTAATTTATCCATTCCCCCCACCTTTCCTTTTAGATGAGCCTAGTTTGTTTTCTAAGTCTGTGAGTGTCTTTCTCTGTGGAAATATGTTCATTTGTGTCAGTTATTAGATAACGCCTATACGTGATATCATAGAATATAGGTCTTTTGCTTTCCGACTTACCTCATGTTTCGTGATTATCTCCAGACTCATTTGTGGTGCCTCAGAGAGCAATGGTTCATTGTTTTCCATGGCTAATATTCCATTGTGTACATGGACCACTTCTTCTTTATCCATTCACCTCTTGTTGGATATTTTGATTGCTTCACTGTCTTGGCTATTGTGAATAAGGCTGCACTGCAGCTTTTTCGGTCTGTGTCTTCTCGATTCTTGTCTTCTCAGGTGAGAGGTCCAATGGTGCGCCTGCTGGATTGAATGCTACCTCCATTTTTACGTTTAAACACAGCTCCTTTCTTTTCTCACTATTGGCTGTTACCCTTTACGTCTCACCAGCAGGTAGAGGGTACACAGTTCTCTAAAACCCCTTCAGCATTTATTGTTCGTAGACTTTTTGCTGATGGTCAGTCGACTGGTGTAAGTTGAAACTTTTTGTAGATTAGATTGCATGGGTCTAACACTCCCCGAGGTTGAGCTGTTATCCATTTTCCTTTTTTTTTCAAAGAGTGTGAGTAAAGCTTAACTCTTCATACTCTCTTCTTGAAACATTTGCCTGTTTTGAATTTTTTGTCCATTCCCTACTTCAGCACAATTTTTTAGGGCAGGTGTCCTTTACAGCCCTTAGCCCTTGTGAATGTTAAGTGAACATTAGCTGTGAATTTAAAGCTGCTCTTGCAGGAAACGGCCACAAGGTGGCAGCATTTCTCCTTTACCAAATTTGGTTACTAGGGAAACACAGCCTTAAGGGAAGTGGTGTTCTAGGTTGTAAATTAGAATGGAATGTGCCAGGAAAAAACCCTTTAAGGTTATGTCTCATTACTTCTTGTTCATATTTGTAATTTACATTTGATTTTTTATCCCAGCAAATATGACTACAATGGTTTGTTTGTTCTAGGTGTGCAAGATGTGGTTCTTTCACACATATACATGTATCTATTCTTCCTTACATCCTTTTCCCACGTAGGTCATGACACAATGTTGAGTAGTCTTCTCCTGGTCTTCCGTATGTCTTTGGTGGTTATATATTTCACATGGTTTGTATATCTCTGTTAACCCCAATATGGTAATGTATCCAATCCTCATCCCTTTCTATGGGGTGAACCATAAGTTTTTTAATGAATCTGCGATTGCCTTTCTCTGTGGAAATATCTTCATTGGTATCAATTTTTAAGTAACTCCTAAAAGTGATGTGATAGGATATGTGTCTTTTGCTTTCTCACTTACTACAGGAGGTGTGATTACGTCTGGACTCATCTATGGTGCTTGCAAATGGCATTGTTTCATTTTTTTCACTAGCGAATATTCCATCTGTACATGGAGGAGTTCTTCTTTGTCCCCCCATCTGTTGGTGGACTTTTTGGTTACTTCCATATTGGCTATTTTAATACTGTGCAATGCAGATTTGCCTGCCTGTGTCTTTCCAATTCTCTCTTCTTAGATTATAGGTCGAGGAGTGGGCCTGCTGGATCATATGGTAGATCGATGTTTACCTTTGTAAGGCACCTCCATTCTGTTCTCATTCGTGGCCCTTTCCAACTTACGTCCCACTTGAACTTGAGGGTATGCATTTCTCCACAACGCCTTCAGCATTTATTGTTTGTAGTTTTCTTGCTGATGGTTATTCTGACAAGTGTGAGCTGATACCTCTCTGTGCTTGAATTCGAATGTGCCACATGATCTGTTGAAGTTGAGCTTTAAGGCATGTCCGTTTTATTTTTCAAGCTGTGATTACCCCTTAGTTCTTCAAAGTGTTCTCTTTAAGTATGTGTCACATTTTGAAATGTTTTGGCCATTACCTCCCTCAAGATATTTTGAGGGCAGGTTTCATTTACAGTTCTGCAGTACTTGTTCCTATGAAATGACCATTAGCACAGGCTTTAAAGCCGCTTTGGCAGGTAACTGCCAGAGGGCGGCAGCCTTTCTATGTCCCCCACCCTGGTAACTAGGGAAAAGCCCTTGCGGCCTGTGGTGTTTCTCGGTTATAAATTAGAGTGGAGTGTGCCCGGACAAACCCACACAAGCTGATGTCTCCTTACTTTTGTTGGATTTTGAAATTTAATTTTTATTTTTTATTGGAGTAATTTTCCACTGTGTACGTGGACCACTTCTACTTTGTGCATTCCTCGGTTGATGGACATTTTCATTGCTTCCAAGTGTTGGCTATGGTAAATATTGTTGGAGTGCAGGATTGCCAGCCTGTGACTTTTGGATTCTCATTTTCTCAGGTGATAGGCCCAGCAGTGGGTGTGATTGATTGACTGCTAGCACCGTGTTTCCCTTTTCAAAGCACCTTCTTTGTGTTTTCATTAGTGGCTCTTACCACGTCCCCCTTAGACTCGAGGGTACGCATTTCTCCACAATCACTTCAGCATTTATTGTGTGCAGCATTTATGCTAATGGCCCTTCTGGCTGCTGTGAGCTGATAGGTTTTTGTAATCTGGGTTTGCATGTCTTTGAAAATTCGTAAAACTCATCATTTCTCTCCACCGTTTTCTTTTCTGTTAAAAAAAAAGGAAACAATTGGGAGTACAATACAACTCTTGAAATTGTCTTGTTGGAAGGTGGCCCTCTTTTGAATTTTTTGGTCGATTTTCCACCCCAGAATTGTTTTAGAGAGCAGGTGTCATTTACCGAAATGCAGTTTGGCGAATATTTTGTGACCTTTAGCAATGGGTTTAAAGCTGCTGTTGTGGGAAGTGGCCTCAAGGAGGCAGCATTTCTCCATTCCCAAAGCGGGGTACTAGGGCAGCAGAGCCTTTCTGGAAGTCATGTTCCTAGGTTGTAAATTACATTGGAATGTGCATGGAGAAACCCCCATAAGTTTATGTCTCATTATTTCTTCTTGGTTTTAATTTTTTTTTTTTTTTATTTGGGGTAAAGCTTAGAATATTGTTTGTCCTAGGTGTACACAATCTGGTCCATTTGTACATTATATATGTGTATTCAAGTACAGATCCTCTTCCCATGTAAAATGTTACAGAGGGTTCCGCAGACCTCCCTTGCTATATGGTCGGTCTTTTCGAGATATGTATATAATATGCGTTTGTATACATATAGTAACACTAATCTTAATTTATCCATTCCCCCCACCTTTCCTTTTAGATGAGCCTAGTTTGTTTTCTAAGTCTGTGAGTGTCTTTCTCTGTGGAAATATGTTCATTTGTGTCAGTTATTAGTTAACGCCTATACGTGATATCATAGAATATAGGTCTTTTGCTTTCCGACTTACCTCATGTTTCGTGATTATCTCCAGACTCATTTGTGGTGCCTCAGAGAGCAATGGTTCATTGTTTTCCATGGCTAATATTCCATTGTGTACATGGACCACTTCTTCTTTATCCATTCACCTCTTGTTGGATATTTTGATTGCTTCACTGTCTTGGCTATTGTGAATAAGGCTGCACTGCAGCTTTTTCGGTCTGTGTCTTCTCGATTCTTGTCTTCTCAGGTGAGAGGTCCAATGGTGCGCCTGCTGGATTGAATGCTACCTCCATTTTTACGTTTAAACACAGCTCCTTTCTTTTCTCACTATTGGCTGTTACCCTTTACGTCTCACCAGCAGGTAGAGGGTACACAGTTCTCTAAAACCCCTTCAGCATTTATCGTTCGTAGACTTTTTGCTGATGGTCAGTCGACTGGTGTAAGTTGAAACTTTTTGTAGATTAGATTGCATGGGTCTAACACTCCCCGAGGTTGAGCTGTTATCCATTTTCCTTTTTTTTTCAAAGAGTGTGAGTAAAACTTAACTCTTCATACTCTCTTCTTGAAACATTTGCCTGTTTTGAATTTTTTGTCCATTCCCTACTTCAGCACAATTTTTTAGTGCAGGTGTCCTTTACAGCCCTTAGCCCTTGTGAATGTTAAGTGAACATTAGCTGTGACTTTAAAGCTGCTCTTGCAGGAAACGGCCACAAGGTGGCAGCATTTCTCCTTTACCAAATTTGGTTACTAGGGAAACACAGCCTTAAGGGAAGTGGTGTTCTAGGTTGTAAATTAGAATGGAATGTGCCAGGAAAAAACCCTTTAAGGTTATGTCTCATTACTTCTTGTTCATATTTGTAATTTACATTTGATTTTTTATCCCAGCAAATATGACTACAATGGTTTGTTTGTTCTAGGTGTGCAAGATGTGGTTCTTTCACACATATACATGTATCTATTCTTCCTTACATCCTTTTCCCACGTAGGTCATGACACAATGTTGAGTAGTCTTCTCCTGGTCTTCCGTACGTCTTTGGTGGTTATATATTTCACATGGTTTGTATATCTCTGTTAACCCCAATATGGTAATGTATCCAATCCTCATCCCTTTCTATGGGGTGAACCATAAGTTTTTTAATGAATCTGCGATTGCCTTTCTCTGTGGAAATATCTTCATTGGTATCAATTTTTAAGTAACTCCTAAAAGTGATGTGATAGGATATGTGTCTTTTGCTTTCTCACTTACTATAGGAGGCGTGATTACGTCTGGACTCATCTATGGTGCTTGCAAATGGCATTGTTTCATTTTTTTCACTAGCGAATATTCCATCTGTACATGGAGGAGTTCCTCTTTGTCCCCCCATCTGTTGGTGGACTTTTTGGTTACTTCCATATCTTGGCTATTTTAATACTGTGCAATGCAGATTTGCCTGCCTGTGTCTTTCCAATTCTCTCTTCTTAGATTATAGGTCGAGGAGTGGGCCTGCTGGATCATATGGTAGATCAATGTTTACCTTTGTAAGGCACCTCCATTCTGTTCTCATTCGTGGCCCTTTCCAACTTACGTCCCACTTGAACTTGAGGGTATGCATTTCTCCACAACGCCTTCAGCATTTATTGTTTGTAGTTTTCTTGCTGATGGTTAATCTGACAAGTGTGAGCTGATACCTCTCTGTGCTTGAATTCGAATGTGCCACATGATCCGTTGAAGTTGAGCTTTAAGGCATGTCCTTTTTATTTTTCAAGCTGTGATTACCCCTTAGTTCTTCAAAGTGTTCTCTTTAAGTATGTGTCACATTTTGAAATGTTTTGGCCATTACCTCCCTCAAGACATTTTGAGGGCAGGTTTCATTTACAGTTCTGCAGTACTTGTTCCTATGAAATGACCATTAGCACAGGCTTTAAAGCCGCTTTGGCAGGTAACTGCCAGAGGACGGCAGCCTCTCTATGTCCCCCACCCTGGTAACTAGGGAAAAGCCCTTGCGGCCTGTGGTGTTTCTCGGTTATAAATTAGAGTGGAGTGTGCCCGGAAAAACCCACTCAAGCTGATGTCTCCTTACTTTTGTTGGATTTTGAAATTTAATTTTTATTTTTTATTGGAGTAATTTTCCACTGTGTACGTGGACCACTTCTACTTTGTGCATTCCTCGGTTGATGGACATTTTCATTGCTTCCAAGTGTTGGCTATGGTAAATATTGTTGGAGTGCAGGATTGCCAGCCTGTGACTTTTGGATTCTCATTTTCTCAGGTGATAGGCCCAGCAGTGGGTGTGATTGATTGACTGCTAGCACCGTGTTTCCCTTTTCAAAGCACCTTCTTTGTGTTTTCATTAGTGGCTCTTACCACGTCCCCCTTAGAATGGAGGGTACGCATTTCTCCACAATCGCTTCAGCATTTATTGTGTGCAGCATTTATGCTAATGGCCCTTCTGGCTGCTGTGAGCTGATAGGTTTTTGTAATCTGGGTTTGCATGTCTTTGAGAATTCGTAAAACTCATCATTTCTCTCCACCGTTTTCTTTTCCGTTAAAAAAAAGGAAACAATTGGGAGTACAATACAACTCTTGAAATTGTCGTCTTGGAAGGTGGCCCTCTTTTGAATTTTTTGGTCGATTTTCCACCCCTGAATTGTTTTAGAGAGCAGGTGTCATTTACCGAAATGCAGTTTGGCGAATATTTTGTGACCTTTAGGAATGGGTTTAAAGCTGCTGTTGTGGGAAGTGGCCTCAAGGAGGCAGCATTTCTCCATTCCCAAAGCTGGGTACTAGGGCAGCAGAGCCTTTCTGGAAGTCATGTTCCTAGGTTGTAAATTACATTGGAATGTGCATGGAGAAACCCCCATAAGTTTATGTCTCATTATTTCTTCTTGGTTTTAATTTTTTTTTTTTTTATTTGGGGTAAAGCTTAGAATATTCTTTGTCCTAGGTGTACACAATCTGGTCCATTTGTACATTATATATGTGTATTCAAGTACAGATCCTCTTCCCATGTAAAATGTTACAGAGGGTTCCGCAGACCTCCCTTGCTATATGGTCGGTCTTTTCGAGATATGTATATAATATGCGTTTGTATACATATAGTAACACTAATCTTAATTTATCCATTCCCCCCACCTTTCCTTTTAGATGAGCATAGTTTGTTTTCTAAGTCTGTGAGTGTCTTTCTCTGTGGAAATATGTTCATTTGTGTCAGTTATTAGATAACGCCTATAAGTGATATCATAGAATATAGGTCTTTTGCTTTCCGACTTACCTCATGTTTCATGAGTATCTCCAGACTCATTTGTGGTGCCTCAGAGAGCAATGGTTCATTGTTTTCCATGGGTAATATTCCATTGTGTACATGGACCACTTCTTCTTTATCCATTCACCTCTTGTTGGATATTTTGATTGCTTTACTGTCTTGGCTATTGTGAATAAGGCTGCACTGCAGGTTTTTCGGTCTGTGTCTTCTCGATTCTTGTCTTCTCAGGTGAGAGGTCCAATGGTGCGCCTGCTGGATTGAATGCTACCTCCATTTTTACGTTTAAACACAGCTCCTTTCTTTTCTCAATATTGGCTGTTACCCCTTTACGTCTCACCAGCAGGTAGAGGGTACACAGTTCTCTAAAACCCCTTCAGCATTTATTGTTCATAGACTTTTTGCTGATGGTCAGTCGACTGGTGTAAGTTGAAACTTTTTGTAGATTAGATTGCATGGGTCTAACACTCCCCGAGGTTCAGCTGTTATACATTTTCCTTTTTTTTTAAAAGAGCGTGAGTAAAACTTAACTCTTCATACTCTTTTCTTGAAACATTTGCCTGTTTTGAATTTTTTGTCCATTCCCTACTTCAGCACAATTTTTTAGGGCAGGTGTCCTTTACAGCCCTGAGCCCTTGTGGATGTTAAGTGAACATTAGCTGTGACTTTAAAGCTGCTCTTGCAGGAAACGGCCACAAGGTGGCAGCATTTCTCCTTTACCAAATTTGGTTACTAGGGAAACACAGCCTTAATGGAAGTGGTGTTCTACGTTGTAAATTAGAATGGAATGTGCCAGGAGAAAGCCCTTTAAGTTTATGTCTCATTACTTCTTGTTCATAGTTGTAATTTACTTTTTTATTTTTTATCCCAGCAAATATGACTACAATGGTTTGTTTGTTCTAGGTGTGCAAGATGTGGTTCTTTCACACATATACATGTATCTATTCTTCCTCGCATCCTTTTCCCACGTAGGTCATGACACAATGTTGAGTAGTCTTCCCCTGGTCTTCCGTACGTCTTTGGTGGTTATATATTTCACCTGGTTTGTATATCTCTGTTAACCCCAATATGGTAATGTATCCAATCCTCATCCCTTTCTATGGGGTGAACCATAAGTTTTTTAATGAATCTGCGATTGCCTTTCTCTGTGGAAATATCTTCATTGGTATCAATTTTTAAGTAACTCCTAAAAGTGATGTGATAGGATATGTGTCTTTTGCTTTCTCACTTACTATAGGAGGCGTGATTACGTCTGGACTCATCTATGGTGCTTGCAAATGGCATTGTTTCATTTTTTTCACTAGCGAATATTCCATCTGTACATGGAGGAGTTCTTCTTTGTCCCCCCATCTGTTGGTGGACTTTTTGGTTACTTCCATATCTTGGCTATTTTAATACTGTGCAATGCAGATTTGCCTGCCTGTGTCTTTCCAATTATCTCTTCTTAGATTATAGGTCGAGGAGTGGGCCTGCTGGATCATATGGTAGATCGATGTTTACCTTTGTAAGGAACCTCCATTCTGTTCTCATTCGTGGCCCTTTCCAACTTACGTCCCACTTGAACTTGAAGGTATGCATTTCTCCACAACGCCTTCTGCATTTATTGTTTGTAGTTTTCTTGCTGATGGTTATTCTGACAAGTGTGAGCTGATACCTCTCTGTGCTTGAATTCGAATGTGCCACATGATCCGTTGAAGTTGAGCTTTAAGGCATTTCCTTTTTATTTTTCAAGCTGTGATTACCCCTTAGTTCTTCAAAGTGTTCTCTTTAAGTATGTGTCACATTTTGAAATGTTTTGGCCATTACCTCCCTCAAGACATTTTGAAGGCAGGTTTCATTTACAGTTCTGCAGTACTTGTTCCTATGAAATGACCATTAGCACAGGCTTTAAAGCCGCTTTGGCAGGTAACTGCCAGAGGACGGCAGCCTTTCTATGTCCTCCACCCTGGTAACTAGGGAAAAGCCCTTGCGGCCTGTGGTGTTTCTCGGTTATAAATTAGAGTGGAGTGTGCCCGGACAAACCCACACAAGCTGATGTCTCCTTACTTTTGTTGGATTTTGAAATTTAATTTTTATTTTTTATTGGAGTAATTTTCCACTGTGTACGTGGACCACTTCTACTTTGTGCATTCCTCGGTTGATGGACATTTTCATTGCTTCCAAGTGTTGGCTATGGTAAATATTGTTGGAGTGCACGATTGCCAGCCTGTGACTTTTGGATTCTCATTTTCTCAGGTGATAGGCCCAGCAGTGGGTGTGATTGATTGACTGCTAGCACCGTGTTTCCCTTTTCAAAGCACCTTCTTTGTGTTTTCATTAGTGGCTCTTACCACGTCCCCCTTAGACTCGAGGGTACGCATTTCTCCACAATCACTTCAGCATTTATTGTGTGCAGCATTTATGCTAATGGCCCTTCTGGCTGCTGTGAGCTGATAGGTTTTTGTATTCTGGGTTTGCATGTCTTTGAAAATTCGTAAAACTCATCATTTCTCTCCACCGTTTTCTTTTCTGTTAAAAAAAAGTAAACAATTGGGAGTACAATACAAGTCTTGAAATTGTCGTCTTGGAAGGTGGCCCTCTTTTGAATTTTTTGGTCGATTTTCCACCCCAGAATTGTTTTAGAGAGCAGGTGTCATTTACCGAAATGCAGTTTGGCGAATATTTTGTGACCTTTAGGAATGGGTTTAAAGCTGCTGTTGTGGGAAGTGGCCTCAAGGAGGCAGCATTTCTCCATTCCCAAAGCTGGGTACTAGGGCAGCAGAGCCTTTCTGGAAGTCATGTTCCTAGGTTGTAAATTACATTGGAATGTGCATGGAGAAACCCCCATAAGTTTATGTCTCATTATTTCTTCTTGGTTTTAATTTTTTTTTTTTTTTGGGGTAAAGCTTAGAATATTCTTTGTCCTAGGTGTACACAATCTGGTCCATTTGTACATTATATATGTGTATTCAAGTACAGATCCTCTTCCCATGTAAAATGTTACAGACAGTTCCGCAGACCTCCCTTGCTATATGGTCGGTCTTTTCGAGATATGTATATAATATGCGTTTGTATACATATAGTAACACTAATCTTAATTTATCCATTCCCCCCACCTTTCCTTTTAGATGAGCATAGTTTGTTTTCTAAGTCTGTGAGTGTCTTTCTCTGTGGAAATATGTTCATTTGTGTCAGTTATTAGATAACGCCTATAAGTGATATCATAGAATATAGGTCTTTTGCTTTCCGACTTACCTCATGTTTCATGATTATCTCCAGACTCATTTGTGGTGCCTCAGAGAGCAATGGTTCATTGTTTTCCATGGCTAATATTCCATTGTGTACATGGACCACTTCTTCTTTATCCATTCACCTCTTGTTGGATATTTTGATTGCTTCACTGTCTTGGCTATTGTGAATAAGGCTGCACTGCAGGTTTTTCGGTCTGTGTCTTCTCGATTCTTGTCTTCTCAGGTGAGAGGTCCAATGGTGCGCCTGCTGGATTGAATGCTACCTCCATTTTTACGTTTAAACACAGCTCCTTTCTTTTCTCACTATTGGCTGTTACCCCTTTACGTCTCACCAGCAGGTAGAGGGTACACAGTTCTCTAAAACCCCTTCAGCATTTATTGTTCGTAGACTTTTTGCTGATGGTCAGTCGACTGGTGTAAGTTGAAACTTTTTGTAGATTACATTGCATGGGTCTAACACTCCCCGAGGTTGAGCTGTTATCTATTTTCCGTTTTTTTTAAAAGAGCATGAGTAAAACTTAACTCTTCATACTCTTTTCTTGAAACATTTGCCTGTTTTGAGTTTTTTCGTCCATTCCCTACTTCAGCACAATTTTTTAGGGCAGGTGTCCTTTAAAGCCCTTAGCCCTTGTGGATGTTAAGTGAACATTAGCTGTGAGTTTAAAGCTGTTCTTGCAGGAAACGGCCACAAGGTGGCAGCCTTTCCCCATTACCAAATTTGGTTACTAGGGAAACAGAGCCTTAATGGAAGTGGTGTTCTAGGTTGTAAATTAGAATGGAATGTGCCAGGAGAAAGCCCTTTAAGTTTATGTCCTATTACTTCTTGTTCATAGTTGTAATTTACTTTTTATTTTTTATCCCAGCAAATATGACTACAATGGTTTGTTTGTTCTAGGTGTGCAAGATGTGGTTCTTTCACACATATACATGTATCTATTCTTCCTCGCATCCTTTTCCCACGTAGGTCATGACACAATGTTGAGTAGTCTTCCCCTGGTCTTCCATACGTCTTTGGTGGTTATATATTTCACATGGTTTGTATATCTCTGTTAACCCCAATATGGTAATGTATCCAATCCTCATCCCTTTCTATGGGGTGAACCATAAGTTTTTTAATGAATCTGCGATTGCCTTTCTCTGAGGAAATATCTTCATTGGTATCAATTTTTAAGTAACTCCTAAAAGTGATGTGATAGGATATGTGTCTTTTGCTTTCTCACTTACTATAGGAGGCGTGATTACGTCTGGACTCATCTATGGTGCTTGCAAATGGCATTGTTTCATTTTTTTCACTAGCGAATATTCCATCTGTACATGGAGGAGTTCTTCTTTGTCCCCCCATCTGTTGGTGGACTTTTTGGTTACTTCCAGATCTTGGCTATTGTAATACTGTGCAATGCAGATTTGCCTGCCTGTGTCTTTCCAATTATCTCTTCTTAGATTATAGGTCGAGGAGTGGGCCTGCTGGATCATATGGTAGATCGATGTTTACCTTTGTAATGCACCTCCATTCTGTTCTCATTCGTGGCCCTTTCCAACTTACGTCCCACTTGAACTTGAGGGTATGCATTTCTCCACAACGCCTTCAGCATTTATTGTTTGTAGTTTTCTTGCTGATGGTTATTCTGACAAGTGTCAGCTGATACCTCTCTGTGCTTGAATTCGAATGTGCCACATGATCCGTTGAAGTTGAACTTTAAGGCATGTCCTTTTTATTTTTCAAGCTGTGATTACCCCTTAGTTCTTCAAAGTGTTCTCTTTAAGTATGTGTCACATTTTGAAATGTTTTGGCCATTACCTCCCTCAAGACATTTTGAGGGCAGGTTTCATTTACAGTTCTGCAGTACTTGTTCCTATGAAATGACCATTAGCACAGGCTTTAAAGCCGCTTTGGCAGGTAACTGCCAGAGGACGGCAGCCTTTCTATGTCCCCCACCCTGGTAACTAGGGAAAAGCCCTTGCGGCCTGTGCTGTTTCTCGGTTATAAATTAGAGTGGAGTGTGCCCGGACAAACCCACACAAGCTGATGTCTCCTTACTTTTGTTGGATTTTGAAATTTAATTTTTATTTTTTATTGGAGTAATTTTCCACTGTGTACGTGGACCACTTCTACTTTGTGCATTCCTCGGTTGATGGACATTTTCATTGCTTCCAAGTGTTGGCTATGGTAAATATTGTTGGAGTGCAGGATTGCCAGCCTGTGACTTTTGGATTCTCATTTTCTCAGGTGATAGGCCCAGCAGTGGGTGTGATTGATTGACTGCTAGCACCGTGTTTCCCTTTTCAAAGCACCTTCTTTGTGTTTTCATTAGTGGCTCTTACCACGTCCCCCTTAGAATGGAGGGTACATATTTCTCCACAATCGCTTCAGCATTTATTGTGTGCAGCATTTATGCTAATGGCTCTTCTGGCTGCTGTGAGGTGATAGTTTTTTGTAATCTGGGTTTGCATGTCTTTGAAAATTCATAAAACTCATCATTTCTCTCCACCGTTTTCTTTTCCGTTAAAAAAAAGGAAACAATTGGGAGTACAATACAACTCTTGAAATTGTCGTCTTGGAAGGTGGCCCTCTTTTGAATTTTTTGGTCGATTTTCCACCCCAGAATTGTTTTAGAGAGCAGGTGTCATTTACCGAGATGCAGTTTGGCGAATATTTTGTGACCTTTAGGAATGGGTTTAAAGCTGCTGTTGTGGGAAGTGGCCTCAAGGAAGCAGCATTTCTCCATTCCCAAAGCTGGCTACTAGGGCAGCAGAGCCTTTCTGGAAGTCATGTTCCTAGGTTGTAAATTACATTGGAATGTGCATGGAGAAACCCCCATAAGTTTATGTCTCATTATTTCTTCTTGGTTTTAATTTTTTTTTTTATTTGGGGTAAAGCTTAGAATATTGTTTGTCCTAGGTGTACACAATCTGGTCCATTTGTACATTATATATGTGTATTCAAGTACAGATCCTCTTCCCATGTAAAATGTCACAGAGGGTTCCGCAGACCTCCCTTGCTATATGGTCGGTCTTTTCAAGATATGTATATAATATGCGTTTGTATACATATAGTAACACTAATCTTAATTTATCCATTCCCCCCACCTTTCCTTTTAGATGAGCATAGTTTGTTTTCTAAGTCTGTGAGTGTCTTTCTCTGTGGAAATATGTTCATTTGTGTCAGTTATTAGATAACGCCTATAAGTGATATCATAGAATATAGGTCTTTTGCTTTCTGACTTACCTCATGTTTCATGATTATCTCCAGACTCATTTGTGGTGCCTCAGAGAGCAATGGTTCATTGTTTTCCATGGCTAATATTCCATTGTGTACATGGACCACTTCTTCTTTATCCATTCACCTCTTGTTGGATATTTTGATTGCTTCACTGTCTTGGCTATTGTGAATAAGGCTGCACTGCAGGTTTTTCGGTCTGTGTCTTCTCGATTCTTGTCTTCTCAGGTGAGAGGTCCAATGGTGCGCCTGCTGGATTGAATGCTACCTCCATTTTTACGTTTAAACACAGCTTCTTTCTTTTCTCACTATTCCCTGTTACCCCTTTACGTCTCACCAGCAGGTAGAGGGTACACAGTTCTCTAAAACCCCTTCAGCATTTATTGTTCGTAGACATTTTGCTGATGGTCAGTCGACTGGTGTAAGTTGAAACTTTTTGTAGATTAGATTGCATGGGTCTAACACTCCCCGAGGTTGAGCTGTTATCCATTTTCCTTTTTTTTTAAAAAGAGTGTGTGTAAAACTTAACTCTTCATACTCTTTTCTTGAAACATTTGCCTGTTTTAAATTTTTTGTCCATTCCCTACTTCAGCACAATTTTTTAGGGCAGGTGTCCTTTACAGCCCTGAGCCCTTGTGAATGTTAAGTGAACATTAGCTGTGACTTTAAAGCTGCTCTTGCAGGAAACGGCCACAAGGTGGCAGCATTTCTCCTTTACCAAATTTGGTTACTAGGGAAACACAGCCTTAAGGGAAGTGGTGTTCTAGGTTGTAAATTAGAATGGAATGTGCCAGGAAAAAACCCTTTAAGGTTATGTCTCATTACTTCTTGTTCATAGTTGTAATTTACTTTTGATTTTTTATCCCAGCAAATATGACTACAATGGTTTGTTTGTTCTAGGTGTGCAAGATGTGGTTCTTTCACACATATACATGTATCTATTCTTCCTCACATCCTTTTCCCACGTACGTCATGACACAATATTGAGTAGTCTTCTCCTGGTCTTCCGTACGTCTTTGGTGGTTATATATTTCACATGGTTTGTATATCTCTGTTAACCCCAATATGGTAATGTATCCAATCCTCATCCCTTTCTATGGGGTGAACCATAAGTTTTTTAATGAATCTGCGATTGCCTTTCTCTGTGGAAATATCTTCATTGGTATCAATTTTTAAGTAACTCCTAAAAGTGATGTGATAGGATATGTGTCTTTTGCTTTCTCACTTACTACAGGAGGCGTGATTACGTCTAGACTCATCTATGGTGCTTGCAAATGGCATGGTTTCATTTTTTCCCCAACGAATATTCCATCTGTACATGGAGGAGTTCTTCTTTGTCCCCCCATGTGTTGGTCGATTTTTTGGTTACTTCCATATCTTGGCTATTGTAATATAGTGCAATGCAGATTTGCCTGCCTGTGTCTTTCCAATTCTCTCTTCTTAGATTATAGGTCGAGGAGTGGGCCTGCTGGATCATATGGTAGATCGATGCTTACCTTTGTAAGGCACCTCCATTCTGTTCTCATTCATGGCCCTTTCCAACTTACGTCCCACTTGAAGTTGAGGGTATGCATTTCTCCACAACACCTTCAGCATTCATTGTTTGTAGTTTTCTTGCTGATGGTTATTCTGACAAGTGTGAGCTGATACCTCTCTGTGCTTGAATTCGAATGTGCCACATGATCCGTTGAAGTTGAGCTTTAAGGCATGATCTTTTTTATTTTTCAAGCTGTGATTACCCCTTAGTTCTTCAAAGTGTTCTCTTTAAGTATGTGTCACATTTTGAAATGTTTTGGCCATTACCTCCCTCAAGACATTTTGAGGGCAGGTTTCATTTACAGTTCTGCAGTACTTGTTCCTATGAAATGACCATTAGCACAGGCTTTAAAGCCGCTTTGGCAGGTAACTGCCAGAGGGCGGCAGCCTTTCTATGTCCCCCACCCTGGTAACTAGGGAAAAGCCCTTGCGGCCTGTGGTGTTTCTCGGTTATAAGTTAGAGTGGAGTCTGCCCGGACAAACCCACACAAGCTGATGTCTCCTTACTTTTGTTGGATTTTGAAATTTAATTTTTATTTTTTATTGGAGGAATTTTCCACTGTGTACGTGTACCACTTCTACTTTGTGCATTCCTCGGTTGATGGACATTTTCATTGCTTCCAAGTGTTGGCTATGGTAAATATTGTTGGAGTGCACGATTGCCAGCCTGTGACTTTTGGATTCTCATTTTCTCAGGTGATAGGCCCAGCAGTGGGTGTGATTGATTGACTGCTAGCACCGTGTTTCCCTTTTCAAAGCACCTTCTTTGTGTCTTCATTAGTGGCTCTTACCACGTCCCCCTTAGAATCGAGGGTACGCATTTCTCCACAATCGCTTCAGCATTTATTGTGTGCAGCATTTATGCTAATGGCCCTTCTGGCTGCTGTGAGCTGATAGGTTTTTGTAATCTGGGTTTGCATGTCTTTGAAAATTCGTAAAACTCATCATTTCTCTCTACCGTTTTCTTTTCTGTTAAAAATAAAGAAAACAATTGGGAGTACAATACAACTCTTGAAATTGTCTTCTTGGAAGGTGGCCCTCTTTTGAATTTTTTGGTCGATTTTCCACCCCAGAATTGTTTTAGAGAGCAGGTGTCATTTACCGAAATGCAGTTTGGCGAATATTTTGTGACCTTTAGCAATGGGTTTAAAGCTGCTGTTGTGGGAAGTGGCCTCAAGGAGGCAGCATTTCTCCATTCCCAAAGCGGGGTACTAGGGCAGCAGAGCCTTTCTGGAAGTCATGTTCCTAGGTTGTAAATTACATTGGAATGTGCATGGAGAAACCCCCATAAGTTTATGTCTCATTATTTCTTCTTGGTTTTAATTTTTTTTTTATTTGGGATAAAGCTTAGAATATTGTTTGTCCTAGGTGTACACAATCTGGTCCATTTGTACATTATATATGTGTATTCAAGTACAGATCCTCTTCCCATGTAAAATGTCACAGAGGGTTCCGCAGACCTCCCTTGCTATATGGTCGGTCTTTTCGAGATATGTATATAATATGCGTTTGTATACATATAGTAACACTAATCTTAATTTATCCATTCCCCCCACCTTTCCTTTTAGATGAGCATAGTTTGTTTTCTAAGTCTGTGAGTGTCTTTCTCTGTGGAAATATGTTCATTTGTGTCAGTTATTAGATAACGCCTATAAGTGATATCATAGAATATAGGTCTTTTGCTTTCTGACTTACCTCATGTTTCATGATTATCTCCAGACTCATTAGTGGTGCCTCAGAGAGCAATGGTTCATTGTTTTCCATGGCTAATATTCCATTGTGTACATGGACCACTTCTTCTTTATCCATTCACCTCTTGTTGGACATTTTGATTGCTTCACTGTCTTGGCTATTGTGAATAAGGCTGCACTGCAGCTTTTTCGGTCTGTGTCTTCTCGATTCTTGTCTTCTCAGGTGAGAGGTCCAATGGTGCGCCTGCTGGATTGAATGGTACCTCCATTTTTACTTTTAAACACAGCTCCTTTCTGTTCTCATTATTGCCTGTTACCCCTTTACGTCTCACCAGCAGGTAGAGGGTACAAAGTTCTCTAAAACCCCTTCAGCATTTATCGTTTGTAGACTTTTTGCTGATGGTCAGGCGACTGGGGTAGGTTGAAACTTTTTGTAGATTAGATTGCATGGGTCTAACACTCCCTGAGGTTGAGATTTTATCCATTTCCCTTTTTTTTTAAAAAGAGCGTGAGTAAAACTTAACTCTTCATACTCTCTTCTTGAAACATTTGCCTGTTTTGAGTTTTTTCGTCCTTTCCCTACTTCAGCACAATTTTTTAGGGCAGGTGTCCTTTAAAGCCCTGAGTCCTTGTGAATGTTAAGTGACCATTAGCTGTGAGTTTAAAGCTGTTCTTGCAGGAAACGGCCACAAGGTGACAGCCTTTCCCCGTTACCAAATTTGGTTACTAGGGAAACAGAGCCTTAATGGAAGTGGTGTTCTAGGTTGTAAATTAGAATGGAATGTGCCAGGAGAAAGCCCTTTAAGTTTATGTCCTATTACTTCTTGTTCATAGTTGTAATTTACTTTTTATTTTTTATCCCAGCAAATATGACTACAATGGTTTGTTTGTTCTAGGTGTGCAAGATGTGGTTCTTTCACACATATTCATGTATCTATTCTTCCTCGCATCCTTTTCCCACGTAGGTCATGACACAATGTTGAGTAGTCTTCCCCTGGTCTTCCGTACGTCTTTGGTGGTTATATATTTCACCTGGTTTGTATATCTCTGTTAACCCCAATATGGTAATGTATCCGATCCTCATCCCTTTCTATGGGGTGAACCATAAGTTTTTTAATGAATCTCCGATTGCCTTTCTCTGTGGAAATATCTTCATTGGTATCAATTTTTAAGTAACTCCTAAAAGTGATGTGATAGGATATGTGTCTTTTGCTTTCTCACTTACTATAGGAGGTGTGATTACGTCTGGACTCATCTATGGTGCTTGCAAATGGCATTGTTTCATTTTTTTCACTAGCGAATATTCCATCTGTACATGGAGGAGTTCTTCTTTGTCCCCCCATCTGTTGGTGGACATGTTACTTCCATATCTTGGCTATTTTAATACTGTGCAATGCAGATTTGCCTGCCTGTGTCTTTCCAATTCTCTCTTCTTAGATTATAGGTCGAGGAGTGGGCCTGCTGGATCATATGGTAGATCGATGTTTACCTTTGTAAGGCACCTCCATTCTGTTCTCATTCGTGGCCCTTTCCAACTTACGTCCCACTTGAACTTGAGGGTATGCATTTCTCCACAACGCCTTCAGCATTTATTGTTTGTAGTTTTCTTGCTGATGGTTATTCTGACAAGTGTGAGCTGATACCTCTCTGTGCTTGAATTCGAATGTGCCACATGATCTGTTGAAGTTGAGCTTTAAGGCATGTCCGTTTTATTTTTCAAGCTGTGATTACCCCTTAGTTCTTCAAAGTGTTCTCTTTAAGTATGTGTCACATTTTGAAATGTTTTGGCCATTACCTCCCTCAAGATATTTTGAGGGCAGGTTTCATTTACAGTTCTGCAGTACTTGTTCCTATGAAATGACCATTAGCACAGGCTTTAAAGCCAATTTGGCAGGTAACTGCCAGAGGGCGGCAGCCTTTCTGTGTCCCCCACCCTGGTAACTAGGGAAAAGCCCTTGCGGCCTGTGGTGTTTCTCGGTTATAAATTAGAGTGGAGTGTGCCCGGACAAACCCACACAAGCTGATGTCTCCTTACTTTTGTTGGATTTTGAAATTTAATTTTTATTTTTTATTGGAGTAATTTTCCACTGTGTACGTGGACCACTTCTACTTTGTGCATTCCTCGGTTGATGGACATTTTCATTGCTTCCAAGTGTTGGCTATGGTAAATATTGTTGGAGTGCAGGATTGCCAGCCTGTGACTTTTGGATTCTCATTTTCTCAGGTGATAGGCCCAGCAGTGGGTGTGATTGATTGACTGCTAGCACCGTGTTTCCCTTTTCAAAGCACCTTCTTTGTGTTTTCATTAGTGGCTCTTACCACGTCCCCCTTAGACTCGAGGGTACGCATTTCTCCACAATCACTTCAGCATTTATTGTGTGCAGCATTTATGCTAATGGCCCTTCTGGCTGCTGTGAGCTGATAGGTTTTTGTAATCTGGGTTTGCATGTCTTTGAAAATTCGTAAAACTCATCATTTCTCTCCACCGTTTTCTTTTCTGTTAAAAAAAAAGGAAACAATTGGGAGTACAATACAACTCTTGAAATTGTCTTGTTGGAAGGTGGCCCTCTTTTGAATTTTTTGGTCGACTTTCCACCCCAGAATTGTTTTAGAGAGCAGGTGTCATTTACCGAAATGCAGTTTGGCGAATATTTTGTGACCTTTAGCAATGGGTTTAAAGCTGCTGTTGTGGGAAGTGGCCTCAAGGAGGCAGCATTTCTCCATTCCCAAAGCGGGGTACTAGGGCAGCAGAGCCTTTCTGGAAGTCATGTTCCTAGGTTGTAAATTACATTGGAATGTGCATGGAGAAACCCCCATAAGTTTATGTCTCATTATTTCTTCTTGGTTTTAATTTTTTTTTTATTTGGGATAAAGCTTAGAATATTGTTTGTCCTAGGTGTACACAATCTGGTCCATTTGTACATTATATATGTGTATTCAAGTACAGATCCTCTTCCCATGTAAAATGTTACAGAGGGTTCCGCAGACCTCCCTTGCTATATGGTCGGTCTTTTCGAGATATGTATATAATATGCGTTTGTATACATATAGTAACACTAATCTTAATTTATCCATTCCCCCCACCTTTCCTTTTAGATGAGCATAGTTTGTTTTCTAAGTCTGTGAGTGTCTTTCTCTGTGGAAATATGTTCATTTGTGTCAGTTATTAGATAACGCCTATAAGTGATATCATAGAATATAGGTCTTTTGCTTTCTGACTTACCTCATGTTTCATGATTATCTCCAGACTCATTAGTGGTGCGTCAGAGAGCAATGGTTCATTGTTTTCCATGGCTAATATTCCATTGTGTACATGGACCACTTCTTCTTTATCCATTCACCTCTTGTTGGATATTTTGATTGCTTCACTGTCTTGGCTATTGTGAATAAGGCTGCACTGCAGGTTTTTCGGTCTGTGTCTTCTCGATTCTTGTCTTCTCAGGTGAGAGGTCCAATGGTGCGCCTGCTGGATTGAATGGTACCTCCATTTTTACTTTTAAACACAGCTCCTTTCTGTTCTCATTATTGCCTGTTACCCCTTTACGTCTCACCAGCAGGTAGAGGGTACAAAGTTCTCTAAAACCCCTTCAGCATTTATCGTTTGTAGACTTTTTGCTGATGGTCAGGCGACTGGGGTAGGTTGAAACTTTTTGTAGATTAGATTGCATGGGTCTAACACTCCCTGAGGTTGAGATTTTATCCATTTCCCTTTTTTTTTAAAAAGAGCGTGAGTAAAACTTAACTCTTCATACTCTCTTCTTGAAACATTTGCCTGTTTTGAGTTTTTTCGTCCTTTCCCTACTTCAGCACAATTTTTTAGGGCAGGTGTCCTTTAAAGCCCTTAG
The DNA here is from genome assembly GCF_028021215.1 of Eschrichtius robustus. Taxonomy (NCBI): domain Eukaryota; kingdom Metazoa; phylum Chordata; class Mammalia; order Artiodactyla; family Eschrichtiidae; genus Eschrichtius; species Eschrichtius robustus. The sequence goes on along the minus strand of NW_027175141.1, from coordinate 82,736 downwards.
TCCTTGTGAATGTTAAGTGACCATTAGCTGTGAGTTTAAAGCTGTTCTTGTAGGAAACGGCCACAAGGTGGCAGCCTTGCCCGTTACCAAATTTGGTTACTAGGGAAACAGAGCCTTAATGGAAGTGGTGTTCTAGGTTGTAAATTAGAATGGAATGTGCCAGGAGAAAGCCCTTTAAGTTTATGTCCTATTACTTCTTGTTCATAGTTGTAATTTACTTTTTATTTTTTATCCCAGCAAATATGACTACAATGGTTTGTTTGTTCTAGGTGTGCAAGATGTGGTTCTTTCACACATATACATATATCTATTCTTCCTCGCATCCTTTTCCCACATAGGTCATGACACAATGTTGAGTAGTCTTCCCCTGGTCTTCCATACGTCTTTGGTGGTTATATATTTCACCTGGTTTGTATATCTCTGTTAACCCCAATATGGTAATGTATCCAATCCTCATCCCTTTCTATGGGGTGAACCATAAGTTTTTTAATGAATCTGTGATTGCCTTTCTCTGTGGAAATATCTTCATTGGTATCAATTTTTAAGTAACTCCTAAAAGTGATGTGATAGGATATGTGTCTTTTGCTTTCTCACTTACTATAGGAGGCGTGATTACGTCTGGACTCATCTATGGTGCTTGCAAATGGCATTGTTTCATTTTTTTCACTAGCGAATATTCCATCTGTACATGGAGGAGTTCTTCTTTGTCCCCCCATCTGTTGGTGGACTTTTTGGTTACTTCCATATCTTGGCTATTTTAATACTGTGCAATGCAGATTTGCCTGCCTGTGTCTTTCCAATTCTCTCTTCTTAGATTATAGGTCGAGGAGTGGGCCTGCTGGATCATATGGTAGATCGATGTTTACCTTTGTAAGGCACCTCCATTCTGTTCTCATTCGTGGCCCTTTCCAACTTACGTCCCACTTGAACTTGAGGGTATGCATTTCTCCACAACGCCTTCAGCATTTATTGTTTGTAGTTTTCTTGCTGATGGTTATTCTGACAAGTGTGAGCTGATACCTCTCTGTGCTTGAATTCGAATGTGCCACATGATCTGTTGAAGTTGAGCTTTAAGGCATGTCCGTTTTATTTTTCAAGCTGTGATTACCCCTTAGTTCTTCAAAGTGTTCTCTTTAAGTATGTGTCACATTTTGAAATGTTTTGGCCATTACCTCCCTCAAGATATTTTGAGGGCAGGTTTCATTTACAGTTCTGCAGTACTTGTTCCTATGAAATGACCATTAGCACAGGCTTTAAAGCCAATTTGGCAGGTAACTGCCAGAGGGCGGCAGCCTTTCTATGTCCCCCACCCTGGTAACTAGGGAAAAGCCCTTGCGGCCTGTGGTGTTTCTCGGTTATAAATTAGAGTGGAGTGTGCCCGGACAAACCCACACAAGCTGATGTCTCCTTACTTTTGTTGGATTTTGAAATTTAATTTTTATTTTTTATTGGAGTAATTTTCCACTGTGTACGTGGACCACTTCTACTTTGTGCATTCCTCGGTTGATGGACATTTTCATTGCTTCCAAGTGTTGGCTATGGTAAATATTGTTGGAGTGCAGGATTGCCAGCCTGTGACTTTTGGATTCTCATTTTCTCAGGTGATAGGCCCAGCAGTGGGTGTGATTGATTGACTGCTAGCACCGTGTTTCCCTTTTCAAAGCACCTTCTTTGTGTTTTCATTAGTGGCTCTTACCACGTCCCCCTTAGACTCGAGGGTACGCATTTCTCCACAATCACTTCAGCATTTATTGTGTGCAGCATTTATGCTAATGGCCCTTCTGGCTGCTGTGAGCTGATAGGTTTTTGTAATCTGGGTTTGCATGTCTTTGAAAATTCGTAAAACTCATCATTTCTCTCCACCGTTTTCTTTTCTGTTAAAAAAAGGAAACAATTGGGAGTACAATACAACTCTTGAAATTGTCTTGTTGGAAGGTGGCCCTCTTTTGAATTTTTTGGTCGATTTTCCACCCCAGAATTGTTTTAGAGAGCAGGTGTCATTTACCGAAATGCAGTTTGGCGAATATTTTGTGACCTTTAGCAATGGGTTTAAAGCTGCTGTTGTGGGAAGTGGCCTCAAGGAGGCAGCATTTCTCCATTCCCAAAGCTGGGTACTAGGGCAGCAGAGCCTTTCTGGAAGTCATGTTCCTAGGTTGTAAATTACATTGGAATGTGCATGGAGAAACCCCCATAAGTTTATGTCTCATTATTTCTTCTTGGTTTTAATTTTTTTTTTTTATTTGGGGTAAAGCTTAGAATATTGTTTGTCCTAGGTGTACACAATCTGGTCCATTTGTACATTATATATGTGTATTCAAGTACAGATCCTCTTCCCATGTAAAATGTTACAGAGGGTTCCGCAGACCTCCCTTGCTATATGGTCGGTCTTTTCGAGATATGTATATAATATGCGTTTGTATACATATAGTAACACTAATCTTAATTTATCCATTCCCCCCACCTTTCCTTTTAGATGAGCCTAGTTTGTTTTCTAAGTCTGTGAGTGTCTTTCTCTGTGGAAATATGTTCATTTGTGTCAGTTATTAGATAACGCCTATACGTGATATCATAGAATATAGGTCTTTTGCTTTCCGACTTACCTCATGTTTCGTGATTATCTCCAGACTCATTTGTGGTGCCTCAGAGAGCAATGGTTCATTGTTTTCCATGGCTAATATTCCATTGTGTACATGGACCACTTCTTCTTTATCCATTCACCTCTTGTTGGATATTTTGATTGCTTCACTGTCTTGGCTTTTGTGAATAAGGCTGCACTGCAGCTTTTTCGGTCTGTGTCTTCTCGATTCTTGTCTTCTCAGGTGAGAGGTCCAATGGTGCGCCTGCTGGATTGAATGCTACCTCCATTTTTACGTTTAAACACAGCTCCTTTCTTTTCTCACTATTGGCTGTTACCCTTTACGTCTCACCAGCAGGTAGAGGGTACACAGTTCTCTAAAACCCCTTCAGCATTTATTGTTCGTAGACTTTTTGCTGATGGTCAGTCGACTGGTGCAAGTTGAAACTTTTTGTAGATTAGATTGCATGGGTCTAACACTCCCCGAGGTTGAGCTGTTATCCATTTTCCTTTTTTTTTCAAAGAGTGTGAGTAAAACTTAACTCTTCATACTCTCTTCTTGAAACATTTGCCTGTTTTGAATTTTTTGTCCATTCCCTACTTCAGCACAATTTTTTAGGGCAGGTGTCCTTTACAGCCCTTAGCCCTTGTGAATGTTAAGTGAACATTAGCTGTGAATTTAAAGCTGCTCTTGCAGGAAACGGCCACAAGGTGGCAGCATTTCTCCTTTACCAAATTTGGTTACTAGGGAAACACAGCCTTAAGGGAAGTGGTGTTCTAGGTTGTAAATTAGAATGGAATGTGCCAGGAAAAAACCCTTTAAGGTTATGTCTCATTACTTCTTGTTCATATTTGTAATTTACATTTGATTTTTTATCCCAGCAAATATGACTACAATGGTTTGTTTGTTCTAGGTGTGCAAGATGTGGTTCTTTCACACATATACATGTATCTATTCTTCCTTACATCCTTTTCCCACGTAGGTCATGACACAATGTTGAGTAGTCTTCTCCTGGTCTTCCGTATGTCTTTGGTGGTTATATATTTCACATGGTTTGTATATCTCTGTTAACCCCAATATGGTAATGTATCCAATCCTCATCCCTTTCTATGGGGTGAACCATAAGTTTTTTAATGAATCTGCGATTGCCTTTCTCTGTGGAAATATCTTCATTGGTATCAATTTTTAAGTAACTCCTAAAAGTGATGTGATAGGATATGTGTCTTTTGCTTTCTCACTTACTACAGGAGGCGTGATTACGTCTAGACTCATCTATGGTGCTTGCAAATGGCATTGTTTCATTTTTTTCACTAGCGAATATTCCATCTGTACATGGAGGAGTTCTTCTTTGTCCTCCCATCTGTTGGTGGACTTTTTGGTTACTTCCATATCTTTGCTATTGTAATACTTTGCAATGCATATTTGCCTGCCTGTGTCTTTCCAATTCTCTCTTCTTAGATTATAGGTCGAGGAGTGGGCCTGCTGGATCATATGGTAGATCGATGTTTACCTTTGTAAGGAACCTCCATTCTGTTCTCATTCGTGGCCCTTTCCAACTTATGTCCCACTTGAACTTGAGGGTATGCATTTCTCCACAACGCCTTCAGCATTTATTGTTTGTAGTTTCCTTGCTGATGGTTATTCTGACAAGTGTGAGCTGATACCTCTCTGTGCTTGAATTCGAATGTGCCACATGATCCGTTGAAGTTGAACTTTAAGGCATGTCCTTTTTATTTTTCAAGCTGTGATTACCCCTTAGTTCTTCAAAGTGTTCTCTTTAAGTATGTGTCACATTTTGAAATGTTTTGGCCATTACCTCCCTCAAGACATTTTGAGGGCAGGTTTCATTTACAGTTCTGCAGTACTTGTTCCTATGAAATGACCATTAGCACAGGCTTTAAAGCCGATTTGGCAGGTAACTGCCAGAGGACGGCAGCCTTTCTATGTCCCCCACCCTGGTAACTAGGGAAAAGACCTTGCGGCCTGTGGTGTTTCTCGGTTATAAGTTAGAGTGGAGTCTGCCCGGACAAACCCACACAAGCTGATGTCTCCTTACTTTTGTTGGATTTTGAAATTTAATTTTTATTTTTTATTGGAGTAATTTTCCACTGTGTACGTGGACCACTTCTACTTTGTGCATTCCTCGGTTGATGGACATTTTCATTGCTTCCAAGTGTTGGCTATGGTAAATATTGTTGGAGTGCAGGATTCCCAGCCTGTGACTTTTGGATTCTCATTTTCTCAGGTGATAGGCCCAGCAGTGGGTGTGATTGATTGACTGCTAGCACCGTGTTTCCCTTTTCAAAGCACCTTCTTTGTGTTTTCATTAGTGGCTCTTACCACGTCCCCCTTAGAATGGAGGGTACGCATTTCTCCACAATCGCTTCAGCATTTATTGTGTGCAGCATTTATGCTAATGGCCCTTCTGGCTGCTGTGAGCTGATAGGTTTTTGTAATCTGGGTTTGCATGTCTTTGAGAATTCGTAAAACTCATCATTTCTCTCCACCGTTTTCTTTTCTGTTAAAAAAAAAGGAAACAATTGGGAGTACAATACAACTCTTGAAATTGTCTTCTTGGAAGGTGGCCCTCTTTTGAATTTTTTGGTCGATTTTCCACCCCAGAATTGTTTTAGAGAGCAGGTGTCATTTACCGAAATGCAGTTTGGCGAATATTTTGTGACCTTTAGCAATGGGTTTAAAGCTGCTGTTGTGGGAAGTGGCCTCAAGGAGGCAGCATTTCTCCATTCCCAAAGCGGGGTACTAGGGCAGCAGAGCCTTTCGGGAAGTCATGTTCCTAGGTTGTAAATTACATTGGAATGTGCATGGAGAAACCCCCATAAGTTTATGTCTCATTATTTCTTCTTGGTTTTAATTTTTTTTTTTTTTTTATTTGGGGTAAAGCTTAGAATATTGTTTGTCCTAGGTGTACACAATCTGGTCCATTTGTACATTATATATGTGTATTCAAGTACAGATCCTCTTCCCATGTAAAATGTTACAGAGGGTTCCGCAGACCTCCCTTGCTATATGGTCGGTCTTTTCGAGATATGTATATAATATGCGTTTGTATACATATAGTAACACTAATCTTAATTTATCCATTCCCCCCACCTTTCCTTTTAGATGAGCCTAGTTTGTTTTCTAAGTCTGTGAGTGTCTTTCTCTGTGGAAATATGTTCATTTGTGTCAGTTATTAGATAACGCCTATACGTGATATCATAGAATATAGGTCTTTTGCTTTCCGACTTACCTCATGTTTCGTGATTATCTCCAGACTCATTTGTGGTGCCTCAGAGAGCAATGGTTCATTGTTTTCCATGGCTAATATTCCATTGTGTACATGGACCACTTCTTCTTTATCCATTCACCTCTTGTTGGACATTTTGATTGCTTCACTGTCTTGGCTATTGTGAATAAGGCTGCACTGCAGCTTTTTCGGTCTGTGTCTTCTCGATTCTTGTCTTCTCAGGTGAGAGGTCCAATGGTGCGCCTGCTGGATTGAATGGTACCTCCATTTTTACTTTTAAACACAGCTCCTTTCTGTTCTCATTATTGCCTGTTACCCCTTTACGTCTCACCAGCAGGTAGAGGGTACAAAGTTCTCTAAAACCCCTTCAGCATTTATCGTTTGTAGACTTTTTGCTGATGGTCAGGCGACTGGGGTAGGTTGAAACTTTTTGTAGATTAGATTGCATGGGTCTAACACTCCCTGAGGTTGAGATTTTATCCATTTCCCTTTTTTTTTAAAAAGAGCGTGAGTAAAACTTAACTCTTCATACTCTCTTCTTGAAACATTTGCCTGTTTTGAGTTTTTTCGTCCTTTCCCTACTTCAGCACAATTTTTTAGGGCAGGTGTCCTTTAAAGCCCTGAGTCCTTGTGAATGTTAAGTGACCATTAGCTGTGAGTTTAAAGCTGTTCTTGCAGGAAACGGCCACAAGGTGACAGCCTTTCCCCGTTACCAAATTTGGTTACTAGGGAAACAGAGCCTTAATGGAAGTGGTGTTCTAGGTTGTAAATTAGAATGGAATGTGCCAGGAGAAAGCCCTTTAAGTTTATGTCCTATTACTTCTTGTTCATAGTTGTAATTTACTTTTTATTTTTTATCCCAGCAAATATGACTACAATGGTTTGTTTGTTCTAGGTGTGCAAGATGTGGTTCTTTCACACATATTCATGTATCTATTCTTCCTCGCATCCTTTTCCCACGTAGGTCATGACACAATGTTGAGTAGTCTTCCCCTGGTCTTCCGTACGTCTTTGGTGGTTATATATTTCACCTGGTTTGTATATCTCTGTTAACCCCAATATGGTAATGTATCCGATCCTCATCCCTTTCTATGGGGTGAACCATAAGTTTTTTAATGAATCTCCGATTGCCTTTCTCTGTGGAAATATCTTCATTGGTATCAATTTTTAAGTAACTCCTAAAAGTGATGTGATAGGATATGTGTCTTTTGCTTTCTCACTTACTATAGGAGGTGTGATTACGTCTGGACTCATCTATGGTGCTTGCAAATGGCATTGTTTCATTTTTTTCACTAGCGAATATTCCATCTGTACATGGAGGAGTTCTTCTTTGTCCCCCCATCTGTTGGTGGACATGTTACTTCCATATCTTGGCTATTTTAATACTGTGCAATGCAGATTTGCCTGCCTGTGTCTTTCCAATTCTCTCTTCTTAGATTATAGGTCGAGGAGTGGGCCTGCTGGATCATATGGTAGATCGATGTTTACCTTTGTAAGGCACCTCCATTCTGTTCTCATTCGTGGCCCTTTCCAACTTACGTCCCACTTGAACTTGAGGGTATGCATTTCTCCACAACGCCTTCAGCATTTATTGTTTGTAGTTTTCTTGCTGATGGTTATTCTGACAAGTGTGAGCTGATACCTCTCTGTGCTTGAATTCGAATGTGCCACATGATCTGTTGAAGTTGAGCTTTAAGGCATGTCCGTTTTATTTTTCAAGCTGTGATTACCCCTTAGTTCTTCAAAGTGTTCTCTTTAAGTATGTGTCACATTTTGAAATGTTTTGGCCATTACCTCCCTCAAGATATTTTGAGGGCAGGTTTCATTTACAGTTCTGCAGTACTTGTTCCTATGAAATGACCATTAGCACAGGCTTTAAAGCCAATTTGGCAGGTAACTGCCAGAGGGCGGCAGCCTTTCTATGTCCCCCACCCTGGTAACTAGGGAAAAGCCCTTGCGGCCTGTGGTGTTTCTCGGTTATAAATTAGAGTGGAGTGTGCCCGGACAAACCCACACAAGCTGATGTCTCCTTACTTTTGTTGGATTTTGAAATTTAATTTTTATTTTTTATTGGAGTAATTTTCCACTGTGTACGTGGACCACTTCTACTTTGTGCATTCCTCGGTTGATGGACATTTTCATTGCTTCCAAGTGTTGGCTATGGTAAATATTGTTGGAGTGCAGGATTGCCAGCCTGTGACTTTTGGATTCTCATTTTCTCAGGTGATAGGCCCAGCAGTGGGTGTGATTGATTGACTGCTAGCACCGTGTTTCCCTTTTCAAAGCACCTTCTTTGTGTTTTCATTAGTGGCTCTTACCACGTCCCCCTTAGACTCGAGGGTACGCATTTCTCCACAATCACTTCAGCATTTATTGTGTGCAGCATTTATGCTAATGGCCCTTCTGGCTGCTGTGAGCTGATAGGTTTTTGTAATCTGGGTTTGCATGTCTTTGAAAATTCGTAAAACTCATCATTTCTCTCCACCGTTTTCTTTTCTGTTAAAAAAAGGAAACAATTGGGAGTACAATACAACTCTTGAAATTGTCTTGTTGGAAGGTGGCCCTCTTTTGAATTTTTTGGTCGATTTTCCACCCCAGAATTGTTTTAGAGAGCAGGTGTCATTTACCGAAATGCAGTTTGGCGAATATTTTGTGACCTTTAGCAATGGGTTTAAAGCTGCTGTTGTGGGAAGTGGCCTCAAGGAGGCAGCATTTCTCCATTCCCAAAGCTGGGTACTAGGGCAGCAGAGCCTTTCTGGAAGTCATGTTCCTAGGTTGTAAATTACATTGGAATGTGCATGGAGAAACCCCCATAAGTTTATGTCTCATTATTTCTTCTTGGTTTTAATTTTTTTTTTTTTATTTGGGGTAAAGCTTAGAATATTGTTTGTCCTAGGTGTACACAATCTGGTCCATTTGTACATTATATATGTGTATTCAAGTACAGATCCTCTTCCCATGTAAAATGTTACAGAGGGTTCCGCAGACCTCCCTTGCTATATGGTCGGTCTTTTCGAGATATGTATATAATATGCGTTTGTATACATATAGTAACACTAATCTTAATTTATCCATTCCCCCCACCTTTCCTTTTAGATGAGCCTAGTTTGTTTTCTAAGTCTGTGAGTGTCTTTCTCTGTGGAAATATGTTCATTTGTGTCAGTTATTAGATAACGCCTATACGTGATATCATAGAATATAGGTCTTTTGCTTTCCGACTTACCTCATGTTTCGTGATTATCTCCAGACTCATTTGTGGTGCCTCAGAGAGCAATGGTTCATTGTTTTCCATGGCTAATATTCCATTGTGTACATGGACCACTTCTTCTTTATCCATTCACCTCTTGTTGGATATTTTGATTGCTTCACTGTCTTGGCTATTGTGAATAAGGCTGCACTGCAGCTTTTTCGGTCTGTGTCTTCTCGATTCTTGTCTTCTCAGGTGAGAGGTCCAATGGTGCGCCTGCTGGATTGAATGCTACCTCCATTTTTACGTTTAAACACAGCTCCTTTCTTTTCTCACTATTGGCTGTTACCCTTTACGTCTCACCAGCAGGTAGAGGGTACACAGTTCTCTAAAACCCCTTCAGCATTTATTGTTCGTAGACTTTTTGCTGATGGTCAGTCGACTGGTGTAAGTTGAAACTTTTTGTAGATTAGATTGCATGGGTCTAACACTCCCCGAGGTTGAGCTGTTATCCATTTTCCTTTTTTTTTCAAAGAGTGTGAGTAAAACTTAACTCTTCATACTCTCTTCTTGAAACATTTGCCTGTTTTGAATTTTTTGTCCATTCCCTACTTCAGCACAATTTTTTAGGGCAGGTGTCCTTTACAGCCCTTAGCCCTTGTGAATGTTAAGTGAACATTAGCTGTGAATTTAAAGCTGCTCTTGCAGGAAACGGCCACAAGGTGGCAGCATTTCTCCTTTACCAAATTTGGTTACTAGGGAAACACAGCCTTAAGGGAAGTGGTGTTCTAGGTTGTAAATTAGAATGGAATGTGCCAGGAAAAAACCCTTTAAGGTTATGTCTCATTACTTCTTGTTCATATTTGTAATTTACATTTGATTTTTTATCCCAGCAAATATGACTACAATGGTTTGTTTGTTCTAGGTGTGCAAGATGTGGTTCTTTCACACATATACATGTATCTATTCTTCCTTACATCCTTTTCCCACGTAGGTCATGACACAATGTTGAGTAGTCTTCTCCTGGTCTTCCGTATGTCTTTGGTGGTTATATATTTCACATGGTTTGTATATCTCTGTTAACCCCAATATGGTAATGTATCCAATCCTCATCCCTTTCTATGGGGTGAACCATAAGTTTTTTAATGAATCTGCGATTGCCTTTCTCTGTGGAAATATCTTCATTGGTATCAATTTTTAAGTAACTCCTAAAAGTGATGTGATAGGATATGTGTCTTTTGCTTTCTCACTTACTACAGGAGGCGTGATTACGTCTAGACTCATCTATGGTGCTTGCAAATGGCATTGTTTCATTTTTTTCACTAGCGAATATTCCATCTGTACATGGAGGAGTTCTTCTTTGTCCTCCCATCTGTTGGTGGACTTTTTGGTTACTTCCATATCTTTGCTATTGTAATACTGTGCAATGCATATTTGCCTGCCTGTGTCTTTCCAATTCTCTCTTCTTAGATTATAGGTCGAGGAGTGGGCCTGCTGGATCATATGGTAGATCGATGTTTACCTTTGTAAGGAACCTCCATTCTGTTCTCATTCGTGGCCCTTTCCAACTTATGTCCCACTTGAACTTGAGGGTATGCATTTCTCCACAACGCCTTCAGCATTTATTGTTTGTAGTTTCCTTGCTGATGGTTATTCTGACAAGTGTGAGCTGATACCTCTCTGTGCTTGAATTCGAATGTGCCACATGATCCGTTGAAGTTGAACTTTAAGGCATGTCCTTTTTATTTTTCAAGCTGTGATTACCCCTTAGTTCTTCAAAGTGTTCTCTTTAAGTATGTGTCACATTTTGAAATGTTTTGGCCATTACCTCCCTCAAGACATTTTGAGGGCAGGTTTCATTTACAGTTCTGCAGTACTTGTTCCTATGAAATGACCATTAGCACAGGCTTTAAAGCCGATTTGGCAGGTAACTGCCAGAGGACGGCAGCCTTTCTATGTCCCCCACCCTGGTAACTAGGGAAAAGACCTTGCGGCCTGTGGTGTTTCTCGGTTATAAGTTAGAGTGGAGTCTGCCCGGACAAACCCACACAAGCTGATGTCTCCTTACTTTTGTTGGATTTTGAAATTTAATTTTTATTTTTTATTGGAGTAATTTTCCACTGTGTACGTGGACCACTTCTACTTTGTGCATTCCTCGGTTGATGGACATTTTCATTGCTTCCAAGTGTTGGCTATGGTAAATATTGTTGGAGTGCAGGATTCCCAGCCTGTGACTTTTGGATTCTCATTTTCTCAGGTGATAGGCCCAGCAGTGGGTGTGATTGATTGACTGCTAGCACCGTGTTTCCCTTTTCAAAGCACCTTCTTTGTGTTTTCATTAGTGGCTCTTACCACGTCCCCCTTAGAATGGAGGGTACGCATTTCTCCACAATCGCTTCAGCATTTATTGTGTGCAGCATTTATGCTAATGGCCCTTCTGGCTGCTGTGAGCTGATAGGTTTTTGTAATCTGGGTTTGCATGTCTTTGAGAATTCGTAAAACTCATCATTTCTCTCCACCGTTTTCTTTTCTGTTAAAAAAAAAGGAAACAATTGGGAGTACAATACAACTCTTGAAATTGTCTTCTTGGAAGGTGGCCCTCTTTTGAATTTTTTGGTCGATTTTCCACCCCAGAATTGTTTTAGAGAGCAGGTGTCATTTACCGAAATGCAGTTTGGCGAATATTTTGTGACCTTTAGCAATGGGTTTAAAGCTGCTGTTGTGGGAAGTGGCCTCAAGGAGGCAGCATTTCTCCATTCCCAAAGCGGGGTACTAGGGCAGCAGAGCCTTTCGGGAAGTCATGTTCCTAGGTTGTAAATTACATTGGAATGTGCATGGAGAAACCCCCATAAGTTTATGTCTCATTATTTCTTCTTGGATTTAATTTTTTTTTTTTTTATTTGGGGTAAAGCTTAGAATATTGTTTGTCCTAGGTGTACACAATCTGGTCCATTTGTACATTATATATGTGTATTCAAGTACAGATCCTCTTCCCATGTAAAATGTTACAGAGGGTTCCGCAGACCTCCCTTGCTATATGGTCGGTCTTTTCGAGATATGTATATAATATGCGTTTGTATACATATAGTAACACTAATCTTAATTTATCCATTCCCCCCACCTTTCCTTTTAGATGAGCCTAGTTTGTTTTCTAAGTCTGTGAGTGTCTTTCTCTGTGGAAATATGTTCATTTGTGTCAGTTATTAGATAACGCCTATACGTGATATCATAGAATATAGGTCTTTTGCTTTCCGACTTACCTCATGTTTCGTGATTATCTCCAGACTCATTAGTGGTGCCTCAGAGAGCAATGGTTCATTGTTTTCCATGGCTAATATTCCATTGTGTACATGGACCACTTCTTCTTTATCCATTCACCTCTTGTTGGACATTTTGATTGCTTCACTGTCTTGGCTATTGTGAATAAGGCTGCACTGCAGCTTTTTCGGTCTGTGTCTTCTCGATTCTTGTCTTCTCAGGTGAGAGGTCCAATGGTGCGCCTGCTGGATTGAATGGTACCTCCATTTTTACTTTTAAACACAGCTCCTTTCTGTTCTCATTATTGCCTGTTACCCCTTTACGTCTCACCAGCAGGTAGAGGGTACAAAGTTCTCTAAAACCCCTTCAGCATTTATCGTTTGTAGACTTTTTGCTGATGGTCAGGCGACTGGGGTAGGTTGAAACTTTTTGTAGATTAGATTGCATGGGTCTAACACTCCCTGAGGTTGAGATTTTATCCATTTCCCTTTTTTTTTAAAAAGAGCGTGAGTAAAACTTAACTCTTCATACTCTCTTCTTGAAACATTTGCCTGTTTTGAGTTTTTTCGTCCTTTCCCTACTTCAGCACAATTTTTTAGGGCAGGTGTCCTTTAAAGCCCTGAGTCCTTGTGAATGTTAAGTGACCATTAGCTGTGAGTTTAAAGCTGTTCTTGCAGGAAACGGCCACAAGGTGACAGCCTTTCCCCGTTACCAAATTTGGTTACTAGGGAAACAGAGCCTTAATGGAAGTGGTGTTCTAGGTTGTAAATTAGAATGGAATGTGCCAGGAGAAAGCCCTTTAAGTTTATGTCCTATTACTTCTTGTTCATAGTTGTAATTTACTTTTTATTTTTTATCCCAGCAAATATGACTACAATGGTTTGTTTGTTCTAGGTGTGCAAGATGTGGTTCTTTCACACATATTCATGTATCTATTCTTCCTCGCATCCTTTTCCCACGTAGGTCATGACACAATGTTGAGTAGTCTTCCCCTGGTCTTCCGTACGTCTTTGGTGGTTATATATTTCACCTGGTTTGTATATCTCTGTTAACCCCAATATGGTAATGTATCCGATCCTCATCCCTTTCTATGGGGTGAACCATAAGTTTTTTAATGAATCTCCGATTGCCTTTCTCTGTGGAAATATCTTCATTGGTATCAATTTTTAAGTAACTCCTAAAAGTGATGTGATAGGATATGTGTCTTTTGCTTTCTCACTTACTATAGGAGGTGTGATTACGTCTGGACTCATCTATGGTGCTTGCAAATGGCATTGTTTCATTTTTTTCACTAGCGAATATTCCATCTGTACATGGAGGAGTTCTTCTTTGTCCCCCCATCTGTTGGTGGACATGTTACTTCCATATCTTGGCTATTTTAATACTGTGCAATGCAGATTTGCCTGCCTGTGTCTTTCCAATTCTCTCTTCTTAGATTATAGGTCGAGGAGTGGGCCTGCTGGATCATATGGTAGATCGATGTTTACCTTTGTAAGGCACCTCCATTCTGTTCTCATTCGTGGCCCTTTCCAACTTACGTCCCACTTGAACTTGAGGGTATGCATTTCTCCACAACGCCTTCAGCATTTATTGTTTGTAGTTTTCTTGCTGATGGTTATTCTGACAAGTGTGAGCTGATACCTCTCTGTGCTTGAATTCGAATGTGCCACATGATCTGTTGAAGTTGAGCTTTAAGGCATGTCCGTTTTATTTTTCAAGCTGTGATTACCCCTTAGTTCTTCAAAGTGTTCTCTTTAAGTATGTGTCACATTTTGAAATGTTTTGGCCATTACCTCCCTCAAGATATTTTGAGGGCAGGTTTCATTTACAGTTCTGCAGTACTTGTTCCTATGAAATGACCATTAGCACAGGCTTTAAAGCCAATTTGGCAGGTAACTGCCAGAGGGCGGCAGCCTTTCTGTGTCCCCCACCCTGGTAACTAGGGAAAAGCCCTTGCGGCCTGTGGTGTTTCTCGGTTATAAATTAGAGTGGAGTGTGCCCGGACAAACCCACACAAGCTGATGTCTCCTTACTTTTGTTGGATTTTGAAATTTAATTTTTATTTTTTATTGGAGTAATTTTCCACTGTGTACGTGGACCACTTCTACTTTGTGCATTCCTCGGTTGATGGACATTTTCATTGCTTCCAAGTGTTGGCTATGGTAAATATTGTTGGAGTGCAGGATTGCCAGCCTGTGACTTTTGGATTCTCATTTTCTCAGGTGATAGGCCCAGCAGTGGGTGTGATTGATTGACTGCTAGCACCGTGTTTCCCTTTTCAAAGCACCTTCTTTGTGTTTTCATTAGTGGCTCTTACCACGTCCCCCTTAGACTCGAGGGTACGCATTTCTCCACAATCACTTCAGCATTTATTGTGTGCAGCATTTATGCTAATGGCCCTTCTGGCTGCTGTGAGCTGATAGGTTTTTGTAATCTGGGTTTGCATGTCTTTGAAAATTCGTAAAACTCATCATTTCTCTCCACCGTTTTCTTTTCTGTTAAAAAAAAAGGAAACAATTGGGAGTACAATACAACTCTTGAAATTGTCTTGTTGGAAGGTGGCCCTCTTTTGAATTTTTTGGTCGACTTTCCACCCCAGAATTGTTTTAGAGAGCAGGTGTCATTTACCGAAATGCAGTTTGGCGAATATTTTGTGACCTTTAGCAATGGGTTTAAAGCTGCTGTTGTGGGAAGTGGCCTCAAGGAGGCAGCATTTCTCCATTCCCAAAGCGGGGTACTAGGGCAGCAGAGCCTTTCTGGAAGTCATGTTCCTAGGTTGTAAATTACATTGGAATGTGCATGGAGAAACCCCCATAAGTTTATGTCTCATTATTTCTTCTTGGTTTTAATTTTTTTTTTTTTTTATTTGGGGTAAAGCTTAGAATATTGTTTGTCCTAGGTGTACACAATCTGGTCCATTTGTACATTATATATGTGTATTCAAGTACAGATCCTCTTCCCATGTAAAATGTTACAGAGGGTTCCGCAGACCTCCCTTGCTATATGGTCGGTCTTTTCGAGATATGTATATAATATGCATTTGTATACATATAGTAACACTAATCTTAATTTATCCATTCCCCCCACCTTTCCTTTTAGATGAGCCTAGTTTGTTTTCTAAGTCTGTGAGTGTCTTTCTCTGTGGAAATATGTTCATTTGTGTCAGTTATTAGATAACGCCTATACGTGATATCATAGAATATAGGTCGTTTGCTTTCCGACTTACCTCATGTTTCGTGATTATCTCCAGACTCATTTGTGGTGCCTCAGAGAGCAATGGTTCATTGTTTTCCATGGCTAATATTCCATTGTGTACATGGACCACTTCTTCTTTATCCATTCACCTCTTGTTGGATATTTTGATTGCTTCACTGTCTTGGCTATTGTGAATAAGGCTGCACTGCAGCTTTTTCGGTCTGTGTCTTCTCGATTCTTGTCTTCTCAGGTGAGAGGTCCAATGGTGCGCCTGCTGGATTGAATGCTACCTCCATTTTTACGTTTAAACACAGCTCCTTTCTTTTCTCACTATTGGCTGTTACCCTTTACGTCTCACCAGCAGGTAGAGGGTACACAGTTCTCTAAAACCCCTTCAGCATTTATTGTTCGTAGACTTTTTGCTGATGGTCAGTCGACTGGTGTAAGTTGAAACTTTTTGTAGATTAGATTGCATGGGTCTAACACTCCCCGAGGTTGAGCTGTTATCCATTTTCCTTTTTTTTTAAAAGAGTGTGTGTAAAACTTAACTCTTCATACTCTCTTCTTGAAACATTTGCCTGTTTTAAATTTTTTGTCCATTCCCTACTTCAGCACAATTTTTTAGGGCAGGTGTCCTTTACAGCCCTGAGCCCTTGTGAATGTTAAGTGAACATTAGCTGTGACTTTAAAGCTGCTCTTGCAGGAAACGGCCACAAGGTGGCAGCATTTCTCCTTTACCAAATTTGGTTACTAGGGAAACACAGCCTTAAGGGAAGTGGTGTTCTAGGTTGTAAATTAGAATGGAATGTGCCAGGAAAAAACCCTTTAAGGTTATGTCTCATTACTTCTTGTTCATAGTTGTAATTTACTTTTGATTTTTTATCCCAGCAAATATGACTACAATGGTTTGTTTGTTCTAGGTGTGCAAGATGTGGTTCTTTCACACATATACATGTATCTATTCTTCCTCACATCCTTTTCCCACGTACGTCATGACACAATATTGAGTAGTCTTCTCCTGGTCTTCCGTACGTCTTTGGTGGTTATATATTTCACATGGTTTGTATATCTCTGTTAACCCCAATATGGTAATGTATCCAATCCTCATCTCTTTCTATGGGGTGAACCATAAGTTTTTTAATGAATCTGCGATTGCCTTTCTCTGTGGAAATATCTTCATTGGTATCAATTTTTAAGTAACTCCTAAAAGTGATGTGATAGGATATGTGTCTTTTGCTTTCTCACTTACTACAGGAGGCGTGATTACGTCTAGACTCATCTATGGTGCTTGCAAATGGCATGGTTTCATTTTTTCCCCAACGAATATTCCATCTGTACATGGAGGAGTTCTTCTTTGTCCCCCCATCTGTTGGTCGATTTTTTGGTTACTTCCATATCTTGGCTATTGTAATACTGTGCAATGCAGATTTGCCTGCCTGTGTCTTTCCAATTCTCTCTTCTTAGATTATAGGTCGAGGAGTGGGCCTGCTGGATCATATGGTAGATCGATGCTTACCTTTGTAAGGCACCTCCATTCTGTTCTCATTCATGGCCCTTCCAACTTACGTCCCACTTGAAGTTGAGGGTATGCATTTCTCCACAACCCCTTCAGCATTCATTGTTTGTAGTTTTCTTGCTGATGGTTATTCTGACAAGTGTGAGCTGATACCTCTCTGTGCTTGAATTCGAATGTGCCACATGATCCGTTGAAGTTGAGCTTTAAGGCATGATCTTTTTTATTTTTCAAGCTGTGATTACCCCTTAGTTCTTCAAAGTGTTCTCTTTAAGTATGTGTCACATTTTGAAATGTTTTGGCCATTACCTCCCTCAAGACATTTTGAGGGCAGGTTTCATTTACAGTTCTGCAGTACTTGTTCCTATGAAATGACCATTAGCACAGGCTTTAAAGCCGCTTTGGCAGGTAACTGCCAGAGGGCGGCAGCCTTTCTATGTCCCCCACCCTGGTAACTAGGGAAAAGCCCTTGCGGCCTGTGGTGTTTCTCGGTTATAAGTTAGAGTGGAGTCTGCCCGGACAAACCCACACAAGCTGATGTCTCCT
Organism: Eschrichtius robustus; assembly: GCF_028021215.1. Lineage (NCBI taxonomy): Eukaryota > Metazoa > Chordata > Mammalia > Artiodactyla > Eschrichtiidae > Eschrichtius > Eschrichtius robustus. The sequence continues at coordinate 65,214 of NW_027175141.1, read as the reverse complement.
TACTTTTGTTGGATTTTGAAATTTAATTTTTATTTTTTATTGGAGGAATTTTCCACTGTGTACGTGTACCACTTCTACTTTGTGCATTCCTCGGTTGATGGACATTTTCATTGCTTCCAAGTGTTGGCTATGGTAAATATTGTTGGAGTGCACGATTGCCAGCCTGTGACTTTTGGATTCTCATTTTCTCAGGTGATAGGCCCAGCAGTGGGTGTGATTGATTGACTGCTAGCACCGTGTTTCCCTTTTCAAAGCACCTTCTTTGTGTTTTCATTAGTGGCTCTTACCACGTCCCCCTTAGAATCGAGGGTACGCATTTCTCCACAATCGCTTCAGCATTTATTGTGTGCAGCATTTATGCTAATGGCCCTTCTGGCTGCTGTGAGCTGATAGGTTTTTGTAATCTGGGTTTGCATGTCTTTGAAAATTCGTAAAACTCATCATTTCTCTCTACCGTTTTCTTTTCTGTTAAAAATAAAGAAAACAATTGGGAGTACAATACAACTCTTGAAATTGTCTTCTTGGAAGGTGGCCCTCTTTTGAATTTTTTGGTCGATTTTCCACCCCAGAATTGTTTTAGAGAGCAGGTGTCATTTACCGAAATGCAGTTTGGCGAATATTTTGTGACCTTTAGCAATGGGTTTAAAGCTGCTGTTGTGGGAAGTGGCCTCAAGGAGGCAGCATTTCTCCATTCCCAAAGCGGGGTACTAGGGCAGCAGAGCCTTTCTGGAAGTCATGTTCCTAGGTTGTAAATTACATTGGAATGTGCATGGAGAAACCCCCATAAGTTTATGTCTCATTATTTCTTCTTGGTTTTAATTTTTTTTTTATTTGGGATAAAGCTTAGAATATTGTTTGTCCTAGGTGTACACAATCTGGTCCATTTGTACATTATATATGTGTATTCAAGTACAGATCCTCTTCCCATGTAAAATGTTACAGAGGGTTCCGCAGACCTCCCTTGCTATATGGTCGGTCTTTTCGAGATATGTATATAATATGCGTTTGTATACATATAGTAACACTAATCTTAATTTATCCATTCCCCCCACCTTTCCTTTTAGATGAGCATAGTTTGTTTTCTAAGTCTGTGAGTGTCTTTCTCTGTGGAAATATGTTCATTTGTGTCAGTTATTAGATAACGCCTATAAGTGATATCATAGAATATAGGTCTTTTGCTTTCTGACTTACCTCATGTTTCATGATTATCTCCAGACTCATTAGTGGTGCCTCAGAGAGCAATGGTTCATTGTTTTCCATGGCTAATATTCCATTGTGTACATGGACCACTTCTTCTTTATCCATTCACCTCTTGTTGGATATTTTGATTGCTTCACTGTCTTGGCTATTGTGAATAAGGCTGCACTGCAGGTTTTTCGGTCTGTGTCTTCTCGATTCTTGTCTTCTCAGGTGAGAGGTCCAATGGTGCGCCTGCTGGATTGAATGGTACCTCCATTTTTACTTTTAAACACAGCTCCTTTCTGTTCTCATTATTGCCTGTTACCCCTTTACGTCTCACCAGCAGGTAGAGGGTACAAAGTTCTCTAAAACCCCTTCAGCATTTATCGTTTGTAGACTTTTTGCTGATGGTCAGGCGACTGGGGTAGGTTGAAACTTTTTGTAGATTAGATTGCATGGGTCTAACACTCCCTGAGGTTGAGATTTTATCCATTTCCCTTTTTTTTTAAAAAGAGCGTGAGTAAAACTTAACTCTTCATACTCTCTTCTTGAAACATTTGCCTGTTTTGAGTTTTTTCGTCCTTTCCCTACTTCAGCACAATTTTTTAGGGCAGGTGTCCTTTAAAGCCCTTAGTCCTTGTGAATGTTAAGTGACCATTAGCTGTGAGTTTAAAGCTGTTCTTGCAGGAAACGGCCACAAGGTGGCAGCCTTTCCCCGTTACCAAATTTGGTTACTAGGGAAACAGAGCCTTAATGGAAGTGGTGTTCTAGGTTGTAAATTAGAATGGAATGTGCCAGGAGAAAGCCCTTTAAGTTTATGTCCTATTACTTCTTGTTCATAGTTGTAATTTACTTTTTATTTTTTATCCCAGCAAATATGACTACAATGGTTTGTTTGTTCTAGGTGTGCAAGATGTGGTTCTTTCACACATATACATATATCTATTCTTCCTCGCATCCTTTTCCCACATAGGTCATGACACAATGTTGAGTAGTCTTCCCCTGGTCTTCCATACGTCTTTGGTGGTTATATATTTCACCTGGTTTGTATATCTCTGTTAACCCCAATATGGTAATGTATCCAATCCTCATCCCTTTCTATGGGGTGAACCATAAGTTTTTTAATGAATCTGTGATTGCCTTTCTCTGTGGAAATATCTTCATTGGTATCAATTTTTAAGTAACTCCTAAAAGTGATGTGATAGGATATGTGTCTTTTGCTTTCTCACTTACTATAGGAGGCGTGATTACGTCTGGACTCATCTATGGTGCTTGCAAATGGCATTGTTTCATTTTTTTCACTAGCGAATATTCCATCTGTACATGGAGGAGTTCTTCTTTGTCCCCCCATCTGTTGGTGGACTTTTTGGTTACTTCCATATCTTGGCTATTTTAATACTGTGCAATGCAGATTTGCCTGCCTGTGTCTTTCCAATTATCTCTTCTTAGATTATAGGTCGAGGAGTGGGCCTGCTGGATCATATGGTAGATCGATGTTTACCTTTGTAAGGCACCTCCATTCTGTTCTCATTCGTGGCCCTTTCCAACTTACGTCCCACTTGAACTTGAGGGTATGCATTTCTCCACAACGCCTTCAGCATTTATTGTTTGTAGTTTTCTTGCTGATGGTTATTCTGACAAGTGTGAGCTGATACCTCTCTGTGCTTGAATTCGAATGTGCCACATGATCTGTTGAAGTTGAGCTTTAAGGCATGTCCGTTTTATTTTTCAAGCTGTGATTACCCCTTAGTTCTTCAAAGTGTTCTCTTTAAGTATGTGTCACATTTTGAAATGTTTTGGCCATTACCTCCCTCAAGATATTTTGAGGGCAGGTTTCATTTACAGTTCTGCAGTACTTGTTCCTATGAAATGACCATTAGCACAGGCTTTAAAGCCAATTTGGCAGGTAACTGCCAGAGGGCGGCAGCCTTTCTATGTCCCCCACCCTGGTAACTAGGGAAAAGCCCTTGCGGCCTGTGGTGTTTCTCGGTTATAAATTAGAGTGGAGTGTGCCCGGACAAACCCACACAAGCTGATGTCTCCTTACTTTTGTTGGATTTTGAAATTTAATTTTTATTTTTTATTGGAGTAATTTTCCACTGTGTACGTGGACCACTTCTACTTTGTGCATTCCTCGGTTGATGGACATTTTCATTGCTTCCAAGTGTTGGCTATGGTAAATATTGTTGGAGTGCAGGATTGCCAGCCTGTGACTTTTGGATTCTCATTTTCTCAGGTGATAGGCCCAGCAGTGGGTGTGATTGATTGACTGCTAGCACCGTGTTTCCCTTTTCAAAGCACCTTCTTTGTGTTTTCATTAGTGGCTCTTACCACGTCCCCCTTAGACTCGAGGGTACGCATTTCTCCACAATCACTTCAGCATTTATTGTGTGCAGCATTTATGCTAATGGCCCTTCTGGCTGCTGTGAGCTGATAGGTTTTTGTAATCTGGGTTTGCATGTCTTTGAAAATTCGTAAAACTCATCATTTCTCTCCACCGTTTTCTTTTCTGTTAAAAAAAGGAAACAATTGGGAGTACAATACAACTCTTGAAATTGTCTTGTTGGAAGGTGGCCCTCTTTTGAATTTTTTGGTCGATTTTCCACCCCAGAATTGTTTTAGAGAGCAGGTGTCATTTACCGAAATGCAGTTTGGCGAATATTTTGTGACCTTTAGCAATGGGTTTAAAGCTGCTGTTGTGGGAAGTGGCCTCAAGGAGGCAGCATTTCTCCATTCCCAAAGCTGGGTACTAGGGCAGCAGAGCCTTTCTGGAAGTCATGTTCCTAGGTTGTAAATTACATTGGAATGTGCATGGAGAAACCCCCATAAGTTTATGTCTCATTATTTCTTCTTGGTTTTAATTTTTTTTTTTTTATTTGGGGTAAAGCTTAGAATATTGTTTGTCCTAGGTGTACACAATCTGGTCCATTTGTACATTATATATGTGTATTCAAGTACAGATCCTCTTCCCATGTAAAATGTTACAGAGGGTTCCGCAGACCTCCCTTGCTATATGGTCGGTCTTTTCGAGATATGTATATAATATGCGTTTGTATACATATAGTAACACTAATCTTAATTTATCCATTCCCCCCACCTTTCCTTTTAGATGAGCCTAGTTTGTTTTCTAAGTCTGTGAGTGTCTTTCTCTGTGGAAATATGTTCATTTGTGTCAGTTATTAGATAACGCCTATACGTGATATCATAGAATATAGGTCTTTTGCTTTCCGACTTACCTCATGTTTCGTGATTATCTCCAGACTCATTTGTGGTGCCTCAGAGAGCAATGGTTCATTGTTTTCCATGGCTAATATTCCATTGTGTACATGGACCACTTCTTCTTTATCCATTCACCTCTTGTTGGATATTTTGATTGCTTCACTGTCTTGGCTATTGTGAATAAGGCTGCACTGCAGCTTTTTCGGTCTGTGTCTTCTCGATTCTTGTCTTCTCAGGTGAGAGGTCCAATGGTGCGCCTGCTGGATTGAATGCTACCTCCATTTTTACGTTTAAACACAGCTCCTTTCTTTTCTCACTATTGGCTGTTACCCTTTACGTCTCACCAGCAGGTAGAGGGTACACAGTTCTCTAAAACCCCTTCAGCATTTATTGTTCGTAGACTTTTTGCTGATGGTCAGTCGACTGGTGTAAGTTGAAACTTTTTGTAGATTAGATTGCATGGGTCTAACACTCCCCGAGGTTGAGCTGTTATCCATTTTCCTTTTTTTTTCAAAGAGTGTGAGTAAAGCTTAACTCTTCATACTCTCTTCTTGAAACATTTGCCTGTTTTGAATTTTTTGTCCATTCCCTACTTCAGCACAATTTTTTAGGGCAGGTGTCCTTTACAGCCCTTAGCCCTTGTGAATGTTAAGTGAACATTAGCTGTGAATTTAAAGCTGCTCTTGCAGGAAACGGCCACAAGGTGGCAGCATTTCTCCTTTACCAAATTTGGTTACTAGGGAAACACAGCCTTAAGGGAAGTGGTGTTCTAGGTTGTAAATTAGAATGGAATGTGCCAGGAAAAAACCCTTTAAGGTTATGTCTCATTACTTCTTGTTCATATTTGTAATTTACATTTGATTTTTTATCCCAGCAAATATGACTACAATGGTTTGTTTGTTCTAGGTGTGCAAGATGTGGTTCTTTCACACATATACATGTATCTATTCTTCCTTACATCCTTTTCCCACGTAGGTCATGACACAATGTTGAGTAGTCTTCTCCTGGTCTTCCGTATGTCTTTGGTGGTTATATATTTCACATGGTTTGTATATCTCTGTTAACCCCAATATGGTAATGTATCCAATCCTCATCCCTTTCTATGGGGTGAACCATAAGTTTTTTAATGAATCTGCGATTGCCTTTCTCTGTGGAAATATCTTCATTGGTATCAATTTTTAAGTAACTCCTAAAAGTGATGTGATAGGATATGTGTCTTTTGCTTTCTCACTTACTACAGGAGGTGTGATTACGTCTGGACTCATCTATGGTGCTTGCAAATGGCATTGTTTCATTTTTTTCACTAGCGAATATTCCATCTGTACATGGAGGAGTTCTTCTTTGTCCCCCCATCTGTTGGTGGACTTTTTGGTTACTTCCATATTGGCTATTTTAATACTGTGCAATGCAGATTTGCCTGCCTGTGTCTTTCCAATTCTCTCTTCTTAGATTATAGGTCGAGGAGTGGGCCTGCTGGATCATATGGTAGATCGATGTTTACCTTTGTAAGGCACCTCCATTCTGTTCTCATTCGTGGCCCTTTCCAACTTACGTCCCACTTGAACTTGAGGGTATGCATTTCTCCACAACGCCTTCAGCATTTATTGTTTGTAGTTTTCTTGCTGATGGTTATTCTGACAAGTGTGAGCTGATACCTCTCTGTGCTTGAATTCGAATGTGCCACATGATCTGTTGAAGTTGAGCTTTAAGGCATGTCCGTTTTATTTTTCAAGCTGTGATTACCCCTTAGTTCTTCAAAGTGTTCTCTTTAAGTATGTGTCACATTTTGAAATGTTTTGGCCATTACCTCCCTCAAGATATTTTGAGGGCAGGTTTCATTTACAGTTCTGCAGTACTTGTTCCTATGAAATGACCATTAGCACAGGCTTTAAAGCCGCTTTGGCAGGTAACTGCCAGAGGGCGGCAGCCTTTCTATGTCCCCCACCCTGGTAACTAGGGAAAAGCCCTTGCGGCCTGTGGTGTTTCTCGGTTATAAATTAGAGTGGAGTGTGCCCGGACAAACCCACACAAGCTGATGTCTCCTTACTTTTGTTGGATTTTGAAATTTAATTTTTATTTTTTATTGGAGTAATTTTCCACTGTGTACGTGGACCACTTCTACTTTGTGCATTCCTCGGTTGATGGACATTTTCATTGCTTCCAAGTGTTGGCTATGGTAAATATTGTTGGAGTGCAGGATTGCCAGCCTGTGACTTTTGGATTCTCATTTTCTCAGGTGATAGGCCCAGCAGTGGGTGTGATTGATTGACTGCTAGCACCGTGTTTCCCTTTTCAAAGCACCTTCTTTGTGTTTTCATTAGTGGCTCTTACCACGTCCCCCTTAGACTCGAGGGTACGCATTTCTCCACAATCACTTCAGCATTTATTGTGTGCAGCATTTATGCTAATGGCCCTTCTGGCTGCTGTGAGCTGATAGGTTTTTGTAATCTGGGTTTGCATGTCTTTGAAAATTCGTAAAACTCATCATTTCTCTCCACCGTTTTCTTTTCTGTTAAAAAAAAAGGAAACAATTGGGAGTACAATACAACTCTTGAAATTGTCTTGTTGGAAGGTGGCCCTCTTTTGAATTTTTTGGTCGATTTTCCACCCCAGAATTGTTTTAGAGAGCAGGTGTCATTTACCGAAATGCAGTTTGGCGAATATTTTGTGACCTTTAGCAATGGGTTTAAAGCTGCTGTTGTGGGAAGTGGCCTCAAGGAGGCAGCATTTCTCCATTCCCAAAGCGGGGTACTAGGGCAGCAGAGCCTTTCTGGAAGTCATGTTCCTAGGTTGTAAATTACATTGGAATGTGCATGGAGAAACCCCCATAAGTTTATGTCTCATTATTTCTTCTTGGTTTTAATTTTTTTTTTTTTTTATTTGGGGTAAAGCTTAGAATATTGTTTGTCCTAGGTGTACACAATCTGGTCCATTTGTACATTATATATGTGTATTCAAGTACAGATCCTCTTCCCATGTAAAATGTTACAGAGGGTTCCGCAGACCTCCCTTGCTATATGGTCGGTCTTTTCGAGATATGTATATAATATGCGTTTGTATACATATAGTAACACTAATCTTAATTTATCCATTCCCCCCACCTTTCCTTTTAGATGAGCCTAGTTTGTTTTCTAAGTCTGTGAGTGTCTTTCTCTGTGGAAATATGTTCATTTGTGTCAGTTATTAGTTAACGCCTATACGTGATATCATAGAATATAGGTCTTTTGCTTTCCGACTTACCTCATGTTTCGTGATTATCTCCAGACTCATTTGTGGTGCCTCAGAGAGCAATGGTTCATTGTTTTCCATGGCTAATATTCCATTGTGTACATGGACCACTTCTTCTTTATCCATTCACCTCTTGTTGGATATTTTGATTGCTTCACTGTCTTGGCTATTGTGAATAAGGCTGCACTGCAGCTTTTTCGGTCTGTGTCTTCTCGATTCTTGTCTTCTCAGGTGAGAGGTCCAATGGTGCGCCTGCTGGATTGAATGCTACCTCCATTTTTACGTTTAAACACAGCTCCTTTCTTTTCTCACTATTGGCTGTTACCCTTTACGTCTCACCAGCAGGTAGAGGGTACACAGTTCTCTAAAACCCCTTCAGCATTTATTGTTCGTAGACTTTTTGCTGATGGTCAGTCGACTGGTGTAAGTTGAAACTTTTTGTAGATTAGATTGCATGGGTCTAACACTCCCCGAGGTTGAGCTGTTATCCATTTTCCTTTTTTTTTCAAAGAGTGTGAGTAAAACTTAACTCTTCATACTCTCTTCTTGAAACATTTGCCTGTTTTGAATTTTTTGTCCATTCCCTACTTCAGCACAATTTTTTAGTGCAGGTGTCCTTTACAGCCCTTAGCCCTTGTGAATGTTAAGTGAACATTAGCTGTGACTTTAAAGCTGCTCTTGCAGGAAACGGCCACAAGGTGGCAGCATTTCTCCTTTACCAAATTTGGTTACTAGGGAAACACAGCCTTAAGGGAAGTGGTGTTCTAGGTTGTAAATTAGAATGGAATGTGCCAGGAAAAAACCCTTTAAGGTTATGTCTCATTACTTCTTGTTCATATTTGTAATTTACATTTGATTTTTTATCCCAGCAAATATGACTACAATGGTTTGTTTGTTCTAGGTGTGCAAGATGTGGTTCTTTCACACATATACATGTATCTATTCTTCCTTACATCCTTTTCCCACGTAGGTCATGACACAATGTTGAGTAGTCTTCTCCTGGTCTTCCGTACGTCTTTGGTGGTTATATATTTCACATGGTTTGTATATCTCTGTTAACCCCAATATGGTAATGTATCCAATCCTCATCCCTTTCTATGGGGTGAACCATAAGTTTTTTAATGAATCTGCGATTGCCTTTCTCTGTGGAAATATCTTCATTGGTATCAACTTTTAAGTAACTCCTAAAAGTGATGTGATAGGATATGTGTCTTTTGCTTTCTCACTTACTACAGGAGGCGTGATTACGTCTAGACTCATCTATGGTGCTTGCAAATGGCATTGTTTCATTTTTTTCACTAGCGAATATTCCATCTGTACATGGAGGAGTTCTTCTTTGTCCTCCCATCTGTTGGTGGACTTTTTGGTTACTTCCATATCTTTGCTATTGTAATACTGTGCAATGCAGATTTGCCTGCCTGTGTCTTTCCAATTCTCTCTTCTTAGATTATAGGTCGAGGAGTGGGCCTGCTGGATCATATGGTAGATCGATGTTTACCTTTGTAAGGAACCTCCATTCTGTTCTCATTCGTGGCCCTTTCCAACTTATGTCCCACTTGAACTTGAGGGTATGCATTTTTCCACAACGCCTTCAGCATTTATTGTTTGTAGTTTCCTTGCTGATGGTTATTCTGACAAGTGTGAGCTGATACCTCTCTGTGCTTGAATTCGAATGTGCCACATGATCCGTTGAAGTTGAACTTTAAGGCATGTCCTTTTTATTTTTCAAGCTGTGATTACCCCTTAGTTCTTCAAAGTGTTCTCTTTAAGTATGTGTCACATTTTGAAATGTTTTGGCCATTACCTCCCTCAAGACATTTTGAGGGCAGGTTTCATTTACAGTTCTGCAGTACTTGTTCCTATGAAATGACCATTAGCACAGGCTTTAAAGCCGATTTGGCAGGTAACTGCCAGAGGACGGCAGCCTTTCTATGTCCCCCACCCTGGTAACTAGGGAAAAGACCTTGCGGCCTGTGGTGTTTCTCGGTTATAAGTTAGAGTGGAGTCTGCCCGGACAAACCCACACAAGCTGATGTCTCCTTACTTTTGTTGGATTTTGAAATTTAATTTTTATTTTTTATTGGAGTAATTTTCCACTGTGTACGTGGACCACTTCTACTTTGTGCATTCCTCGGTTGATGGACATTTTCATTGCTTCCAAGTGTTGGCTATGGTAAATATTGTTGGAGTGCAGGATTGCCAGCCTGTGACTTTTGGATTCTCATTTTCTCAGGTGATAGGCCCAGCAGTGGGTGTGATTGATTGACTGCTAGCACCGTGTTTCCCTTTTCAAAGCACCTTCTTTGTGTTTTCATTAGTGGCTCTTACCACGTCCCCCTTAGAATGGAGGGTACGCATTTCTCCACAATCGCTTCAGCATTTATTGTGTGCAGCATTTATGCTAATGGCCCTTCTGGCTGCTGTGAGCTGATAGGTTTTTGTAATCTGGGTTTGCATGTCTTTGAGAATTCGTAAAACTCATCATTTCTCTCCACCGTTTTCTTTTCTGTTAAAAAAAAAGGAAACAATTGGGAGTACAATACAACTCTTGAAATTGTCTTCTTGGAAGGTGGCCCTCTTTTGAATTTTTTGGTCGATTTTCCACCCCAGAATTGTTTTAGAGAGCAGGTGTCATTTACCGAAATGCAGTTTGGCGAATATTTTGTGACCTTTAGCAATGGGTTTAAAGCTGCTGTTGTGGGAAGTGGCCTCAAGGAGGCAGCATTTCTCCATTCCCAAAGCTGGGTACTAGGGCAGCAGAGCCTTTCTGGAAGTCATGTTCCTAGGTTGTAAATTACATTGGAATGTGCATGGAGAAACCCCCATAAGTTTATGTCTCATTATTTCTTCTTGGTTTTAATTTTTTTTTTATTTGGGATAAAGCTTAGAATATTGTTTGTCCTAGGTGTACAAAATCTGGTCCATTTGTTCATTATATATGTGTATTCAAGTACAGATCCTCTTCCCATGTAAAATGTTACAGAGGGTTCCGCAGACCTCCCTTGCTATATGGTCGGTCTTTTCGAGATATGTATATAATATGCGTTTGTATACATATAGTAACACTAATCTTAATTTATCCATTCCCCCCACCTTTCCTTTTAGATGAGCCTAGTTTGTTTTCTAAGTCTGTGAGTGTCTTTCTCTGTGGAAATATGTTCATTTGTGTCAGTTATTAGATAACGCCTATACGTGATATCATAGAATATAGGTCTTTTGCTTTCCGACTTACCTCATGTTTCGTGATTATCTCCAGACTCATTTGTGGTGCCTCAGAGAGCAATGGTTCATTGTTTTCCATGGCTAATATTCCATTGTGTACATGGACCACTTCTTCTTTATCCATTCACCTCTTGTTGGACATTTTGATTGCTTCAATGTCTTGGCTATTGTGAATAAGGCTGCACTGCAGCTTTTTCGGTCTGTGTCTTCTCGATTCTTGTCTTCTCAGGTGAGAGGTCCAATGGTGCGCCTGCTGGATTGAATGGTACCTCCATTTTTACTTTTAAACACAGCTCCTTTCTGTTCTCATTATTGCCTGTTACCCCTTTACGTCTCACCAGCAGGTAGAGGGTACAAAGTTCTCTAAAACCCCTTCAGCATTTATCGTTTGTAGACTTTTTGCTGATGGTCAGGCGACTGTGGTAGGTTGAAACTTTTTGTAGATTAGATTGCATGGGTCTAACACTCCCTGAGGTTGAGATTTTATCCATTTCCCTTTTTTTTAAAAAAGAGCGTGAGTAAAACTTAACTCTTCATACTCTCTTCTTGAAACATTTGCCTGTTTTGAGTTTTTTCGTCCTTTCCCTACTTCAGCACAATTTTTTAGGGCAGGTGTCCTTTAAAGCCCTGAGTCCTTGTGAATGTTAAGTGACCATTAGCTGTGAGTTTAAAGCTGTTCTTGCAGGAAACGGCCACAAGGTGGCAGCCTTTCCCCGTTACCAAATTTGGTTACTAGGGAAACAGAGCCTTAATGGAAGTGGTGTTCTAGGTTGTAAATTAGAATGGAATGTGCCAGGAGAAAGCCCTTTAAGTTTATGTCCTATTACTTCTTGTTCATAGTTGTAATTTACTTTTTATTTTTTATCCCAGCAAATATGACTACAATGGTTTGTTTGTTCTAGGTGTGCAAGATGTGGTTCTTTCACACATATACATGTATCTATTCTTCCTCGCATCCTTTTCCCACGTAGGTCATGACACAATGTTGAGTAGTCTTCCCCTGGTCTTCCGTACGTCTTTGGTGGTTATATATTTCACCTGGTTTGTATATCTCTGTTAACCCCAATATGGTAATGTATCCGATCCTCATCCCTTTCTATGGGGTGAACCATAAGTTTTTTAATGAATCTGCGATTGCCTTTCTCTGTGGAAATATCTTCATTGGTATCAATTTTTAAGTAACTCCTAAAAGTGATGTGATAGGATATGTGTCTTTTGCTTTCTCACTTACTATAGGAGGCGTGATTACGTCTGGACTCATCTATGGTGCTTGCAAATGGCATTGTTTCATTTTTTTCACTAGCGAATATTCCATCTGTACATGGAGGAGTTCCTCTTTGTCCCCCCATCTGTTGGTGGACTTTTTGGTTACTTCCATATCTTGGCTATTTTAATACTGTGCAATGCAGATTTGCCTGCCTGTGTCTTTCCAATTCTCTCTTCTTAGATTATAGGTCGAGGAGTGGGCCTGCTGGATCATATGGTAGATCAATGTTTACCTTTGTAAGGCACCTCCATTCTGTTCTCATTCGTGGCCCTTTCCAACTTACGTCCCACTTGAACTTGAGGGTATGCATTTCTCCACAACGCCTTCAGCATTTATTGTTTGTAGTTTTCTTGCTGATGGTTAATCTGACAAGTGTGAGCTGATACCTCTCTGTGCTTGAATTCGAATGTGCCACATGATCCGTTGAAGTTGAGCTTTAAGGCATGTCCTTTTTATTTTTCAAGCTGTGATTACCCCTTAGTTCTTCAAAGTGTTCTCTTTAAGTATGTGTCACATTTTGAAATGTTTTGGCCATTACCTCCCTCAAGACATTTTGAGGGCAGGTTTCATTTACAGTTCTGCAGTACTTGTTCCTATGAAATGACCATTAGCACAGGCTTTAAAGCCGCTTTGGCAGGTAACTGCCAGAGGACGGCAGCCTCTCTATGTCCCCCACCCTGGTAACTAGGGAAAAGCCCTTGCGGCCTGTGGTGTTTCTCGGTTATAAATTAGAGTGGAGTGTGCCCGGAAAAACCCACTCAAGCTGATGTCTCCTTACTTTTGTTGGATTTTGAAATTTAATTTTTATTTTTTATTGGAGTAATTTTCCACTGTGTACGTGGACCACTTCTACTTTGTGCATTCCTCGGTTGATGGACATTTTCATTGCTTCCAAGTGTTGGCTATGGTAAATATTGTTGGAGTGCAGGATTGCCAGCCTGTGACTTTTGGATTCTCATTTTCTCAGGTGATAGGCCCAGCAGTGGGTGTGATTGATTGACTGCTAGCACCGTGTTTCCCTTTTCAAAGCACCTTCTTTGTGTTTTCATTAGTGGCTCTTACCACGTCCCCCTTAGAATGGAGGGTACGCATTTCTCCACAATCGCTTCAGCATTTATTGTGTGCAGCATTTATGCTAATGGCCCTTCTGGCTGCTGTGAGCTGATAGGTTTTTGTAATCTGGGTTTGCATGTCTTTGAGAATTCGTAAAACTCATCATTTCTCTCCACCGTTTTCTTTTCCGTTAAAAAAAAGGAAACAATTGGGAGTACAATACAACTCTTGAAATTGTCGTCTTGGAAGGTGGCCCTCTTTTGAATTTTTTGGTCGATTTTCCACCCCTGAATTGTTTTAGAGAGCAGGTGTCATTTACCGAAATGCAGTTTGGCGAATATTTTGTGACCTTTAGGAATGGGTTTAAAGCTGCTGTTGTGGGAAGTGGCCTCAAGGAGGCAGCATTTCTCCATTCCCAAAGCTGGGTACTAGGGCAGCAGAGCCTTTCTGGAAGTCATGTTCCTAGGTTGTAAATTACATTGGAATGTGCATGGAGAAACCCCCATAAGTTTATGTCTCATTATTTCTTCTTGGTTTTAATTTTTTTTTTTTTTATTTGGGGTAAAGCTTAGAATATTCTTTGTCCTAGGTGTACACAATCTGGTCCATTTGTACATTATATATGTGTATTCAAGTACAGATCCTCTTCCCATGTAAAATGTTACAGAGGGTTCCGCAGACCTCCCTTGCTATATGGTCGGTCTTTTCGAGATATGTATATAATATGCGTTTGTATACATATAGTAACACTAATCTTAATTTATCCATTCCCCCCACCTTTCCTTTTAGATGAGCATAGTTTGTTTTCTAAGTCTGTGAGTGTCTTTCTCTGTGGAAATATGTTCATTTGTGTCAGTTATTAGATAACGCCTATAAGTGATATCATAGAATATAGGTCTTTTGCTTTCCGACTTACCTCATGTTTCATGAGTATCTCCAGACTCATTTGTGGTGCCTCAGAGAGCAATGGTTCATTGTTTTCCATGGGTAATATTCCATTGTGTACATGGACCACTTCTTCTTTATCCATTCACCTCTTGTTGGATATTTTGATTGCTTTACTGTCTTGGCTATTGTGAATAAGGCTGCACTGCAGGTTTTTCGGTCTGTGTCTTCTCGATTCTTGTCTTCTCAGGTGAGAGGTCCAATGGTGCGCCTGCTGGATTGAATGCTACCTCCATTTTTACGTTTAAACACAGCTCCTTTCTTTTCTCAATATTGGCTGTTACCCCTTTACGTCTCACCAGCAGGTAGAGGGTACACAGTTCTCTAAAACCCCTTCAGCATTTATTGTTCATAGACTTTTTGCTGATGGTCAGTCGACTGGTGTAAGTTGAAACTTTTTGTAGATTAGATTGCATGGGTCTAACACTCCCCGAGGTTCAGCTGTTATACATTTTCCTTTTTTTTTAAAAGAGCGTGAGTAAAACTTAACTCTTCATACTCTTTTCTTGAAACATTTGCCTGTTTTGAATTTTTTGTCCATTCCCTACTTCAGCACAATTTTTTAGGGCAGGTGTCCTTTACAGCCCTGAGCCCTTGTGGATGTTAAGTGAACATTAGCTGTGACTTTAAAGCTGCTCTTGCAGGAAACGGCCACAAGGTGGCAGCATTTCTCCTTTACCAAATTTGGTTACTAGGGAAACACAGCCTTAATGGAAGTGGTGTTCTACGTTGTAAATTAGAATGGAATGTGCCAGGAGAAAGCCCTTTAAGTTTATGTCTCATTACTTCTTGTTCATAGTTGTAATTTACTTTTTTATTTTTTATCCCAGCAAATATGACTACAATGGTTTGTTTGTTCTAGGTGTGCAAGATGTGGTTCTTTCACACATATACATGTATCTATTCTTCCTCGCATCCTTTTCCCACGTAGGTCATGACACAATGTTGAGTAGTCTTCCCCTGGTCTTCCGTACGTCTTTGGTGGTTATATATTTCACCTGGTTTGTATATCTCTGTTAACCCCAATATGGTAATGTATCCAATCCTCATCCCTTTCTATGGGGTGAACCATAAGTTTTTTAATGAATCTGCGATTGCCTTTCTCTGTGGAAATATCTTCATTGGTATCAATTTTTAAGTAACTCCTAAAAGTGATGTGATAGGATATGTGTCTTTTGCTTTCTCACTTACTATAGGAGGCGTGATTACGTCTGGACTCATCTATGGTGCTTGCAAATGGCATTGTTTCATTTTTTTCACTAGCGAATATTCCATCTGTACATGGAGGAGTTCTTCTTTGTCCCCCCATCTGTTGGTGGACTTTTTGGTTACTTCCATATCTTGGCTATTTTAATACTGTGCAATGCAGATTTGCCTGCCTGTGTCTTTCCAATTATCTCTTCTTAGATTATAGGTCGAGGAGTGGGCCTGCTGGATCATATGGTAGATCGATGTTTACCTTTGTAAGGAACCTCCATTCTGTTCTCATTCGTGGCCCTTTCCAACTTACGTCCCACTTGAACTTGAAGGTATGCATTTCTCCACAACGCCTTCTGCATTTATTGTTTGTAGTTTTCTTGCTGATGGTTATTCTGACAAGTGTGAGCTGATACCTCTCTGTGCTTGAA
Organism: Eschrichtius robustus; assembly: GCF_028021215.1. Lineage (NCBI taxonomy): Eukaryota > Metazoa > Chordata > Mammalia > Artiodactyla > Eschrichtiidae > Eschrichtius > Eschrichtius robustus. The sequence continues at coordinate 49,473 of NW_027175141.1, read as the reverse complement.
TTCGAATGTGCCACATGATCCGTTGAAGTTGAGCTTTAAGGCATTTCCTTTTTATTTTTCAAGCTGTGATTACCCCTTAGTTCTTCAAAGTGTTCTCTTTAAGTATGTGTCACATTTTGAAATGTTTTGGCCATTACCTCCCTCAAGACATTTTGAAGGCAGGTTTCATTTACAGTTCTGCAGTACTTGTTCCTATGAAATGACCATTAGCACAGGCTTTAAAGCCGCTTTGGCAGGTAACTGCCAGAGGACGGCAGCCTTTCTATGTCCTCCACCCTGGTAACTAGGGAAAAGCCCTTGCGGCCTGTGGTGTTTCTCGGTTATAAATTAGAGTGGAGTGTGCCCGGACAAACCCACACAAGCTGATGTCTCCTTACTTTTGTTGGATTTTGAAATTTAATTTTTATTTTTTATTGGAGTAATTTTCCACTGTGTACGTGGACCACTTCTACTTTGTGCATTCCTCGGTTGATGGACATTTTCATTGCTTCCAAGTGTTGGCTATGGTAAATATTGTTGGAGTGCACGATTGCCAGCCTGTGACTTTTGGATTCTCATTTTCTCAGGTGATAGGCCCAGCAGTGGGTGTGATTGATTGACTGCTAGCACCGTGTTTCCCTTTTCAAAGCACCTTCTTTGTGTTTTCATTAGTGGCTCTTACCACGTCCCCCTTAGACTCGAGGGTACGCATTTCTCCACAATCACTTCAGCATTTATTGTGTGCAGCATTTATGCTAATGGCCCTTCTGGCTGCTGTGAGCTGATAGGTTTTTGTATTCTGGGTTTGCATGTCTTTGAAAATTCGTAAAACTCATCATTTCTCTCCACCGTTTTCTTTTCTGTTAAAAAAAAGTAAACAATTGGGAGTACAATACAAGTCTTGAAATTGTCGTCTTGGAAGGTGGCCCTCTTTTGAATTTTTTGGTCGATTTTCCACCCCAGAATTGTTTTAGAGAGCAGGTGTCATTTACCGAAATGCAGTTTGGCGAATATTTTGTGACCTTTAGGAATGGGTTTAAAGCTGCTGTTGTGGGAAGTGGCCTCAAGGAGGCAGCATTTCTCCATTCCCAAAGCTGGGTACTAGGGCAGCAGAGCCTTTCTGGAAGTCATGTTCCTAGGTTGTAAATTACATTGGAATGTGCATGGAGAAACCCCCATAAGTTTATGTCTCATTATTTCTTCTTGGTTTTAATTTTTTTTTTTTTTTGGGGTAAAGCTTAGAATATTCTTTGTCCTAGGTGTACACAATCTGGTCCATTTGTACATTATATATGTGTATTCAAGTACAGATCCTCTTCCCATGTAAAATGTTACAGACAGTTCCGCAGACCTCCCTTGCTATATGGTCGGTCTTTTCGAGATATGTATATAATATGCGTTTGTATACATATAGTAACACTAATCTTAATTTATCCATTCCCCCCACCTTTCCTTTTAGATGAGCATAGTTTGTTTTCTAAGTCTGTGAGTGTCTTTCTCTGTGGAAATATGTTCATTTGTGTCAGTTATTAGATAACGCCTATAAGTGATATCATAGAATATAGGTCTTTTGCTTTCCGACTTACCTCATGTTTCATGATTATCTCCAGACTCATTTGTGGTGCCTCAGAGAGCAATGGTTCATTGTTTTCCATGGCTAATATTCCATTGTGTACATGGACCACTTCTTCTTTATCCATTCACCTCTTGTTGGATATTTTGATTGCTTCACTGTCTTGGCTATTGTGAATAAGGCTGCACTGCAGGTTTTTCGGTCTGTGTCTTCTCGATTCTTGTCTTCTCAGGTGAGAGGTCCAATGGTGCGCCTGCTGGATTGAATGCTACCTCCATTTTTACGTTTAAACACAGCTCCTTTCTTTTCTCACTATTGGCTGTTACCCCTTTACGTCTCACCAGCAGGTAGAGGGTACACAGTTCTCTAAAACCCCTTCAGCATTTATTGTTCGTAGACTTTTTGCTGATGGTCAGTCGACTGGTGTAAGTTGAAACTTTTTGTAGATTACATTGCATGGGTCTAACACTCCCCGAGGTTGAGCTGTTATCTATTTTCCGTTTTTTTTAAAAGAGCATGAGTAAAACTTAACTCTTCATACTCTTTTCTTGAAACATTTGCCTGTTTTGAGTTTTTTCGTCCATTCCCTACTTCAGCACAATTTTTTAGGGCAGGTGTCCTTTAAAGCCCTTAGCCCTTGTGGATGTTAAGTGAACATTAGCTGTGAGTTTAAAGCTGTTCTTGCAGGAAACGGCCACAAGGTGGCAGCCTTTCCCCATTACCAAATTTGGTTACTAGGGAAACAGAGCCTTAATGGAAGTGGTGTTCTAGGTTGTAAATTAGAATGGAATGTGCCAGGAGAAAGCCCTTTAAGTTTATGTCCTATTACTTCTTGTTCATAGTTGTAATTTACTTTTTATTTTTTATCCCAGCAAATATGACTACAATGGTTTGTTTGTTCTAGGTGTGCAAGATGTGGTTCTTTCACACATATACATGTATCTATTCTTCCTCGCATCCTTTTCCCACGTAGGTCATGACACAATGTTGAGTAGTCTTCCCCTGGTCTTCCATACGTCTTTGGTGGTTATATATTTCACATGGTTTGTATATCTCTGTTAACCCCAATATGGTAATGTATCCAATCCTCATCCCTTTCTATGGGGTGAACCATAAGTTTTTTAATGAATCTGCGATTGCCTTTCTCTGAGGAAATATCTTCATTGGTATCAATTTTTAAGTAACTCCTAAAAGTGATGTGATAGGATATGTGTCTTTTGCTTTCTCACTTACTATAGGAGGCGTGATTACGTCTGGACTCATCTATGGTGCTTGCAAATGGCATTGTTTCATTTTTTTCACTAGCGAATATTCCATCTGTACATGGAGGAGTTCTTCTTTGTCCCCCCATCTGTTGGTGGACTTTTTGGTTACTTCCAGATCTTGGCTATTGTAATACTGTGCAATGCAGATTTGCCTGCCTGTGTCTTTCCAATTATCTCTTCTTAGATTATAGGTCGAGGAGTGGGCCTGCTGGATCATATGGTAGATCGATGTTTACCTTTGTAATGCACCTCCATTCTGTTCTCATTCGTGGCCCTTTCCAACTTACGTCCCACTTGAACTTGAGGGTATGCATTTCTCCACAACGCCTTCAGCATTTATTGTTTGTAGTTTTCTTGCTGATGGTTATTCTGACAAGTGTCAGCTGATACCTCTCTGTGCTTGAATTCGAATGTGCCACATGATCCGTTGAAGTTGAACTTTAAGGCATGTCCTTTTTATTTTTCAAGCTGTGATTACCCCTTAGTTCTTCAAAGTGTTCTCTTTAAGTATGTGTCACATTTTGAAATGTTTTGGCCATTACCTCCCTCAAGACATTTTGAGGGCAGGTTTCATTTACAGTTCTGCAGTACTTGTTCCTATGAAATGACCATTAGCACAGGCTTTAAAGCCGCTTTGGCAGGTAACTGCCAGAGGACGGCAGCCTTTCTATGTCCCCCACCCTGGTAACTAGGGAAAAGCCCTTGCGGCCTGTGCTGTTTCTCGGTTATAAATTAGAGTGGAGTGTGCCCGGACAAACCCACACAAGCTGATGTCTCCTTACTTTTGTTGGATTTTGAAATTTAATTTTTATTTTTTATTGGAGTAATTTTCCACTGTGTACGTGGACCACTTCTACTTTGTGCATTCCTCGGTTGATGGACATTTTCATTGCTTCCAAGTGTTGGCTATGGTAAATATTGTTGGAGTGCAGGATTGCCAGCCTGTGACTTTTGGATTCTCATTTTCTCAGGTGATAGGCCCAGCAGTGGGTGTGATTGATTGACTGCTAGCACCGTGTTTCCCTTTTCAAAGCACCTTCTTTGTGTTTTCATTAGTGGCTCTTACCACGTCCCCCTTAGAATGGAGGGTACATATTTCTCCACAATCGCTTCAGCATTTATTGTGTGCAGCATTTATGCTAATGGCTCTTCTGGCTGCTGTGAGGTGATAGTTTTTTGTAATCTGGGTTTGCATGTCTTTGAAAATTCATAAAACTCATCATTTCTCTCCACCGTTTTCTTTTCCGTTAAAAAAAAGGAAACAATTGGGAGTACAATACAACTCTTGAAATTGTCGTCTTGGAAGGTGGCCCTCTTTTGAATTTTTTGGTCGATTTTCCACCCCAGAATTGTTTTAGAGAGCAGGTGTCATTTACCGAGATGCAGTTTGGCGAATATTTTGTGACCTTTAGGAATGGGTTTAAAGCTGCTGTTGTGGGAAGTGGCCTCAAGGAAGCAGCATTTCTCCATTCCCAAAGCTGGCTACTAGGGCAGCAGAGCCTTTCTGGAAGTCATGTTCCTAGGTTGTAAATTACATTGGAATGTGCATGGAGAAACCCCCATAAGTTTATGTCTCATTATTTCTTCTTGGTTTTAATTTTTTTTTTTATTTGGGGTAAAGCTTAGAATATTGTTTGTCCTAGGTGTACACAATCTGGTCCATTTGTACATTATATATGTGTATTCAAGTACAGATCCTCTTCCCATGTAAAATGTCACAGAGGGTTCCGCAGACCTCCCTTGCTATATGGTCGGTCTTTTCAAGATATGTATATAATATGCGTTTGTATACATATAGTAACACTAATCTTAATTTATCCATTCCCCCCACCTTTCCTTTTAGATGAGCATAGTTTGTTTTCTAAGTCTGTGAGTGTCTTTCTCTGTGGAAATATGTTCATTTGTGTCAGTTATTAGATAACGCCTATAAGTGATATCATAGAATATAGGTCTTTTGCTTTCTGACTTACCTCATGTTTCATGATTATCTCCAGACTCATTTGTGGTGCCTCAGAGAGCAATGGTTCATTGTTTTCCATGGCTAATATTCCATTGTGTACATGGACCACTTCTTCTTTATCCATTCACCTCTTGTTGGATATTTTGATTGCTTCACTGTCTTGGCTATTGTGAATAAGGCTGCACTGCAGGTTTTTCGGTCTGTGTCTTCTCGATTCTTGTCTTCTCAGGTGAGAGGTCCAATGGTGCGCCTGCTGGATTGAATGCTACCTCCATTTTTACGTTTAAACACAGCTTCTTTCTTTTCTCACTATTCCCTGTTACCCCTTTACGTCTCACCAGCAGGTAGAGGGTACACAGTTCTCTAAAACCCCTTCAGCATTTATTGTTCGTAGACATTTTGCTGATGGTCAGTCGACTGGTGTAAGTTGAAACTTTTTGTAGATTAGATTGCATGGGTCTAACACTCCCCGAGGTTGAGCTGTTATCCATTTTCCTTTTTTTTTAAAAAGAGTGTGTGTAAAACTTAACTCTTCATACTCTTTTCTTGAAACATTTGCCTGTTTTAAATTTTTTGTCCATTCCCTACTTCAGCACAATTTTTTAGGGCAGGTGTCCTTTACAGCCCTGAGCCCTTGTGAATGTTAAGTGAACATTAGCTGTGACTTTAAAGCTGCTCTTGCAGGAAACGGCCACAAGGTGGCAGCATTTCTCCTTTACCAAATTTGGTTACTAGGGAAACACAGCCTTAAGGGAAGTGGTGTTCTAGGTTGTAAATTAGAATGGAATGTGCCAGGAAAAAACCCTTTAAGGTTATGTCTCATTACTTCTTGTTCATAGTTGTAATTTACTTTTGATTTTTTATCCCAGCAAATATGACTACAATGGTTTGTTTGTTCTAGGTGTGCAAGATGTGGTTCTTTCACACATATACATGTATCTATTCTTCCTCACATCCTTTTCCCACGTACGTCATGACACAATATTGAGTAGTCTTCTCCTGGTCTTCCGTACGTCTTTGGTGGTTATATATTTCACATGGTTTGTATATCTCTGTTAACCCCAATATGGTAATGTATCCAATCCTCATCCCTTTCTATGGGGTGAACCATAAGTTTTTTAATGAATCTGCGATTGCCTTTCTCTGTGGAAATATCTTCATTGGTATCAATTTTTAAGTAACTCCTAAAAGTGATGTGATAGGATATGTGTCTTTTGCTTTCTCACTTACTACAGGAGGCGTGATTACGTCTAGACTCATCTATGGTGCTTGCAAATGGCATGGTTTCATTTTTTCCCCAACGAATATTCCATCTGTACATGGAGGAGTTCTTCTTTGTCCCCCCATGTGTTGGTCGATTTTTTGGTTACTTCCATATCTTGGCTATTGTAATATAGTGCAATGCAGATTTGCCTGCCTGTGTCTTTCCAATTCTCTCTTCTTAGATTATAGGTCGAGGAGTGGGCCTGCTGGATCATATGGTAGATCGATGCTTACCTTTGTAAGGCACCTCCATTCTGTTCTCATTCATGGCCCTTTCCAACTTACGTCCCACTTGAAGTTGAGGGTATGCATTTCTCCACAACACCTTCAGCATTCATTGTTTGTAGTTTTCTTGCTGATGGTTATTCTGACAAGTGTGAGCTGATACCTCTCTGTGCTTGAATTCGAATGTGCCACATGATCCGTTGAAGTTGAGCTTTAAGGCATGATCTTTTTTATTTTTCAAGCTGTGATTACCCCTTAGTTCTTCAAAGTGTTCTCTTTAAGTATGTGTCACATTTTGAAATGTTTTGGCCATTACCTCCCTCAAGACATTTTGAGGGCAGGTTTCATTTACAGTTCTGCAGTACTTGTTCCTATGAAATGACCATTAGCACAGGCTTTAAAGCCGCTTTGGCAGGTAACTGCCAGAGGGCGGCAGCCTTTCTATGTCCCCCACCCTGGTAACTAGGGAAAAGCCCTTGCGGCCTGTGGTGTTTCTCGGTTATAAGTTAGAGTGGAGTCTGCCCGGACAAACCCACACAAGCTGATGTCTCCTTACTTTTGTTGGATTTTGAAATTTAATTTTTATTTTTTATTGGAGGAATTTTCCACTGTGTACGTGTACCACTTCTACTTTGTGCATTCCTCGGTTGATGGACATTTTCATTGCTTCCAAGTGTTGGCTATGGTAAATATTGTTGGAGTGCACGATTGCCAGCCTGTGACTTTTGGATTCTCATTTTCTCAGGTGATAGGCCCAGCAGTGGGTGTGATTGATTGACTGCTAGCACCGTGTTTCCCTTTTCAAAGCACCTTCTTTGTGTCTTCATTAGTGGCTCTTACCACGTCCCCCTTAGAATCGAGGGTACGCATTTCTCCACAATCGCTTCAGCATTTATTGTGTGCAGCATTTATGCTAATGGCCCTTCTGGCTGCTGTGAGCTGATAGGTTTTTGTAATCTGGGTTTGCATGTCTTTGAAAATTCGTAAAACTCATCATTTCTCTCTACCGTTTTCTTTTCTGTTAAAAATAAAGAAAACAATTGGGAGTACAATACAACTCTTGAAATTGTCTTCTTGGAAGGTGGCCCTCTTTTGAATTTTTTGGTCGATTTTCCACCCCAGAATTGTTTTAGAGAGCAGGTGTCATTTACCGAAATGCAGTTTGGCGAATATTTTGTGACCTTTAGCAATGGGTTTAAAGCTGCTGTTGTGGGAAGTGGCCTCAAGGAGGCAGCATTTCTCCATTCCCAAAGCGGGGTACTAGGGCAGCAGAGCCTTTCTGGAAGTCATGTTCCTAGGTTGTAAATTACATTGGAATGTGCATGGAGAAACCCCCATAAGTTTATGTCTCATTATTTCTTCTTGGTTTTAATTTTTTTTTTATTTGGGATAAAGCTTAGAATATTGTTTGTCCTAGGTGTACACAATCTGGTCCATTTGTACATTATATATGTGTATTCAAGTACAGATCCTCTTCCCATGTAAAATGTCACAGAGGGTTCCGCAGACCTCCCTTGCTATATGGTCGGTCTTTTCGAGATATGTATATAATATGCGTTTGTATACATATAGTAACACTAATCTTAATTTATCCATTCCCCCCACCTTTCCTTTTAGATGAGCATAGTTTGTTTTCTAAGTCTGTGAGTGTCTTTCTCTGTGGAAATATGTTCATTTGTGTCAGTTATTAGATAACGCCTATAAGTGATATCATAGAATATAGGTCTTTTGCTTTCTGACTTACCTCATGTTTCATGATTATCTCCAGACTCATTAGTGGTGCCTCAGAGAGCAATGGTTCATTGTTTTCCATGGCTAATATTCCATTGTGTACATGGACCACTTCTTCTTTATCCATTCACCTCTTGTTGGATATTTTGATTGCTTCACTGTCTTGGCTATTGTGAATAAGGCTGCACTGCAGGTTTTTCGGTCTGTGTCTTCTCGATTCTTGTCTTCTCAGGTGAGAGGTCCAATGGTGCGCCTGCTGGATTGAATGGTACCTCCATTTTTACTTTTAAACACAGCTCCTTTCTGTTCTCATTATTGCCTGTTACCCCTTTACGTCTCACCAGCAGGTAGAGGGTACAAAGTTCTCTAAAACCCCTTCAGCATTTATCGTTTGTAGACTTTTTGCTGATGGTCAGGCGACTGGGGTAGGTTGAAACTTTTTGTAGATTAGATTGCATGGGTCTAACACTCCCTGAGGTTGAGATTTTATCCATTTCCCTTTTTTTTTAAAAAGAGCGTGAGTAAAACTTAACTCTTCATACTCTCTTCTTGAAACATTTGCCTGTTTTGAGTTTTTTCGTCCTTTCCCTACTTCAGCACAATTTTTTAGGGCAGGTGTCCTTTAAAGCCCTTAGTCCTTGTGAATGTTAAGTGACCATTAGCTGTGAGTTTAAAGCTGTTCTTGCAGGAAACGGCCACAAGGTGGCAGCCTTTCCCCGTTACCAAATTTGGTTACTAGGGAAACAGAGCCTTAATGGAAGTGGTGTTCTAGGTTGTAAATTAGAATGGAATGTGCCAGGAGAAAGCCCTTTAAGTTTATGTCCTATTACTTCTTGTTCATAGTTGTAATTTACTTTTTATTTTTTATCCCAGCAAATATGACTACAATGGTTTGTTTGTTCTAGGTGTGCAAGATGTGGTTCTTTCACACATATACATATATCTATTCTTCCTCGCATCCTTTTCCCACGTAGGTCATGACACAATGTTGAGTAGTCTTCCCCTGGTCTTCCATACGTCTTTGGTGGTTATATATTTCACCTGGTTTGTATATCTCTGTTAACCCCAATATGGTAATGTATCCAATCCTCATCCCTTTCTATGGGGTGAACCATAAGTTTTTTAATGAATCTGTGATTGCCTTTCTCTGTGGAAATATCTTCATTGGTATCAATTTTTAAGTAACTCCTAAAAGTGATGTGATAGGATATGTGTCTTTTGCTTTCTCACTTACTATAGGAGGCGTGATTACGTCTGGACTCATCTATGGTGCTTGCAAATGGCATTGTTTCATTTTTTTCACTAGCGAATATTCCGTCTGTACATGGAGGAGTTCTTCTTTGTCCCCCCATCTGTTGGTGGACTTTTTGGTTACTTCCATATCTTGGCTATTTTAATACTGTGCAATGCAGATTTGCCTGCCTGTGTCTTTCCAATTATCTCTTCTTAGATTATAGGTCGAGGAGTGGGCCTGCTGGATCATATGGTAGATCGATGTTTACCTTTGTAAGGCACCTCCATTCTGTTCTCATTCGTGGCCCTTTCCAACTTACGTCCCACTTGAACTTGAGGGTATGCATTTCTCCACAACGCCTTCAGCATTTATTGTTTGTAGTTTTCTTGCTGATGGTTATTCTGACAAGTGTGAGCTGATACCTCTCTGTGCTTGAATTCGAATGTGCCACATGATCTGTTGAAGTTGAGCTTTAAGGCATGTCCGTTTTATTTTTCAAGCTGTGATTACCCCTTAGTTCTTCAAAGTGTTCTCTTTAAGTATGTGTCACATTTTGAAATGTTTTGGCCATTACCTCCCTCAAGATATTTTGAGGGCAGGTTTCATTTACAGTTCTGCAGTACTTGTTCCTATGAAATGACCATTAGCACAGGCTTTAAAGCCAATTTGGCAGGTAACTGCCAGAGGGCGGCAGCCTTTCTATGTCCCCCACCCTGGTAACTAGGGAAAAGCCCTTGCGGCCTGTGGTGTTTCTCGGTTATAAATTAGAGTGGAGTGTGCCCGGACAAACCCACACAAGCTGATGTCTCCTTACTTTTGTTGGATTTTGAAATTTAATTTTTATTTTTTATTGGAGTAATTTTCCACTGTGTACGTGGACCACTTCTACTTTGTGCATTCCTCGGTTGATGGACATTTTCATTGCTTCCAAGTGTTGGCTATGGTAAATATTGTTGGAGTGCAGGATTGCCAGCCTGTGACTTTTGGATTCTCATTTTCTCAGGTGATAGGCCCAGCAGTGGGTGTGATTGATTGACTGCTAGCACCGTGTTTCCCTTTTCAAAGCACCTTCTTTGTGTTTTCATTAGTGGCTCTTACCACGTCCCCCTTAGACTCGAGGGTACGCATTTCTCCACAATCACTTCAGCATTTATTGTGTGCAGCATTTATGCTAATGGCCCTTCTGGCTGCTGTGAGCTGATAGGTTTTTGTAATCTGGGTTTGCATGTCTTTGAAAATTCGTAAAACTCATCATTTCTCTCCACCGTTTTCTTTTCTGTTAAAAAAAGGAAACAATTGGGAGTACAATACAACTCTTGAAATTGTCTTGTTGGAAGGTGGCCCTCTTTTGAATTTTTTGGTCGATTTTCCACCCCAGAATTGTTTTAGAGAGCAGGTGTCATTTACCGAAATGCAGTTTGGCGAATATTTTGTGACCTTTAGCAATGGGTTTAAAGCTGCTGTTGTGGGAAGTGGCCTCAAGGAGGCAGCATTTCTCCATTCCCAAAGCTGGGTACTAGGGCAGCAGAGCCTTTCTGGAAGTCATGTTCCTAGGTTGTAAATTACATTGGAATGTGCATGGAGAAACCCCCATAAGTTTATGTCTCATTATTTCTTCTTGGTTTTAATTTTTTTTTTTTTTATTTGGGGTAAAGCTTAGAATATTGTTTGTCCTAGGTGTACACAATCTGGTCCATTTGTACATTATATATGTGTATTCAAGTACAGATCCTCTTCCCATGTAAAATGTTACAGAGGGTTCCGCAGACCTCCCTTGCTATATGGTCGGTCTTTTCGAGATATGTATATAATATGCGTTTGTATACATATAGTAACACTAATCTTAATTTATCCATTCCCCCCACCTTTCCTTTTAGATGAGCCTAGTTTGTTTTCTAAGTCTGTGAGTGTCTTTCTCTGTGGAAATATGTTCATTTGTGTCAGTTATTAGATAACGCCTATACGTGATATCATAGAATATAGGTCTTTTGCTTTCCGACTTACCTCATGTTTCGTGATTATCTCCAGACTCATTTGTGGTGCCTCAGAGAGCAATGGTTCATTGTTTTCCATGGCTAATATTCCATTGTGTACATGGACCACTTCTTCTTTATCCATTCACCTCTTGTTGGATATTTTGATTGCTTCACTGTCTTGGCTATTGTGAATAAGGCTGCACTGCAGCTTTTTCGGTCTGTGTCTTCTCGATTCTTGTCTTCTCAGGTGAGAGGTCCAATGGTGCGCCTGCTGGATTGAATGCTACCTCCATTTTTACGTTTAAACACAGCTCCTTTCTTTTCTCACTATTGGCTGTTACCCTTTACGTCTCACCAGCAGGTAGAGGGTACACAGTTCTCTAAAACCCCTTCAGCATTTATTGTTCGTAGACTTTTTGCTGATGGTCAGTCGACTGGTGTAAGTTGAAACTTTTTGTAGATAAGATTGCATGGGTCTAACACTCCCCGAGGTTGAGCTGTTATCCATTTTCCTTTTTTTTTCAAAGAGTGTGAGTAAAACTTAACTCTTCATACTCTCTTCTTGAAACATTTGCCTGTTTTGAATTTTTTGTCCATTCCCTACTTCAGCACAATTTTTTAGGGCAGGTGTCCTTTACAGCCCTTAGCCCTTGTGAATGTTAAGTGAACATTAGCTGTGACTTTAAAGCTGCTCTTGCAGGAAACGGCCACAAGGTGGCAGCATTTCTCCTTTACCAAATTTGGTTACTAGGGAAACACAGCCTTAAGGGAAGTGGTGTTCTAGGTTGTAAATTAGAATGGAATGTGCCAGGAAAAAACCCTTTAAGGTTATGTCTCATTACTTCTTGTTCATATTTGTAATTTACATTTGATTTTTTATCCCAGCAAATATGACTACAATGGTTTGTTTGTTCTAGGTGTGCAAGATGTGGTTCTTTCACACATATACATGTATCTATTCTTCCTTACATCCTTTTCCCACGTAGGTCATGACACAATGTTGAGTAGTCTTCTCCTGGTCTTCCGTACGTCTTTGGTGGTTATATATTTCACATGGTTTGTATATCTCTGTTAACCCCAATATGGTAATGTATCCAATCCTCATCCCTTTCTATGGGGTGAACCATAAGTTTTTTAATGAATCTGCGATTGCCTTTCTCTGTGGAAATATCTTCATTGGTATCAATTTTTAAGTAACTCCTAAAAGTGATGTGATAGGATATGTGTCTTTTGCTTTCTCACTTACTACAGGAGGCGTGATTACGTCTAGACTCATCTATGGTGCTTGCAAATGGCATTGTTTCATTTTTTTCACTAGCGAATATTCCATCTGTACATGGAGGAGTTCTTCTTTGTCCTCCCATCTGTTGGTGGACTTTTTGGTTACTTCCATATCTTTGCTATTGTAATACTGTGCAATGCAGATTTGCCTGCCTGTGTCTTTCCAATTCTCTCTTCTTAGATTATAGGTCGAGGAGTGGGCCTGCTGGATCATATGGTAGATCGATGTTTACCTTTGTAAGGAACCTCCATTCTGTTCTCATTCGTGGCCCTTTCCAACTTATGTCCCACTTGAACTTGAGGGTATGCATTTCTCCACAACGCCTTCAGCATTTATTGTTTGTAGTTTCCTTGCTGATGGTTATTCTGACAAGTGTGAGCTGATACCTCTCTGTGCTTGAATTCGAATGTGCCACATGATCCGTTGAAGTTGAACTTTAAGGCATGTCCTTTTTATTTTTCAAGCTGTGATTACCCCTTAGTTCTTCAAAGTGTTCTCTTTAAGTATGTGTCACATTTTGAAATGTTTTGGCCATTACCTCCCTCAAGACATTTTGAGGGCAGGTTTCATTTACAGTTCTGCAGTACTTGTTCCTATGAAATGACCATTAGCACAGGCTTTAAAGCCGATTTGGCAGGTAACTGCCAGAGGACGGCAGCCTTTCTATGTCCCCCACCCTGGTAACTAGGGAAAAGACCTTGCGGCCTGTGGTGTTTCTCGGTTATAAGTTAGAGTGGAGTCTGCCCGGACAAACCCACACAAGCTGATGTCTCCTTACTTTTGTTGGATTTTGAAATTTAATTTTTATTTTTTATTGGAGTAATTTTCCACTGTGTACGTGGACCACTTCTACTTTGTGCATTCCTCGGTTGATGGACATTTTCATTGCTTCCAAGTGTTGGCTATGGTAAATATTGTTGGAGTGCAGGATTCCCAGCCTGTGACTTTTGGATTCTCATTTTCTCAGGTGATAGGCCCAGCAGTGGGTGTGATTGATTGACTGCTAGCACCGTGTTTCCCTTTTCAAAGCACCTTCTTTGTGTTTTCATTAGTGGCTCTTACCACGTCCCCCTTAGAATGGAGGGTACGCATTTCTCCACAATCGCTTCAGCATTTATTGTGTGCAGCATTTATGCTAATGGCCCTTCTGGCTGCTGTGAGCTGATAGGTTTTTCTAATCTGGGTTTGCATGTCTTTGAGAATTCGTAAAACTCATCATTTCTCTCCACCGTTTTCTTTTCTGTTAAAAAAAAAGGAAACAATTGGGAGTACAATACAACTCTTGAAATTGTCTTCTTGGAAGGTGGCCCTCTTTTGAATTTTTTGGTCGATTTTCCACCCCAGAATTGTTTTAGAGAGCAGTTGTCATTTACCGAAATGCAGTTTGGCGAATATTTTGTGACCTTTAGCAATGGGTTTAAAGCTGCTGTTGTGGGAAGTGGCCTCAAGGAGGCAGCATTTCTCCATTCCCAAAGCGGGGTACTAGGGCAGCAGAGCCTTTCTGGAAGTCATGTTCCTAGGTTGTAAATTACATTGGAATGTGCATGGAGAAACCCCCATAAGTTTATGTCTCATTATTTCTTCTTGGTTTTAATTTTTTTTTTTTTTATTTGGGGTAAAGCTTAGAATATTGTTTGTCCTAGGTGTACACAATCTGGTCCATTTGTACATTATATATGTGTATTCAAGTACAGATCCTCTTCCCATGTAAAATGTTACAGAGGGTTCCGCAGACCTCCCTTGCTATATGGTCGGTCTTTTCGAGATATGTATATAATATGCGTTTGCATACATATAGTAACACTAATCTTAATTTATCCATTCCCCCCACCTTTCCTTTTAGATGAGCCTAGTTTGTTTTCTAAGTCTGTGAGTGTCTTTCTCTGTGGAAATATGTTCATTTGTGTCAGTTATTAGATAACGCCTATACGTGATATCATAGAATATAGGTCTTTTGCTTTCCGACTTACCTCATGTTTCGTGATTATCTCCAGACTCATTTGTGGTGCCTCAGAGAGCAATGGTTCATTGTTTTCCATGGCTAATATTCCATTGTGTACATGGACCACTTCTTCTTTATCCATTCACCTCTTGTTGGACATTTTGATTGCTTCACTGTCTTGGCTATTGTGAATAAGGCTGCACTGCAGCTTTTTCGGTCTGTGTCTTCTCGATTCTTGTCTTCTCAGGTGAGAGGTCCAATGGTTCGCCTGCTGGATTGAATGGTACCTCCATTTTTACTTTTAAACACAGCTCCTTTCTGTTCTCATTATTGCCTGTTACCCCTTTACGTCTCACCAGCAGGTAGAGGGTACAAAGTTCTCTAAAACCCCTTCAGCATTTATCGTTTGTAGACTTTTTGCTGATGGTCAGGCGACTGGGGTAGGTTGAAACTTTTTGTAGATTAGATTGCATGGGTCTAACACTCCCTGAGGTTGAGATTTTATCCATTTCCCTTTTTTTTTAAAAAGAGCGTGAGTAAAACTTAACTCTTCATACTCTCTTCTTGAAACATTTGCCTGTTTTGAGTTTTTTCGTCCTTTCCCTACTTCAGCACAATTTTTTAGGGCAGGTGTCCTTTAAAGCCCTGAGTCCTTGTGAATGTTAAGTGACCATTAGCTGTGAGTTTAAAGCTGTTCTTGCAGGAAACGGCCACAAGGTGGCAGCCTTTCCCCGTTACCAAATTTGGTTACTAGGGAAACAGAGCCTTAATGGAAGTGGTGTTCTAGGTTGTAAATTAGAATGGAATGTGCCAGGAGAAAGCCCTTTAAGTTTATGTCCTATTACTTCTTGTTCATAGTTGTAATTTACTTTTTATTTTTTATCCCAGCAAATATGACTACAATGGTTTGTTTGTTCTAGGTGTGCAAGATGTGGTTCTTTCACACATATTCATGTATCTATTCTTCCTCGCATCCTTTTCCCACGTAGGTCATGACACAATGTTGAGTAGTCTTCCCCTGGTCTTCCGTACGTCTTTGGTGGTTATATATTTCACCTGGTTTGTATATCTCTGTTAACCCCAATATGGTAATGTATCCGATCCTCATCCCTTTCTATGGGGTGAACCATAAGTTTTTTAATGAATCTGCGATTGCCTTTCTCTGTGGAAATATCTTCATTGGTATCAATTTTTAAGTAACTCCTAAAAGTGATGTGATAGGATATGTGTCTTTTGCTTTCTCACTTACTATAGGAGGCGTGATTACGTCTGGACTCATCTATGGTGCTTGCAAATGGCATTGTTTCATTTTTTTCACTAGCGAATATTCCATCTGTACATGGAGGAGTTCTTCTTTGTCCCCCCATCTGTTGGTGGACTTTTTGGTTACTTCCATATCTTGGCTATTTTAATACTGTGCAATGCAGATTTGCCTGCCTGTGTCTTTCCAATTCTCTCTTCTTAGATTATAGGTCGAGGAGTGGGCCTGCTGGATCATATGGTAGATCGATGTTTACCTTTGTAAGGCACCTCCATTCTGTTCTCATTCGTGGCCCTTTCCAACTTACGTCCCACTTGAACTTGAGGGTATGCATTTCTCCACAACGCCTTCAGCATTTATTGTTTGTAGTTTTCTTGCTGATGGTTATTCTGACAAGTGTGAGCTGATACCTCTCTGTGCTTGAATTCGAATGTGCCACATGATCTGTTGAAGTTGAGCTTTAAGGCATGTCCGTTTTATTTTTCAAGCTGTGATTACCCCTTAGTTCTTCAAAGTGTTCTCTTTAAGTATGTGTCACATTTTGAAATGTTTTGGCCATTACCTCCCTCAAGATATTTTGAGGGCAGGTTTCATTTACAGTTCTGCAGTACTTGTTCCTATGAAATGACCATTAGCACAGGCTTTAAAGCCGATTTGGCAGGTAACTGCCAGAGGGCGGCAGCCTTTCTATGTCCCCCACCCTGGTAACTAGGGAAAAGCCCTTGCGGCCTGTGGTGTTTCTCGGTTATAAATTAGAGTGGAGTGTGCCCGGACAAACCCACACAAGCTGATGTCTCCTTACTTTTGTTGGATTTTGAAATTTAATTTTTATTTTTTATTGGAGTAATTTTCCACTGTGTACGTGGACCACTTCTACTTTGTGCATTCCTCGGTTGATGGACATTTTCATTGCTTCCAAGTGTTGGCTATGGTAAATATTGTTGGAGTGCAGGATTGCCAGCCTGTGACTTTTGGATTCTCATTTTCTCAGGTGATAGGCCCAGCAGTGGGTGTGATTGATTGACTGCTAGCACCGTGTTTCCCTTTTCAAAGCACCTTCTTTGTGTTTTCATTAGTGGTTCTTACCACGTCCCCCTTAGAATGGAGGGTACGCATTTCTCCACAATCGCTTCAGCATTTATTGTGTGCAGCATTTATGCTAATGGCCCTTCTGGCTGCTGTGAGCTGATAGGTTTTTGTAATCTGGGTTTGCATGTCTTTGAGAATTCGTAAAACTCATCATTTCTCTCCACCGTTTTCTTTTCTGTTAAAAAAAAAGGAAACAATTGGGAGTACAATACAACTCTTGAAATTGTCTTCTTGGAAGGTGGCCCTCTTTTGAATTTTTTGGTCGATTTTCCACCCCAGAATTGTTTTAGAGAGCAGGTGTCATTTACCGAAATGCAGTTTGGCGAATATTTTGTGACCTTTAGCAATGGGTTTAAAGCTGCTGTTGTGGGAAGTGGCCTCAAGGAGGCAGCATTTCTCCATTCCCAAAGCTGGTTACTAGGGCAGCAGAGCCTTTCTGGAAGTCATGTTCCTAGGTTGTAAATTACATTGGAATGTGCATGGAGAAACCCCCATAAGTTTATGTCTCATTATTTCTTCTTGGTTTTAATTTTTTTTTTATTTGGGATAAAGCTTAGAATATTGTTTGTCCTAGGTGTACACAATCTGGTCCATTTGTTCATTATATATGTGTATTCAAGTACAGATCCTCTTCCCATGTAAAATGTTACAGAGGGTTCCGCAGACCTCCCTTGCTATATGGTCGGTCTTTTCGAGATATGTATATAATATGCGTTTGTATACATATAGTAACACTAATCTTAATTTATCCATTCCCCCCACCTTTCCTTTTAGATGAGCCTAGTTTGTTTTCTAAGTCTGTGAGTGTCTTTCTCTGTGGAAATATGTTCATTTGTGTCAGTTATTAGATAACGCCTATACGTGATATCATAGAATATAGGTCTTTTGCTTTCCGACTTACCTCATGTTTCGTGATTATCTCCAGACTCATTTGTGGTGCCTCAGAGAGCAATGGTTCATTGTTTTCCATGGCTAATATTCCATTGTGTACATGGACCACTTCTTCTTTATCCATTCACCTCTTGTTGGATATTTTGATTGCTTCACTGTCTTGGCTATTGTGAATAAGGCTGCACTGCAGCTTTTTCGGTCTGTGTCTTCTCGATTCTTGTCTTCTCAGGTGAGAGGTCCAATGGTGCGCCTGCTGGATTGAATGCTACCTCCATTTTTACGTTTAAACACAGCTCCTTTCTTTTCTCACTATTGGCTGTTACCCTTTACGTCTCACCAGCAGGTAGAGGGTACACAGTTCTCTAAAACCCCTTCAGCATTTATTGTTCGTAGACTTTTTGCTGATGGTCAGTCGACTGGTGTAAGTTGAAACTTTTTGTAGATTAGATTGCATGGGTCTAACACTCCCTGAGGTTGAGATTTTATCCATTTCCCTTTTTTTTAAAAAAGAGCGTGAGTAAAACTTAACTCTTCATACTCTCTTCTTGAAACATTTGCCTGTTTTGAGTTTTTTCGTCCTTTCCCTACTTCAGCACAATTTTTTAGGGCAGGTGTCCTTTAAAGCCCTGAGTCCTTGTGAATGTTAAGTGACCATTAGCTGTGAGTTTAAAGCTGTTCTTGCAGGAAACGGCCACAAGGTGGCAGCCTTTCCCCGTTACCAAATTTGGTTACTAGGGAAACAGAGCCTTAATGGAAGTGGTGTTCTAGGTTGTAAATTAGAATGGAATGTGCCAGGAGAAAGCCCTTTAAGTTTATGTCCTATTACTTCTTGTTCATAGTTGTAATTTACTTTTTATTTTTTATCCCAGCAAATATGACTACAATGGTTTGTTTGTTCTAGGTGTGCAAGATGTGGTTCTTTCACACATATACATGTATCTATTCTTCCTCGCATCCTTTTCCCACGTAGGTCATGACACAATGTTGAGTAGTCTTCCCCTGGTCTTCCGTACGTCTTTGGTGGTTATATATTTCACCTGGTTTGTATATCTCTGTTAACCCCAATATGGTAATGTATCCGATCCTCATCCCTTTCTATGGGGTGAACCATAAGTTTTTTAATGAATCTGCGATTGCCTTTCTCTGTGGAAATATCTTCATTGGTATCAATTTTTAAGTAACTCCTAAAAGTGATGTGATAGGATATGTGTCTTTTGCTTTCTCACTTACTATAGGAGGCGTGATTACGTCTGGACTCATCTATGGTGCTTGCAAATGGCATTGTTTCATTTTTTTCACTAGCGAATATTCCATCTGTATATGGAGGAGTTCTTCTTTGTCCCCCCATCTGTTGGTGGACTTTTTGGTTACTTCCATATCTTGGCTGTTTTAATACTGTGCAATGCAGATTTGCCTGCCTGTGTCTTTCCAATTCTCTCTTCTTAGATTATAGGTCGAGGAGTGGGCCTGCTGGATCATATGGTAGATCAATGTTTACCTTTGTAAGGCACCTCCATTCTGTTCTCATTCGTGGCCCTTTCCAACTTACGTCCCACTTGAACTTGAGGGTATGCATTTCTCCACAACGCCTTCAGCATTTATTGTTTGTAGATTTCTTGCTGATGGTTAATCTGACAAGTGTGAGCTGATACCTCTCTGTGCTTGAATTCGAATGTGCCACATGATCCGTTGAAGTTGAACTTTAAGGCATGTCCTTTTTATTTTTCAAGCTGTGATTACCCCTTAGTTCTTCAAAGTGTTCTCTTTAAGTATGTGTCACATTTTGAAATGTTTTGGCCATTACCTCCCTCAAGACATTTTGAGGGCAGGTTTCATTTACAGTTCTGCAGTACTTGTTCCTATGAAATGAACATTAGCACAGGCTTTAAAGCCGATTTGGCAGGTAACTGCCAGAGGACGGCAGCCTCTCTATGTCCCCCACCCTGGTAACTAGGGAAAAGCCCTTGCGGCCTGTGCTGTTTCTCGGTTATAAATTAGAGTGGAGTGTGCCCGGAAAAACCCACACAAGCTGATGTCTCCTTACTTTTGTTGGATTTTGAAATTTAATTTTTATTTTTTATTGGAGTAATTTTCCACTGTGTACGTGGACCACTTCTACTTTGTGCATTCCTCGGTTGATGGACATTTTCATTGCTTCCAAGTGTTGGCTATGGTAAATATTGTTGGAGTGCAGGATTGCCAGCCTGTGACTTTTGGATTCTCATTTTCTCAGGTGATAGGCCCAGCAGTGGGTGTGATTGATTGACTGCTAGCACCGTGTTTCCCTTTTCAAAGCACCTTCTTTGTGTTTTCATTAGTGGCTCTTACCACGTCCCCCTTAGAATGGAGGGTTCGCATTTCTCCACAATCGCTTCAGCATTTATTGTGTGCAGCATTTATGCTAATGGCCCTTCTGGCTGCTGTGAGCTGATAGGTTTTTGTAATCTGGGTTTGCATGTCTTTGAAAATTCGTAAAACTCATCATTTCTCTCCACCGTTTTCTTTTCTGTTAAAAAAAAAGGAAACAATTGGGCGTACAATACAACTCTTGAAATTGTCTTGTTGGAAGGTGGCCCTCTTTTGAATTTTTTGGTCGATTTTCCACCCCAGAATTGTTTTAGAGAGCAGGTGTCATTTACCGAAATGCAGTTTGGCGAATATTTTGTGACCTTTAGCAATGGGTTTAAAGCTGCTGTTGTGGGAAGTGGCCTCAAGGAGGCAGCATTTCTCCATTCCCAAAGCGGGGTACTAGGGCAGCAGAGCCTTTCTGGAAGTCATGTTCCTAGGTTGTAAATTACATTGGAATGTGCATGGAGAAACCCCCATAAGTTTATGTCTCATTATTTCTTCTTGGTTTTAATTTTTTTTTTTTTTATTTGGGGTAAAGCTTAGAATATTGTTTGTCCTAGGTGTACACAATCTGGTCCATTTGTACATTATATATGTGTATTCAAGTACAGATCCTCTTCCCATGTAAAATGTTACAGAGGGTTCCGCAGACCTCCCTTGCTATATGGTCGGTCTTTTCGAGATATGTATATAATATGCGTTTGTATACATATAGTAACACTAATCTTAATTTATCCATTCCCCCCACCTTTCCTTTTAGATGAGCCTAGTTTGTTTTCTAAGTCTGTGAGTGTCTTTCTCTGTGGAAATATGTTCATTTGTGTCAGTTATTAGATAACGCCTATACGTGATATCATAGAATATAGGTCTTTTGCTTTCCGACTTACCTCATGTTTCGTGATTATCTCCAGACTCATTTGTGGTGCCTCAGAGAGCAATGGTTCATTGTTTTCCATGGCTAATATTCCATTGTGTACATGGACCACTTCTTCTTTATCCATTCACCTCTTGTTGGATATTTTGATTGCTTCACTGTCTTGGCTATTGTGAATAAGGCTGCACTGCAGCTTTTTCGGTCTGTGTCTTCTCGATTCTTGTCTTCTCAGGTGAGAGGTCCAATGGTGCGCCTGCTGGATTGAATGCTACCTCCATTTTTACGTTTAAACACAGCTCCTTTCTTTTCTCACTATTGGCTGTTACCCTTTACGTCTCACCAGCAGGTAGAGGGTACACAGTTCTCTAAAACCCCTTCAGCATTTATTGTTCGTAGACTTTTTGCTGATGGTCAGTCGACTGGTGTAAGTTGAAACTTTTTGTAGATTAGATTGCATGGGTCTAACACTCCCCGAGGTTGAGCTGTTATCCATTTTCCTTTTTTTTTCAAAGAGTGTGAGTAAAACTTAACTCTTCATACTCTCTTCTTGAAACATTTGCCTGTTTTGAATTTTTTGTCCATTCCCTACTTCAGCACAATTTTTTAGGGCAGGTGTCCTTTACAGCCCTTAGCCCTTGTGAATGTTAAGTGAACATTAGCTGTGACTTTAAAGCTGCTCTTGCAGGAAACGGCCACAAGGTGGCAGCATTTCTCCTTTACCAAATTTGGTTACTAGGGAAACACAGCCTTAAGGGAAGTGGTGTTCTAGGTTGTAAATTAGAATGGAATGTGCCAGGAAAAAACCCTTTAAGGTTATGTCTCATTACTTCTTGTTCATATTTGTAATTTACATTTGATTTTTTATCCCAGCAAATATGACTACAATGGTTTGTTTGTTCTAGGTGTGCAAGATGTGGTTCTTTCACACATATACATGTATCTATTCTTCCTTACATCCTTTTCCCACGTAGGTCATGACACAATGTTGAGTAGTCTTCTCCTGGTCTTCCGTACGTCTTTGGTGGTTATATATTTCACATGGTTTGTATATCTCTGTTAACCCCAATATGGTAATGTATCCAATCCTCATCCCTTTCTATGGGGTGAACCATAAGTTTTTTAATGAATCTGCGATTGCCTTTCTCTGTGGAAATATCTTCATTGGTATCAATTTTTAAGTAACTCCTAAAAGTGATGTGATAGGATATGTGTCTTTTGCTTTCTCACTTACTACAGGAGGCGTGATTACGTCTAGACTCATCTATGGTGCTTGCAAATGGCATTGTTTCATTTTTTTCACTAGCGAATATTCCATCTGTACATGGAGGAGTTCTTCTTTGTCCTCCCATCTGTTGGTGGACTTTTTGGTTACTTCCATATCTTTGCTATTGTAATACTGTGCAATGCAGATTTGCCTGCCTGTGTCTTTCCAATTCTCTCTTCTTAGATTATAGGTCGAGGAGTGGGCCTGCTGGATCATATGGTAGATCGATGTTTACCTTTGTAAGGAACCTCCATTCTGTTCTCATTCGTGGCCCTTTCCAACTTATGTCCCACTTGAACTTGAGGGTATGCATTTCTCCACAACGCCTTCAGCATTTATTGTTTGTAGTTTCCTTGCTGATGGTTATTCTGACAAGTGTGAGCTGATACCTCTCTGTGCTTGAATTCGAATGTGCCACATGATCCGTTGAAGTTGAACTTTAAGGCATGTCCTTTTTATTTTTCAAGCTGTGATTACCCCTTAGTTCTTCAAAGTGTTCTCTTTAAGTATGTGTCACATTTTGAAATGTTTTGGCCATTACCTCCCTCAAGACATTTTGAGGGCAGGTTTCATTTACAGTTCTGCAGTACTTGTTCCTATGAAATGAACATTAGCACAGGCTTTAAAGCCGATTTGGCAGGTAACTGCCAGAGGACGGCAGCCTTTCTATGTCCCCCACCCTGGTAACTAGGGAAAAGACCTTGCGGCCTGTGGTGTTTCTCGGTTATAAGTTAGAGTGGAGTCTGCCCGGACAAACCCACACAAGCTGATGTCTCCTTACTTTTGTTGGATTTTGAAATTTAATTTTTATTTTTTATTGGAGTAATTTTCCACTGTGTACGTGGACCACTTCTACTTTGTGCATTCCTCGGTTGATGGACATTTTCATTGCTTCCAAGTGTTGGCTATGGTAAATATTGTTGGAGTGCAGGATTGCCAGCCTGTGACTTTTGGATTCTCATTTTCTCAGGTGATAGGCCCAGCAGTGGGAGTGATTGATTGACTGCTAGCACCGTGTTTCCCTTTTCAAAGCACCTTCTTTGTGTTTTCATTAGTGGCTCTTACCACGTCCCCCTTAGAATGGAGGGTACGCATTTCTCCACAATCGCTTCAGCATTTATTGTGTGCAGCATTTATGCTAATGGCCCTTCTGGCTGCTGTGAGCTGATAGGTTTTTGTAATCTGGGTTTGCATGTCTTTGAGAATTCGTAAAACTCATCATTTCTCTCCACCGTTTTCTTTTCTGTTAAAAAAAAAGGAAACAATTGGGAGTACAATACAACTCTTGAAATTGTCTTCTTGGAAGGTGGCCCTCTTTTGAATTTTTTGGTCGATTTTCCACCCCAGAATTGTTTTAGAGAGCAGGTGTCATTTACCGAAATGCAGTTTGGCGAATATTTTGTGACCTTTAGCAATGGGTTTAAAGCTGCTGTTGTGGGAAGTGGCCTCAAGGAGGCAGCATTTCTCCATTCCCAAAGCTGGGTACTAGGGCAGCAGAGCCTTTCTGGAAGTCATGTTCCTAGGTTGTAAATTACATTGGAATGTGCATGGAGAAACCCCCATAAGTTTATGTCTCATTATTTCTTCTTGGTTTTAATTTTTTTTTTGTTTGGGATAAAGCTTAGAATATTGTTTTTCCTAGGTGTACACAATCTGGTCCATTTGTTCATTATATATGTGTATTCAAGTACAGATCCTCTTCCCATGTAAAATGTTATAGAGGGTTCCGCAGACCTCCCTTGCTATATGGTCGGTCTTTTCGAGATATGTATATAATATGCGTTTGTATACATATAGTAACACTAATCTTAATTTATCCATTCCCCCCACCTTTCCTTTTAGATGAGCCTAGTTTGTTTTCTAAGTCTGTGAGTGTCTTTCTCTGTGGAAATATGTTCATTTGTGTCAGTTATTAGATAACGCCTATACGTGATATCATAGAATATAGGTCTTTTGCTTTCCGACTTACCTCATGTTTCGTGATTATCTCCAGACTCATTTGTGGTGCCTCAGAGAGCAATGGTTCATTGTTTTCCATGGCTAATATTCCATTGTGTACATGGACCACTTCTTCTTTATCCATTCACCTCTTTTTGGACATTTTGATTGCTTCAATGTCTTGGCTATTGTGAATAAGGCTGCACTGCAGCTTTTTCGGTCTGTGTCTTCTCGATTCTTGTCTTCTCAGGTGAGAGGTCCAATGGTGCGCCTGCTGGATTGAATGGTACCTCCATTTTTACTTTTAAACACAGCTCCTTTCTGTTCTCATTATTGCCTGTTACCCCTTTACGTCTCACCAGCAGGTAGAGGGTACACAGTTCTCTAAAACCCCTTCAGCATTTATCGTTTGTAGACTTTTTGCTGATGGTCAGGCGACTGGGGTAGGTTGAAACTTTTTGTAGATTAGATTGCATGGGTCTAACACTCCCTGAGGTTGAGATTTTATCCATTTCCCTTTTTTTTAAAAAAGAGCGTGAGTAAAACTTAACTCTTCATACTCTCTTCTTGAAACATTTGCCTGTTTTGAGTTTTTTCGTCCTTTCCCTACTTCAGCACAATTTTTTAGGGCAGGTGTCCTTTAAAGCCCTGAGTCCTTGTGAATGTTAAGTGACCATTAGCTGTGAGTTTAAAGCTGTTCTTGCAGGAAACGGCCACAAGGTGGCAGCCTTTCCCCGTTACCAAATTTGGTTACTAGGGAAACAGAGCCTTAATGGAAGTGGTGTTCTAGGTTGTAAATTAGAATGGAATGTGCCAGGAGAAAGCCCTTTAAGTTTATGTCCTATTACTTCTTGTTCATAGTTGTAATTTACTTTTTATTTTTTATCCCAGCAAATATGACTACAATGGTTTGTTTGTTCTAGGTGTGCAAGATGTGGTTCTTTCACACATATACATGTATCTATTCTTCCTCGCATCCTTTTCCCACGTAGGTCATGACACAATGTTGAGTAGTCTTCCCCTGGTCTTCCGTACGTCTTTGGTGGTTATATATTTCACCTGGTTTGTATATCTCTGTTAACCCCAATATGGTAATGTATCCGATCCTCATCCCTTTCTATGGGGTGAACCATAAGTTTTTTAATGAATCTGCGATTGCCTTTCTCTGTGGAAATATCTTCATTGGTATCAATTTTTAAGTAACTCCTAAAAGTGATGTGATAGGATATGTGTCTTTTGCTTTCTCACTTACTATAGGAGGCGTGATTACGTCTGGACTCATCTATGGTGCTTGCAAATGGCATTGTTTCATTTTTTTCACTAGCGAATATTCCATCTGTACATGGAGGAGTTCCTCTTTGTCCCCCCATCTGTTGGTGGACTTTTTGGTTACTTCCATATCTTGGCTATTTTAATACTGTGCAATGCAGATTTGCCTGCCTGTGTCTTTCCAATTCTCTCTTCTTAGATTATAGGTCGAGGAGTGGGCCTGCTGGATCATATGGTAGATCAATGTTTACCTTTGTAAGGCACCTCCATTCTGTTCTCATTCGTGGCCCTTTCCAACTTACGTCCCACTTGAACTTGAGGGTATGCATTTCTCCACAACGCCTTCAGCATTTATTGTTTGTAGTTTTCTTGCTGATGGTTAATCTGACAAGTGTGAGCTGATACCTCTCTGTGCTTGAATTCGAATGTGCCACATGATCCGTTGAAGTTGAGCTTTAAGGCATGTCCTTTTTATTTTTCAAGCTGTGATTACCCCTTAGTTCTTCAAAGTGTTCTCTTTAAGTATGTGTCACATTTTGAAATGTTTTGGCCATTACCTCCCTCAAGACATTTTGAGGGCAGGTTTCATTTACAGTTCTGCAGTACTTGTTCCTATAAAATGACCATTAGCACAGGCTTTAAAGCCGCTTTGGCAGGTAACTGCCAGAGGACGGCAGCCTCTCTATGTCCCCCACCCTGGTAACTAGGGAAAAGCCCTTGCGGCCTGTGGTGTTTCTCGGTTATAAATTAGAGTGGAGTGTGCCCGGACAAACCCACACAAGCTGATGTCTCCTTACTTTTGTTGGATTTTGAAATTTAATTTTTATTTTTTATTGGAGTAATTTTCCACTGTGTACGTGGACCACTTCTACTTTGTGCATTCCTCGGTTGATGGACATTTTCATTGCTTCCAAGTGTTGGCTATGGTAAATATTGTTGGAGTGCAGGATTGCCAGCCTGTGACTTTTGGATTCTCATTTTCTCAGGTGATAGGCCCAGCAGTGGGTGTGATTGATTGACTGCTAGCACCGTGTTTCCCTTTTCAAAGCACCTTCTTTGTGTTTTCATTAGCGGCTCTTACCACGTCCCCCTTAGAATGGAGGGTACGCATTTCTCCACAATCGCTTCAGCATTTATTGTGTGCAGCATTTATGCTAATGGCCCTTCTGGCTGCTGTGAGCTGATAGGTTTTTGTAATCTGGGTTTGCATGTCTTTGAAAATTCGTAAAACTCATCATTTCTCTCCACCGTTTTCTTTTCCGTTAAAAAAAAGGAAACAATTGGGAGTACAATACAACTCTTGAAATTGTCGTCTTGGAAGGTGGCCCTCTTTTGAATTTTTTGGTCGATTTCCCACCCCTGAATTGTTTTAGAGAGCAGGTGTCATTTACCGAAATGCAGTTTGGCGAATATTTTGTGACCTTTAGGAATGGGTTTAAAGCTGCTGTTGTGGGAAGTGGCCTCAAGGAGGCAGCATTTCTCCATTCCCAAAGCTGGGTACTAGGGCAGCAGAGCCTTTCTGGAAGTCATGTTCCTAGGTTGTAAATTACATTGGAATGTGCATGGAGAAACCCCCATAAGTTTATGTCTCATTATTTCTTCTTGGTTTTAAATTTTTTTTTTTATTTGGGGTAAAGCTTAGAATATTGTTTGTCCTAGGTGTACACAATCTGGTCCATTTGTACATTATATATGTGTATTCAAGTACAGATCCTCTTCCCATGTAAAATGTCACAGAGGGTTCCGCAGACCTCCCTTGCTATATGGTCGGTCTTTTCAAGATATGTATATAATATGCGTTTGTATACATATAGTAACACTAATCTTAATTTATCCATTCCCCCCACCTTTCCTTTAGATGAGCATAGTTTGTTTTCTAAGTCTGTGAGTGTCTTTCTCTGTGGAAATATGTTCATTTGTGTCAGTTATTAGATAACGCCTATAAGTGATATCATAGAATATAGGTCTTTTGCTTTCTGACTTACCTCATGTTTCATGATTATCTCCAGACTCATTTGTGGTGCCTCAGAGAGCAATGGTTCATTGTTTTCCATGGCTAATATTCCATTGTGTACATGGACCACTTCTTCTTTATCCATTCACCTCTTGTTGGATATTTTGATTGCTTCACTGTCTTGGCTATTGTGAATAAGGCTGCACTGCAGCTTTTTCGGTCTGTGTCTTCTCGATTCTTGTCTTCTCAGGTGAGAGGTCCAATGGTGCGCCTGCTGGATTGAATGCTACCTCCATTTTTACGTTTAAACACAGCTCCTTTCTTTTCTCACTATTGGCTGTTACCCCTTTACGTCTCACCAGCAGGTAGAGGGTACACAGTTCTCTAAAACCCCTTCAGCATTTATTGTTCGTAGACTTTTTGCTGATGGTCAGTCGACTGGTGTAAGTTGAAACTTTTTGTAGATTAGATTGCATGGGTCTAACACTCCCCGAGGTTGAGCTGTTATCCATTTTCCTTTTTTTTTTAAAAGAGTGTGTGTAAAACTTAACTCTTCATACTCTCTTCTTGAAACATTTGCCTGTTTTAAATTTTTTGTCCATTCCCTACTTCAGCACAATTTTTTAGGGCAGGTGTCCTTTACAGCCCTGAGCCCTTGTGAACTTTAAGTGAACATTAGCTGTGACTTTAAAGCTGCTCTTGCAGGAAACGGCCACAAGGTGGCAGCATTTCTCCTTTACCAAATTTGGTTACTAGGGAAACACAGCCTTAAGGGAAGTGGTGTTCTAGGTTGTAAATTAGAATGGAATGTGCCAGGAAAAAACCCTTTAAGGTTATGTCTCATTACTTCTTGTTCATAGTTGTAATTTACTTTTGATTTTTTATCCCAGCAAATATGACTACAATGGTTTGTTTGTTCTAGGTGTGCAAGATGTGGTTCTTTCACACATATACATGTATCTATTCTTCCTCACATCCCTTTCCCACGTACTTCATGACACAATATTGAGTAGTCTTCTCCTGGTCTTCCGTACGTCTTTGGTGGTTATATATTTCACATGGTTTGTATATCTCTGTTAACCCCAATATGGTAATGTATCCAATCCTCATCCCTTTCTATGGGGTGAACCATAAGTTTTTTAATGAATCTGCGATTGCCTTTCTCTGTGGAAATATCTTCATTGGTATCAATTTTTAGGTAACTCCTAAAAGTGATGTGATAGGATATGTGTCTTTTGCTTTCTCACTTACTACAGGAGGCGTGATTACGTCTAGACTCATCTATGGTGCTTGCAAATGGCATGGTTTCATTTTTTCCCCAAAGAATATTCCATCTGTACATGGAGGAGTTCTTCTTTGTCCCCCCATGTGTTGGTGGATTTTTTGGTTACTTCCATATCTTGGCTATTGTAATACTGTGCAATGCAGATTTGCCTGCCTGTGTCTTTCCAATTCTCTCTTCTTAGATTATAGGTCGAGGAGTGGGCCTGCTGGATCATATGGTAGATCGATGCTTACCTTTGTAAGGCACCTCCATTCTGTTCTCATTCATGGCCCTTTCCAACTTACGTCCCACTTGAAGTTGACGGTATGCATTTCTCCACAACACCTTCAGCATTCATTGTTTGTAGTTTTCTTGCTGATGGTTATTCTGACAAGTGTGAGCTGATACCTCTCTGTGCTTGAATTCGAATGTGCCACATGATCCGTTGAAGTTGAGCTTTAAGGCATGTCCGTTTTATTTTTCAAGCTGTGATTACCCCTTAGTTCTTCAAAGTGTTCTCTTTAAGTACGTGTCACATTTTGAAATGTTTTGGCCATTACCTCCCTCAAGATATTTTGAGGGCAGGTTTCATTTACAGTTCTGCAGTACTTGTTCCTATGAAATGACCATTAGCACAGGCTTTAAAGCCGCTTTGGCAGGTAACTGCCAGAGGGCGGCAGCCTTTCTATGTCCCCCACCCTGGTAACTAGGGAAAAGCCCTTGCGGCCTGTGGTGTTTCTCGGTTATAAGTTAGAGTGGAGTCTGCCCGGACAAACCCACACAAGCTGATGTCTCCTTACTTTTGTTGGATTTTGAAATTTAATTTTTATTTTTTATTGGAGGAATTTTCCACTGTGTACGTGTACCACTTCTACTTTGTGCATTCCTCGGTTGATGGACATTTTCATTGCTTCCAAGTGTTGGCTATGGTAAATATTGTTGGAGTGCACGATTGCCAGCCTGTGACTTTTGGATTCTCATTTTCTCAGGTGATAGGCCCAGCAGTGGGTGTGATTGATTGACTGCTAGCACCGTGTTTCCCTTTTCAAAGCACCTTCTTTGTGTTTTCATTAGTGGCTCTTACCACGTCCCCCTTAGAATCGAGGGTACGCATTTCTCCACAATCGCTTCAGCATTTATTGTGTGCAGCATTTATGCTAATGGCCCTTCTGGCTGCTGTGAGCTGATAGGTTTTTGTAATCTGGGTTTGCATGTCTTTGAAAATTCGTAAAACTCATCATTTCTCTCTACCGTTTTCTTTTCTGTTAAAAATAAAGAAAACAATGGGGAGTACAATAAAACTCTTGAAATTGTCTTCTTGGAAGGTGGCCCTCTTTTGAATTTTTTGGTCGATTTTCCACCCCAGAATTGTTTTAGAGAGCAGGTGTCATTTACCGAAATGCAGTTTGGCGAATATTTTGTGACCTTTAGCAATGGGTTTAAAGCTGCTGTTGTGGGAAGTGGCCTCAAGGAGGCAGCATTTCTCCATTCCCAAAGCGGGGTACTAGGGCAGCAGAGCCTTTCTGGAAGTCATGTTCCTAGGTTGTAAATTACATTGGAATGTGCATGGAGAAACCCCCATAAGTTTATGTCTCATTATTTCTTCTTGGTTTTAATTTTTTTTTTATTTGGGATAAAGCTTAGAATATTGTTTGTCCTAGGTGTACACAATCTGGTCCATTTGTACATTATATATGTGTATTCAAGTACAGATCCTCTTCCCATGTAAAATGTTACAGAGGGTTCCGCAGACCTCCCTTGCTATATGGTCGGTCTTTTCGAGATATGTATATAATATGCGTTTGTATACATATAGTAACACTAATCTTAATTTATCCATTCCCCCCACCTTTCCTTTTAGATGAGCATAGTTTGTTTTCTAAGTCTGTGAGTGTCTTTCTCTGTGGAAATATGTTCATTTGTGTCAGTTATTAGATAACGCCTATAAGTGATATCATAGAATATAGGTCTTTTGCTTTCTGACTTACCTCATGTTTTATGATTATCTCCAGACTCATTAGTGGTGCCTCAGAGAGCAATGGTTCATTGTTTTCCATGGCTAATATTCCATTGTGTACATGGACCACTTCTTCTTTATCCATTCACCTCTTGTTGGATATTTTGATTGCTTCACTGTCTTGGCTATTGTGAATAAGGCTGCACTGCAGGTTTTTCGGTCTGTGTCTTCTCGATTCTTGTCTTCTCAGGTGAGAGGTCCAATGGTGCGCCTGCTGGATTGAATGGTACCTCCATTTTTACTTTTAAACACAGCTCCTTTCTGTTCTCATTATTGCCTGTTACCCCTTTACGTCTCACCAGCAGGTAGAGGGTACAAAGTTCTCTAAAACCCCTTCAGCATTTATCGTTTGTAGACTTTTTGCTGATGGTCAGGCGACTGGGGTAGGTTGAAACTTTTTGTAGATTAGATTGCATGGGTCTAACACTCCCTGAGGTTGAGATTTTATCCATTTCCCTTTTTTTTTAAAAAGAGCGTGAGTAAAACTTAACTCTTCATACTCTCTTCTTGAAACATTTGCCTGTTTTGAGTTTTTTCGTCCTTTCCCTACTTCAGCACAATTTTTTAGGGCAGGTGTCCTTTAAAGCCCTTAGTCCTTGTGAATGTTAAGTGACCATTAGCTGTGAGTTTAAAGCTGTTCTTGCAGGAAACGGCCACAAGGTGGCAGCCTTTCCCCGTTACCAAATTTGGTTACTAGGGAAACAGAGCCTTAATGGAAGTGGTGTTCTAGGTTGTAAATTAGAATGGAATGTGCCAGGAGAAAGCCCTTTAAGTTTATGTCCTATTACTTCTTGTTCATAGTTGTAATTTACTTTTTATTTTTTATCCCAGCAAATATGACTACAATGGTTTGTTTGTTCTAGGTGTGCAAGATGTGGTTCTTTCACACATATACATATATCTATTCTTCCTCGCATCCTTTTCCCACGTAGGTCATGACACAATGTTGAGTAGTCTTCCCCTGGTCTTCCATACGTCTTTGGTGGTTATATATTTCACCTGGTTTGTATATCTCTGTTAACCCCAATATGGTAATGTATCCAATCCTCATCCCTTTCTATGGGGTGAACCATAAGTTTTTTAATGAATCTGTGATTGCCTTTCTCTGTGGAAATATCTTCATTGGTATCAATTTTTAAGTAACTCCTAAAAGTGATGTGATAGGATATGTGTCTTTTGCTTTCTCACTTACTATAGGAGGCGTGATTACGTCTGGACTCATCTATGGTGCTTGCAAATGGCATTGTTTCATTTTTTTCACTAGCGAATATTCCATCTGTACATGGAGGAGTTCTTCTTTGTCCCCCCATCTGTTGGTGGACTTTTTGGTTACTTCCATATCTTGGCTATTTTAATACTGTGCAATGCAGATTTGCCTGCCTGTGTCTTTCCAATTATCTCTTCTTAGATTATAGGTCGAGGAGTGGGCCTGCTGGATCATATGGTAGATCGATGTTTACCTTTGTAAGGAACCTCCGTTCTGTTCTCATTCGTGGCCCTTTCCAAATTATGTCCCACTTGAACTTGAGGGTATGCATTTCTCCACAACGCCTTCAGCATTTATTGTTTGTAGTTTCCTTGCTGATGGTTATTCTGACAAGTGTGAGCTGATACCTCTCTGTGCTTGAATTCAAATGTGCCACATGATCCGTTGAAGTTGAACTTTAAGGCATGTCCTTTTTATTTTTCAAGCTGTGATTACCCCTTAGTTCTTCAAAGTGTTCTCTTTAAGTATGTGTCACATTTTGAAATGTTTTGGCCATTACCTCCCTCAAGACATTTTGAGGGCAGGTTTCATTTACAGTTCTGCAGTACTTGTTCCTATGAAATGACCATTAGCACAGGCTTTAAAGCCGCTTTGGCAGGTAACTGCCAGAGGGCGGCAGCCTTTCTATGTCCCCCACCCTGGTAACTAGGGAAAAGCCCTTGCGGCCTGTGGTGTTTCTCGGTTATAAGTTAGAGTGGAGTCTGCCCGGACAAACCCACACAAGCTGATGTCTCCTTACTTTTGTTGGATTTTGAAATTTAATTTTTATTTTTTATTGGAGTAATTTTCCACTGTGTACGTGGACCACTTCTACTTTGTGCATTCCTCGGTTGATGGACATTTTCATTGCTTCCAAGTGTTGGCTATGGTAAATATTGTTGGAGTGCAGGATTGCCAGCCTGTGACTTTTGGATTCTCATTTTCTCAGGTGATAGGCCCAGCAGTGGGTGTGATTGATTGACTGCTAGCACCGTGTTTCCCTTTTCAAAGCACCTTCTTTGTGTTTTCATTAGTGGCTCTTACCACGTCCCCCTTAGACTCGAGGGTACGCATTTCTCCACAATCACTTCAGCATTTATTGTGTGCAGCATTTATGCTAATGGCCCTTCTGGCTGCTGTGAGCTGATAGGTTTTTGTAATCTGGGTTTGCATGTCTTTGAAAATTCGTAAAACTCATCATTTCTCTCCACCGTTTTCTTTTCTGTTAAAAAAAGGAAACAATTGGGAGTACAATACAACTCTTGAAATTGTCTTGTTGGAAGGTGGCCCTCTTTTGAATTTTTTGGTCGATTTTCCACCCCAGAATTGTTTTAGAGAGCAGGTGTCATTTACCGAAATGCAGTTTGGCGAATATTTTGTGACCTTTAGCAATGGGTTTAAAGCTGCTGTTGTGGGAAGTGGCCTCAAGGAGGCAGCATTTCTCCATTCCCAAAGCTGGGTACTAGGGCAGCAGAGCCTTTCTGGAAGTCATGTTCCTAGGTTGTAAATTACATTGGAATGTGCATGGAGAAACCCCCATAAGTTTATGTCTCATTATTTCTTCTTGGTTTTAATTTTTTTTTTTTTTTATTTGGGGTAAAGCTTAGAATATTGTTTGTCCTAGGTGTACACAATCTGGTCCATTTGTACATTATATATGTGCATTCAAGTACAGATCCTCTTCCCATGTAAAATGTTACAGAGGGTTCCGCAGACCTCCCTTGCTATATGGTCGGTCTTTTCGAGATATGTATATAATATGCGTTTGTATACATATAGTAACACTAATCTTAATTTATCCATTCCCCCCACCTTTCCTTTTAGATGAGCCTAGTTTGTTTTCTAAGTCTGTGAGTGTCTTTCTCTGTGGAAATATGTTCATTTGTGTCAGTTATTAGATAACGCCTATACGTGATATCATAGAATATAGGTCTTTTGCTTTCCGACTTACCTCATGTTTCGTGATTATCTCCAGACTCATTTGTGGTGCCTCAGAGAGCAATGGTTCATTGTTTTCCATGGCTAATATTCCATTGTGTACATGGACCACTTCTTCTTTATCCATTCACCTCTTGTTGGATATTTTGATTGCTTCACTGTCTTGGCTATTGTGAATAAGGCTGCACTGCAGCTTTTTCGGTCTGTGTCTTCTCGATTCTTGTCTTCTCAGGTGAGAGGTCCAATGGTGCGCCTGCTGGATTGAATGCTACCTCCATTTTTACGTTTAAACACAGCTCCTTTCTTTTCTCACTATTGGCTGTTACCCTTTACGTCTCACCAGCAGGTAGAGGGTACACAGTTCTCTAAAACCCCTTCAGCATTTATTGTTCGTAGACTTTTTGCTGATGGTCAGTCGACTGGTGTAAGTTGAAACTTTTTGTAGATTAGATTGCATGGGTCTAACACTCCCCGAGGTTGAGCTGTTATCCATTTTCCTTTTTTTTTCAAAGAGTGTGAGTAAAACTTAACTCTTCATACTCTCTTCTTGAAACATTTGCCTGTTTTGAATTTTTTGTCCATTCCCTACTTCAGCACAATTTTTTAGGGCAGGTGTCCTTTACAGCCCTTAGCCCTTGTGAATGTTAAGTGAACATTAGCTGTGACTTTAAAGCTGCTCTTGCAGGAAACGGCCACAAGGTGGCAGCATTTCTCCTTTACCAAATTTGGTTACTAGGGAAACACAGCCTTAAGGGAAGTGGTGTTCTAGGTTGTAAATTAGAATGGAATGTGCCAGGAAAAAACCCTTTAAGGTTATGTCTCATTACTTCTTGTTCATATTTGTAATTTACATTTGATTTTTTATCCCAGCAAATATGACTACAATGGTTTGTTTGTTCTAGGTGTGCAAGATGTGGTTCTTTCACACATATACATGTATCTATTCTTCCTTACATCCTTTTCCCACGTAGGTCATGACACAATGTTGAGTAGTCTTCTCCTGGTCTTCCGTACGTCTTTGGTGGTTATATATTTCACATGGTTTGTATATCTCTGTTAACCCCAATATGGTAATGTATCCAATCCTCATCCCTTTCTATGGGGTGAACCATAAGTTTTTTAATGAATCTGCGATTGCCTTTCTCTGTGGAAATATCTTCATTGGTATCAATTTTTAAGTAACTCCTAAAAGTGATGTGATAGGATATGTGTCTTTTGCTTTCTCACTTACTACAGGAGGCGTGATTACGTCTAGACTCATCTATGGTGCTTGCAAATGGCATTGTTTCATTTTTTTCACTAGCGAATATTCCATCTGTACATGGAGGAGTTCTTCTTTGTCCTCCCATCTGTTGGTGGACTTTTTGGTTACTTCCATATCTTTGCTATTGTAATACTGTGCAATGCAGATTTGCCTGCCTGTGTCTTTCCAATTCTCTCTTCTTAGATTATAGGTCGAGGAGTGGGCCTGCTGGATCATATGGTAGATCGATGTTTACCTTTGTAAGGAACCTCCATTCTGTTCTCATTCGTGGCCCTTTCCAACTTATGTCCCACTTGAACTTGAGGGTATGCATTTCTCCACAACGCCTTCAGCATTTATTGTTTGTAGTTTCCTTGCTGATGGTTATTCTGACAAGTGTGAGCTGATACCTCTCTGTGCTTGAATTCGAATGTGCCACATGATCCGTTGAAGTTGAACTTTAAGGCATGTCCTTTTTATTTTTCAAGCTGTGATTACCCCTTAGTTCTTCAAAGTGTTCTCTTTAAGTATGTGTCACATTTTGAAATGTTTTGGCCATTACCTCCCTCAAGACATTTTGAGGGCAGGTTTCATTTACAGTTCTGCAGTACTTGTTCCTATGAAATGAACATTAGCACAGGCTTTAAAGCCGATTTGGCAGGTAACTGCCAGAGGACGGCAGCCTTTCTATGTCCCCCACCCTGGTAACTAGGGAAAATACCTTGCGGCCTGTGGTGTTTCTCGGTTATAAGTTAGAGTGGAGTCTGCCCGGACAAACCCACACAAGCTGATGTCTCCTTACTTTTGTTGGATTTTGAAATTTAATTTTTATTTTTTATTGGAGTAATTTTCCACTGTGTACGTGGACCACTTCTACTTTGTGCATTCCTCGGTTGATGGACATTTTCATTGCTTCCAAGTGTTGGCTATGGTAAATATTGTTGGAGTGCAGGATTGCCAGCCTGTGACTTTTGGATTCTCATTTTCTCAGGTGATAGGCCCAGCAGTGGGAGTGATTGATTGACTGCTAGCACCGTGTTTCCCTTTTCAAAGCACCTTCTTTGTGTTTTCATTAGTGGCTCTTACCACGTCCCCCTTAGAATGGAGGGTACGCATTTCTCCACAATCGCTTCAGCATTTATTGTGTGCAGCATTTATGCTAATGGCCCTTCTGGCTGCTGTGAGCTGATAGGTTTTTGTAATCTGGGTTTGCATGTCTTTGAGAATTCGTAAAACTCATCATTTCTCTCCACCGTTTTCTTTTCTGTTAAAAAAAAAGGAAACAATTGGGAGTACAATACAACTCTTGAAATTGTCTTCTTGGAAGGTGGCCCTCTTTTGAATTTTTTGGTCGATTTTCCACCCCAGAATTGTTTTAGAGAGCAGGTGTCATTTACCGAAATGCAGTTTGGCGAATATTTTGTGACCTTTAGCAATGGGTTTAAAGCTGCTGTTGTGGGAAGTGGCCTCAAGGAGGCAGCATTTCTCCATTCCCAAAGCTGGGTACTAGGGCAGCAGAGCCTTTCTGGAAGTCATGTTCCTAGGTTGTAAATTACATTGGAATGTGCATGGAGAAACCCCCATAAGTTTATGTCTCATTATTTCTTCTTGGTTTTAATTTTTTTTTTATTTGGGATAAAGCTTAGAATATTGTTTGTCCTAGGTGTACACAATCTGGTCCATTTGTTCATTATATATGTGCATTCAAGTACAGATCCTCTTCCCATGTAAAATGTTACAGAGGGTTCCGCAGACCTCCCTTGCTATATGGTCGGTCTTTTCGAGATATGTATATAATATGCGTTTGTATACATATAGTAACACTAATCTTAATTTATCCATTCCCCCCACCTTTCCTTTTAGATGAGCCTAGTTTGTTTTCTAAGTCTGTGAGTGTCTTTCTCTGTGGAAATATGTTCATTTGTGTCAGTTATTAGATAACGCCTATACGTGATATCATAGAATATAGGTCTTTTGCTTTCCGACTTACCTCATGTTTCGTGATTATCTCCAGACTCATTTGTGGTGCCTCAGAGAGCAATGGTTCATTGTTTTCCATGGCTAATATTCCATTGTGTACATGGACCACTTCTTCTTTATCCATTCACCTCTTGTTGGACATTTTGATTGCTTCAATGTCTTGGCTATTGTGAATAAGGCTGCACTGCAGCTTTTTCGGTCTGTGTCTTCTCGATTCTTGTCTTCTCAGGTGAGAGGTCCAATGGTGCGCCTGCTGGATTGAATGGTACCTCCATTTTTACTTTTAAACACAGCTCCTTTCTGTTCTCATTATTGCCTGTTACCCCTTTACGTCTCACCAGCAGGTAGAGGGTACAAAGTTCTCTAAAACCCCTTCAGCATTTATCGTTTGTAGACTTTTTGCTGATGGTCAGGCGACTGGGGTAGGTTGAAACTTTTTGTAGATTAGATTGCATGGGTCTAACACTCCCTGAGGTTGAGATTTTATCCATTTCCCTTTTTTTTAAAAAAGAGCGTGAGTAAAACTTAACTCTTCATACTCTCTTCTTGAAACATTTGCCTGTTTTGAGTTTTTTCGTCCTTTCCCTACTTCAGCACAATTTTTTAGGGCAGGTGTCCTTTAAAGCCCTGAGTCCTTGTGAATGTTAAGTGACCATTAGCTGTGAGTTTAAAGCTGTTCTTGCAGGAAACGGCCACAAGGTGGCAGCCTTTCCCCGTTACCAAATTTGGTTACTAGGGAAACAGAGCCTTAATGGAAGTGGTGTTCTAGGTTGTAAATTAGAATGGAATGTGCCAGGAGAAAGCCCTTTAAGTTTATGTCCTATTACTTCTTGTTCATAGTTGTAATTTACTTTTTATTTTTTATCCCAGCAAATATGACTACAATGGTTTGTTTGTTCTAGGTGTGCAAGATGTGGTTCTTTCACACATATACATGTATCTATTCTTCCTCGCATCCTTTTCCCACGTAGGTCATGACACAATGTTGAGTAGTCTTCCCCTGGTCTTCCGTACGTCTTTGGTGGTTATATATTTCACCTGGTTTGTATATCTCTGTTAACCCCAATATGGTAATGTATCCGATCCTCATCCCTTTCTATGGGGTGAACCATAAGTTTTTTAATGAATCTGCGATTGCCTTTCTCTGTGGAAATATCTTCATTGGTATCAATTTTTAAGTAACTCCTAAAAGTGATGTGATAGGATATGTGTCTTTTGCTTTCTCACTTACTATAGGAGGCGTGATTACGTCTGGATTCATCTATGGTGCTTGCAAATGGCATTGTTTCATTTTTTTCACTAGCGAATATTCCATCTGTACATGGAGGAGTTCCTCTTTGTCCCCCCATCTGTTGGTGGACTTTTTGGTTACTTCCATATCTTGGCTATTTTAATACTGTGCAATGCAGATTTGCCTGCCTGTGTCTTTCCAATTCTCTCTTCTTAGATTATAGGTCGAGGAGTGGGCCTGCTGGATCATATGGTAGATCAATGTTTACCTTTGTAAGGCACCTCCATTCTGTTCTCATTCGTGGCCCTTTCCAACTTACGTCCCACTTGAACTTGAGGGTATGCATTTCTCCACAACCCCTTCAGCATTTATTGTTTGTAGTTTTCTTGCTGATGGTTAATCTGACAAGTGTGAGCTGATACCTCTCTGTGCTTGAATTCGAATGTGCCACATGATCCGTTGAAGTTGAGCTTTAAGGCATGTCCTTTTTATTTTTCAAGCTGTGATTACCCCTTAGTTCTTCAAAGTGTTCTCTTTAAGTATGTGTCACATTTTGAAATGTTTTGGCCATTACCTCCCTCAAGACATTTTGAGGGCAGGTTTCATTTACAGTTCTGCAGTACTTGTTCCTATAAAATGACCATTAGCACAGGCTTTAAAGCCGCTTTGGCAGGTAACTGCCAGAGGACGGCAGCCTCTCTATGTCCCCCACCCTGGTAACTAGGGAAAAGCCCTTGCGGCCTGTGGTGTTTCTCGGTTATAAATTAGAGTGGAGTGTGCCCGGACAAACCCACACAAGCTGATGTCTCCTTACTTTTGTTGGATTTTGAAATTTAATTTTTATTTTTTATTGGAGTAATTTTCCACTGTGTACGTGGACCACTTCTACTTTGTGCATTCCTCGGTTGATGGACATTTTCATTGCTTCCAAGTGTTGGCTATGGTAAATATTGTTGGAGTGCAGGATTGCCAGCCTGTGACTTTTGGATTCTCATTTTCTCAGGTGATAGGCCCAGCAGTGGGTGTGATTGATTGACTGCTAGCACCGTGTTTCCCTTTTCAAAGCACCTTCTTTGTGTTTTCATTAGCGGCTCTTACCACGTCCCCCTTAGAATGGAGGGTACGCATTTCTCCACAATCGCTTCAGCATTTATTGTGTGCAGCATTTATGCTAATGGCCCTTCTGGCTGCTGTGAGCTGATAGGTTTTTGTAATCTGGGTTTGCATGTCTTTGAAAATTCGTAAAACTCATCATTTCTCTCCACCGTTTTCTTTTCCGTTAAAAAAAAGGAAACAATTGGGAGTACAATACAACTCTTGAAATTGTCGTCTTGGAAGGTGGCCCTCTTTTGAATTTTTTGGTCGATTTCCCACCCCTGAATTGTTTTAGAGAGCAGGTGTCATTTACCGAAATGCAGTTTGGCGAATATTTTGTGACCTTTAGGAATGGGTTTAAAGCTGCTGTTGTGGGAAGTGGCCTCAAGGAGGCAGCATTTCTCCATTCCCAAAGCTGGGTACTAGGGCAGCAGAGCCTTTCTGGAAGTCATGTTCCTAGGTTGTAAATTACATTGGAATGTGCATGGAGAAACCCCCATAAGTTTATGTCTCATTATTTCTTCTTGGTTTTAAATTTTTTTTTTTATTTGGGGTAAAGCTTAGAATATTGTTTGTCCTAGGTGTACACAATCTGGTCCATTTGTACATTATATATGTGTATTCAAGTACAGATCCTCTTCCCATGTAAAATGTCACAGAGGGTTCCGCAGACCTCCCTTGCTATATGGTCGGTCTTTTCAAGATATGTATATAATATGCGTTTGTATACATATAGTAACACTAATCTTAATTTATCCATTCCCCCCACCTTTCCTTTAGATGAGCATAGTTTGTTTTCTAAGTCTGTGAGTGTCTTTCTCTGTGGAAATATGTTCATTTGTGTCAGTTATTAGATAACGCCTATAAGTGATATCATAGAATATAGGTCTTTTGCTTTCTGACTTACCTCATGTTTCATGATTATCTCCAGACTCATTTGTGGTGCCTCAGAGAGCAATGGTTCATTGTTTTCCATGGCTAATATTCCATTGTGTACATGGACCACTTCTTCTTTATCCATTCACCTCTTGTTGGATATTTTGATTGCTTCACTGTCTTGGCTATTGTGAATAAGGCTGCACTGCAGCTTTTTCGGTCTGTGTCTTCTCGATTCTTGTCTTCTCAGGTGAGAGGTCCAATGGTGCGCCTGCTGGATTGAATGCTACCTCCATTTTTACGTTTAAACACAGCTCCTTTCTTTTCTCACTATTGGCTGTTACCCCTTTACGTCTCACCAGCAGGTAGAGGGTACACAGTTCTCTAAAACCCCTTCAGCATTTATTGTTCGTAGACTTTTTGCTGATGGTCAGTCGACTGGTGTAAGTTGAAACTTTTTGTAGATTAGATTGCATGGGTCTAACACTCCCCGAGGTTGAGCTGTTATCCATTTTCCTTTTTTTTTTAAAAGAGTGTGTGTAAAACTTAACTCTTCATACTCTCTTCTTGAAACATTTGCCTGTTTTAAATTTTTTGTCCATTCCCTACTTCAGCACAATTTTTTAGGGCAGGTGTCCTTTACAGCCCTGAGCCCTTGTGAACTTTAAGTGAACATTAGCTGTGACTTTAAAGCTGCTCTTGCAGGAAACGGCCACAAGGTGGCAGCATTTCTCCTTTACCAAATTTGGTTACTAGGGAAACACAGCCTTAAGGGAAGTGGTGTTCTAGGTTGTAAATTAGAATGGAATGTGCCAGGAAAAAACCCTTTAAGGTTATGTCTCATTACTTCTTGTTCATAGTTGTAATTTACTTTTGATTTTTTATCCCAGCAAATATGACTACAATGGTTTGTTTGTTCTAGGTGTGCAAGATGTGGTTCTTTCACACATATACATGTATCTATTCTTCCTCACATCCCTTTCCCACGTACTTCATGACACAATATTGAGTAGTCTTCTCCTGGTCTTCCGTACGTCTTTGGTGGTTATATATTTCACATGGTTTGTATATCTCTGTTAACCCCAATATGGTAATGTATCCAATCCTCATCCCTTTCTATGGGGTGAACCATAAGTTTTTTAATGAATCTGCGATTGCCTTTCTCTGTGGAAATATCTTCATTGGTATCAATTTTTAGGTAACTCCTAAAAGTGATGTGATAGGATATGTGTCTTTTGCTTTCTCACTTACTACAGGAGGCGTGATTACGTCTAGACTCATCTATGGTGCTTGCAAATGGCATGGTTTCATTTTTTCCCCAAAGAATATTCCATCTGTACATGGAGGAGTTCTTCTTTGTCCCCCCATGTGTTGGTGGATTTTTTGGTTACTTCCATATCTTGGCTATTGTAATACTGTGCAATGCAGATTTGCCTGCCTGTGTCTTTCCAATTCTCTCTTCTTAGATTATAGGTCGAGGAGTGGGCCTGCTGGATCATATGGTAGATCGATGCTTACCTTTGTAAGGCACCTCCATTCTGTTCTCATTCATGGCCCTTTCCAACTTACGTCCCACTTGAAGTTGACGGTATGCATTTCTCCACAACACCTTCAGCATTCATTGTTTGTAGTTTTCTTGCTGATGGTTATTCTGACAAGTGTGAGCTGATACCTCTCTGTGCTTGAATTCGAATGTGCCACATGATCCGTTGAAGTTGAGCTTTAAGGCATGTCCGTTTTATTTTTCAAGCTGTGATTACCCCTTAGTTCTTCAAAGTGTTCTCTTTAAGTACGTGTCACATTTTGAAATGTTTTGGCCATTACCTCCCTCAAGATATTTTGAGGGCAGGTTTCATTTACAGTTCTGCAGTACTTGTTCCTATGAAATGACCATTAGCACAGGCTTTAAAGCCGCTTTGGCAGGTAACTGCCAGAGGGCGGCAGCCTTTCTATGTCCCCCACCCTGGTAACTAGGGAAAAGCCCTTGCGGCCTGTGGTGTTTCTCGGTTATAAGTTAGAGTGGAGTCTGCCCGGACAAACCCACACAAGCTGATGTCTCCTTACTTTTGTTGGATTTTGAAATTTAATTTTTATTTTTTATTGGAGGAATTTTCCACTGTGTACGTGTACCACTTCTACTTTGTGCATTCCTCGGTTGATGGACATTTTCATTGCTTCCAAGTGTTGGCTATGGTAAATATTGTTGGAGTGCACGATTGCCAGCCTGTGACTTTTGGATTCTCATTTTCTCAGGTGATAGGCCCAGCAGTGGGTGTGATTGATTGACTGCTAGCACCGTGTTTCCCTTTTCAAAGCACCTTCTTTGTGTTTTCATTAGTGGCTCTTACCACGTCCCCCTTAGAATCGAGGGTACGCATTTCTCCACAATCGCTTCAGCATTTATTGTGTGCAGCATTTATGCTAATGGCCCTTCTGGCTGCTGTGAGCTGATAGGTTTTTGTAATCTGGGTTTGCATGTCTTTGAAAATTCGTAAAACTCATCATTTCTCTCTACCGTTTTCTTTTCTGTTAAAAATAAAGAAAACAATGGGGAGTACAATAAAACTCTTGAAATTGTCTTCTTGGAAGGTGGCCCTCTTTTGAATTTTTTGGTCGATTTTCCACCCCAGAATTGTTTTAGAGAGCAGGTGTCATTTACCGAAATGCAGTTTGGCGAATATTTTGTGACCTTTAGCAATGGGTTTAAAGCTGCTGTTGTGGGAAGTGGCCTCAAGGAGGCAGCATTTCTCCATTCCCAAAGCGGGGTACTAGGGCAGCAGAGCCTTTCTGGAAGTCATGTTCCTAGGTTGTAAATTACATTGGAATGTGCATGGAGAAACCCCCATAAGTTTATGTCTCATTATTTCTTCTTGGTTTTAATTTTTTTTTTATTTGGGATAAAGCTTAGAATATTGTTTGTCCTAGGTGTACACAATCTGGTCCATTTGTACATTATATATGTGTATTCAAGTACAGATCCTCTTCCCATGTAAAATGTTACAGAGGGTTCCGCAGACCTCCCTTGCTATATGGTCGGTCTTTTCGAGATATGT
Source organism: Eschrichtius robustus (assembly GCF_028021215.1). NCBI lineage: Eukaryota > Metazoa > Chordata > Mammalia > Artiodactyla > Eschrichtiidae > Eschrichtius > Eschrichtius robustus. Next base: position 6,211 of record NW_027175141.1, on the reverse strand, counting down.
ATATAATATGCGTTTGTATACATATAGTAACACTAATCTTAATTTATCCATTCCCCCCACCTTTCCTTTTAGATGAGCATAGTTTGTTTTCTAAGTCTGTGAGTGTCTTTCTCTGTGGAAATATGTTCATTTGTGTCAGTTATTAGATAACGCCTATAAGTGATATCATAGAATATAGGTCTTTTGCTTTCTGACTTACCTCATGTTTTATGATTATCTCCAGACTCATTAGTGGTGCCTCAGAGAGCAATGGTTCATTGTTTTCCATGGCTAATATTCCATTGTGTACATGGACCACTTCTTCTTTATCCATTCACCTCTTGTTGGATATTTTGATTGCTTCACTGTCTTGGCTATTGTGAATAAGGCTGCACTGCAGGTTTTTCGGTCTGTGTCTTCTCGATTCTTGTCTTCTCAGGTGAGAGGTCCAATGGTGCGCCTGCTGGATTGAATGGTACCTCCATTTTTACTTTTAAACACAGCTCCTTTCTGTTCTCATTATTGCCTGTTACCCCTTTACGTCTCACCAGCAGGTAGAGGGTACAAAGTTCTCTAAAACCCCTTCAGCATTTATCGTTTGTAGACTTTTTGCTGATGGTCAGGCGACTGGGGTAGGTTGAAACTTTTTGTAGATTAGATTGCATGGGTCTAACACTCCCTGAGGTTGAGATTTTATCCATTTCCCTTTTTTTTTAAAAAGAGCGTGAGTAAAACTTAACTCTTCATACTCTCTTCTTGAAACATTTGCCTGTTTTGAGTTTTTTCGTCCTTTCCCTACTTCAGCACAATTTTTTAGGGCAGGTGTCCTTTAAAGCCCTTAGTCCTTGTGAATGTTAAGTGACCATTAGCTGTGAGTTTAAAGCTGTTCTTGCAGGAAACGGCCACAAGGTGGCAGCCTTTCCCCGTTACCAAATTTGGTTACTAGGGAAACAGAGCCTTAATGGAAGTGGTGTTCTAGGTTGTAAATTAGAATGGAATGTGCCAGGAGAAAGCCCTTTAAGTTTATGTCCTATTACTTCTTGTTCATAGTTGTAATTTACTTTTTATTTTTTATCCCAGCAAATATGACTACAATGGTTTGTTTGTTCTAGGTGTGCAAGATGTGGTTCTTTCACACATATACATATATCTATTCTTCCTCGCATCCTTTTCCCACGTAGGTCATGACACAATGTTGAGTAGTCTTCCCCTGGTCTTCCATACGTCTTTGGTGGTTATATATTTCACCTGGTTTGTATATCTCTGTTAACCCCAATATGGTAATGTATCCAATCCTCATCCCTTTCTATGGGGTGAACCATAAGTTTTTTAATGAATCTGTGATTGCCTTTCTCTGTGGAAATATCTTCATTGGTATCAATTTTTAAGTAACTCCTAAAAGTGATGTGATAGGATATGTGTCTTTTGCTTTCTCACTTACTATAGGAGGCGTGATTACGTCTGGACTCATCTATGGTGCTTGCAAATGGCATTGTTTCATTTTTTTCACTAGCGAATATTCCATCTGTACATGGAGGAGTTCTTCTTTGTCCCCCCATCTGTTGGTGGACTTTTTGGTTACTTCCATATCTTGGCTATTTTAATACTGTGCAATGCAGATTTGCCTGCCTGTGTCTTTCCAATTATCTCTTCTTAGATTATAGGTCGAGGAGTGGGCCTGCTGGATCATATGGTAGATCGATGTTTACCTTTGTAAGGAACCTCCGTTCTGTTCTCATTCGTGGCCCTTTCCAACTTATGTCCCACTTGAACTTGAGGGTATGCATTTCTCCACAACGCCTTCAGCATTTATTGTTTGTAGTTTCCTTGCTGATGGTTATTCTGACAAGTGTGAGCTGATACCTCTCTGTGCTTGAATTCAAATGTGCCACATGATCCGTTGAAGTTGAACTTTAAGGCATGTCCTTTTTATTTTTCAAGCTGTGATTACCCCTTAGTTCTTCAAAGTGTTCTCTTTAAGTATGTGTCACATTTTGAAATGTTTTGGCCATTACCTCCCTCAAGACATTTTGAGGGCAGGTTTCATTTACAGTTCTGCAGTACTTGTTCCTATGAAATGACCATTAGCACAGGCTTTAAAGCCGCTTTGGCAGGTAACTGCCAGAGGGCGGCAGCCTTTCTATGTCCCCCACCCTGGTAACTAGGGAAAAGCCCTTGCGGCCTGTGGTGTTTCTCGGTTATAAGTTAGAGTGGAGTCTGCCCGGACAAACCCACACAAGCTGATGTCTCCTTACTTTTGTTGGATTTTGAAATTTAATTTTTATTTTTTATTGGAGTAATTTTCCACTGTGTACGTGGACCACTTCTACTTTGTGCATTCCTCGGTTGATGGACATTTTCATTGCTTCCAAGTGTTGGCTATGGTAAATATTGTTGGAGTGCAGGATTGCCAGCCTGTGACTTTTGGATTCTCATTTTCTCAGGTGATAGGCCCAGCAGTGGGTGTGATTGATTGACTGCTAGCACCGTGTTTCCCTTTTCAAAGCACCTTCTTTGTGTTTTCATTAGTGGCTCTTACCACGTCCCCCTTAGACTCGAGGGTACGCATTTCTCCACAATCACTTCAGCATTTATTGTGTGCAGCATTTATGCTAATGGCCCTTCTGGCTGCTGTGAGCTGATAGGTTTTTGTAATCTGGGTTTGCATGTCTTTGAAAATTCGTAAAACTCATCATTTCTCTCCACCGTTTTCTTTTCTGTTAAAAAAAGGAAACAATTGGGAGTACAATACAACTCTTGAAATTGTCTTGTTGGAAGGTGGCCCTCTTTTGAATTTTTTGGTCGATTTTCCACCCCAGAATTGTTTTAGAGAGCAGGTGTCATTTACCGAAATGCAGTTTGGCGAATATTTTGTGACCTTTAGCAATGGGTTTAAAGCTGCTGTTGTGGGAAGTGGCCTCAAGGAGGCAGCATTTCTCCATTCCCAAAGCTGGGTACTAGGGCAGCAGAGCCTTTCTGGAAGTCATGTTCCTAGGTTGTAAATTACATTGGAATGTGCATGGAGAAACCCCCATAAGTTTATGTCTCATTATTTCTTCTTGTTTTAATTTTTTTTTTTTTTATTTGGGGTAAAGCTTAGAATATTGTTTGTCCTAGGTGTACACAATCTGGTCCATTTGTACATTATATATGTGCATTCAAGTACAGATCCTCTTCCCATGTAAAATGTTACAGAGGGTTCCGCAGACCTCCCTTGCTATATGGTCGGTCTTTTCGAGATATGTATATAATATGCGTTTGTATACATATAGTAACACTAATCTTAATTTATCCATTCCCCCCACCTTTCCTTTTAGATGAGCCTAGTTTGTTTTCTAAGTCTGTGAGTGTCTTTCTCTGTGGAAATATGTTCATTTGTGTCAGTTATTAGATAACGCCTATACGTGATATCATAGAATATAGGTCTTTTGCTTTCCGACTTACCTCATGTTTCGTGATTATCTCCAGACTCATTTGTGGTGCCTCAGAGAGCAATGGTTCATTGTTTTCCATGGCTAATATTCCATTGTGTACATGGACCACTTCTTCTTTATCCATTCACCTCTTGTTGGATATTTTGATTGCTTCACTGTCTTGGCTATTGTGAATAAGGCTGCACTGCAGCTTTTTCGGTCTGTGTCTTCTCGATTCTTGTCTTCTCAGGTGAGAGGTCCAATGGTGCGCCTGCTGGATTGAATGCTACCTCCATTTTACGTTTAAACACAGCTCCTTTCTTTTCTCACTATTGGCTGTTACCCTTTACGTCTCACCAGCAGGTAGAGGGTACACAGTTCTCTAAAACCCCTTCAGCATTTATTGTTCGTAGACTTTTTGCTGATGGTCAGTCGACTGGTGTAAGTTGAAACTTTTTGTAGATTAGATTGCATGGGTCTAACACTCCCCGAGGTTGAGCTGTTATCCATTTTCCTTTTTTTTTTCAAAGAGTGTGAGTAAAACTTAACTCTTCATACTCTCTTCTTGAAACATTTGCCTGTTTTGAATTTTTTGTCCATTCCCTACTTCAGCACAATTTTTTAGGGCAGGTGTCCTTTACAGCCCTTAGCCCTTGTGAATGTTAAGTGAACATTAGCTGTGACTTTAAAGCTGCTCTTGCAGGAAACGGCCACAAGGTGGCAGCATTTCTCCTTTACCAAATTTGGTTACTAGGAAACACAGCCTTAAGGGAAGTGGTGTTCTAGGTTGTAAATTAGAATGGAATGTGCCAGGAAAAAACCCTTTAAGGTTATGTCTCATTACTTCTTGTTCATATTTGTAATTTACATTTGATTTTTTATCCCAGCAAATATGACTACAATGGTTTGTTTGTTCTAGGTGTGCAAGATGTGGTTCTTTCACACATATACATGTATCTATTCTTCCTTACATCCTTTTCCCACGTAGGTCATGACACAATGTTGAGTAGTCTTCTCCTGGTCTTCCGTACGTCTTTGGTGGTTATATATTTCACATGGTTTGTATATCTCTGTTAACCCCAATATGGTAATGTATCCAATCCTCATCCCTTTCTATGGGGTGAACCATAAGTTTTTTAATGAATCTGCGATTGCCTTTCTCTGTGGAAATATCTTCATTGGTATCAATTTTTAAGTAACTCCTAAAAGTGATGTGATAGGATATGTGTCTTTTGCTTTCTCACTTACTACAGGAGGCGTGATTACGTCTAGACTCATCTATGGTGCTTGCAAATGGCATTGTTTCATTTTTTTCACTAGCGAATATTCCATCTGTACATGGAGGAGTTCTTCTTTGTCCTCCCATCTGTTGGTGGACTTTTTGGTTACTTCCATATCTTTGCTATTGTAATACTGTGCAATGCAGATTTGCCTGCCTGTGTCTTTCCAATTCTCTCTTCTTAGATTATAGGTCGAGGAGTGGGCCTGCTGGATCATATGGTAGATCGATGTTTACCTTTGTAAGGAACCTCCATTCTGTTCTCATTCGTGGCCCTTTCCAACTTATGTCCCACTTGAACTTGAGGGTATGCATTTCTCCACAACGCCTTCAGCATTTATTGTTTGTAGTTTCCTTGCTGATGGTTATTCTGACAAGTGTGAGCTGATACCTCTCTGTGCTTGAATTCGAATGTGCCACATGATCCGTTGAAGTTGAACTTTAAGGCATGTCCTTTTTATTTTTCAAGCTGTGATTACCCCTTAGTTCTTCAAAGTGTTCTCTTTAAGTATGTGTCACATTTTGAAATGTTTTGGCCATTACCTCCCTCAAGACATTTTGAGGGCAGGTTTCATTTACAGTTCTGCAGTACTTGTTCCTATGAAATGAACATTAGCACAGGCTTTACAACCCCAGCCGACCATTTGGCAGGTAACTGCCAGAGGACGGCAGCCTTTCTATGTCCCCCACCCTGGTAACTAGGGAAAATACCTTGCGGCCTGTGGTGTTTCTCGGTTATAAGTTAGAGTGGAGTCTGCCCGGACAAACCCACACAAGCTGATGTCTCCTTACTTTTGTTGGATTTTGAAATTTAATTTTTATTTTTTATTGGAGTAATTTTCCACTGTGTACGTGGACCACTTCTACTTTGTGCATTCCTCGGTTGATGGACATTTTCATTGCTTCCAAGTGTTGGCTATGGTAAATATTGTTGGAGTGCAGGATTGCCAGCCTGTGACTTTTGGATTCTCATTTTCTCAGGTGATAGGCCCAGCAGTGGGAGTGATTGATTGACTGCTAGCACCGTGTTTCCCTTTCAAAGCACCTTCTTTGTGTTTTCATTAGTGGCTCTTACCACGTCCCCCCTTAGAATGGAGGGTACGCATTTCTCCACAATCGCTTCAGCATTTATTGTGTGCAGCATTTATGCTAATGGCCCTTCTGGCTGCTGTGAGCTGATAGGTTTTTGTAATCTGGGTTTGCATGTCTTTGAGAATTCGTAAAACTCATCATTTCTCTCCACCGTTTTCTTTTCTGTTAAAAAAAAAGGAAAACAATTGGGAGTACAATACAACTCTTGAAATTGTCTTCTTGGAAGGTGGCCCTCTTTTGAATTTTTTGGTCGATTTTCCACCCCAGATTGTTTTAGAGAGCAGGTGTCATTTACCGAAATGCAGTTTGGCGAATATTTTGTGACCTTTAGCAATGGGTTTAAAGCTGCTGTTGTGGGAAGTGGCCTCAAGGAGGCAGCATTTCTCCATTCCCAAAGCTGGGTACTAGGGCAGCAGAGCCTTTCTGGAAGTCATGTTCCTAGGTTGTA